>NC_140385.1:7995000-8425000 GCF_054491055.1 Hypomesus nipponensis
CACTCTTAATGTTAGTGTATAGTGTAAATGTTCAATGTTACTGATATGCCACTGTGGTATAGAAAACACCTGCCTTTAACCAGAATAGAAGAGGTTTATCATGACTGAAATATCAATACTTCTGAATTTCTACAGTATTTTAATACTGGATCAGATAACTTTATCAGTTCGTGAGAGCAGTAAATGAGAAATAAGGGTTACAGGAACATGATACTTCTTAGCTCGTTTAGGCATATTTTGTGAGACGTAATGTTGTTTTGGTTTTAGATAGTTTGAAGTTATTTCCCAGCTTGTATACCCATCCCTGTTACTCTTCTAACTGTGGTCATGTTTATCACTCCCAGGGTGTGTTTGAGTGTGTGTGAGTTTGAGTTTGTTAACTGCCTTTTGGGAGAAAGTTGTAATTGTTTTATTGTTGAATTTGCACTATTTGTAAAGTTTGGAAAATAAAGAGAATAATTTGTGACTTAGATATGCTTCACTTTATACAGTATATCCTTACTGTCAAAACATCATGACTCAAGTTGTTCATTCAATCTTTAGTGGGATAGTTATTGCAAAGCTAGTGAACAGAACTGTATGAGAGCAACAACACAGTCATGGAGATCCCTAACTGTTAAGGTCAGGTGGTTCTGAATCAATGTAAAATATATATGGGGATAGTTCACAGCAAGGGAATTTCACTGCAGATCAAGAGGTTGCAGGTTCAAATCCCCCTGTGTGATGGTCTGCTGCATAGGTAAGGTATTTTTTTCCTGTATAATTTTTTTTTAATATAATTGATTTTTGTAGCAAAAGAGCAAACTCGCCTCTTGATACAAGTGTTGAGAATATGTAGCCCCTAAAATCACAACTCTAGAAATACAATAAAAACTAAACAAGATGATTTCAATATTTTCAATTAGAGATATGACAAATAACTGCACCGACAGTTCTTTACTTCCAATGAGTGGAACACATTTCTCATTTAAAAAGTTTCACAATATACACTTTGCTTATCTCTCAAGTGTATTTAGAATTTTTATTCTTGTGACTCGAGCAAAAAATAGAAAAGAGAAGTTTGATGTATTGACCAATAGTTTGTCATAACTGTGTGCGTTCTAATCTTCTCACCTGCTCCATAGCTGTTTGTTATATAAATTGCATGGTTTTGCACTTGAAAATATAATACATATTTCACATGTATTATATTTCATTAAAAGATTATCTAAAATATGTGTAATCAAAAATACAACAAAACTGACTCATATATTATAGGAATATAAAGCGGAACTATTTGATATAGGGTTGTATCAATTTATCAGATCTGGAGTGAGTGTTGTTCTTGGAGGGTAATTACACTGGCGTAGCAACATTCCTTTATTTTCAAGGCTTCCTGCTACTTCAAGAGGGTAGGTTCAGAATAGCAGGCAAGGCAACGTCACTGGAATCATGTCCAGAAACAGGAACGATAATAAAACAAAAAACAAAACCCTCCTCCTTTTTTCAGCAGTAATGTTTTGTCATTTAATCAATGCCAAACACTGACAGGTCTGAACGCGGTTGGGAAAAATGACAATTTTGTGGTTAATTTTGTCTGTCAGGTGTACTGTACTTTGGTCATGGTTATATATTGTGTATTCCATAGCTGAAGACACATCAGAGGAAGGTAAACCAGATGTTCATATACGTAGTTTGAAATAATTGATTTGTCATCTGTGTTTTATGTACAGAAGTTAATTGTATCTGCTGTCTCAGCCTATGTATTTTTTTCTAAATTAATTTTTTAAATTATGCTAGATTTCAAACAAAGATTCTATCTGATTTCCTACATTTTACAATTACTGAGTTTTGATGGTGCTCTGTTCTTTTTATTTTATAGCATCACCCCCCACAAAAAAAATATAACAGATATACTTTTCTTATTGACAATTTGTTCTTCAGAAACTTGCCTCCCTTAATCTCCTTTCTCTCCTAGTGGAACTGTTCAACTCTGTGAAACTGGACAAACTAGGATGGAAATCTTACCCCCCAGCTGAAGTAAGTAAAATACATTAAAAGTAAAGTAAAAGTAAATCTAACTCCTCTTTCAAGACAAAAATAAACGCTTACAAGGTCTTTGTTTGGTATTTAGGATAAAAGATTAACAAAAAGCATAGCAACTGGCAACAGAGTTACATAGCTTCTGCGAGTCATTCCATGTTTTGAAGCAATTTGTTCTCATTGTCCTCAATCTTGCGATGTCAAGAGAGCAGTGGTCTTCAGCCCTGGTCCTTAGGGCCCACTGTCCTGTATGTTCTAGATGTTTCCCTGCTCCAACACACCTGATTCAAATGAACTGGTCATAATCAGGCTTCAGGGGAGCTTGATAACAACCCATTCATTTGAATCAGATGTGCTGGAGCAGCGGGAAAATCTATAACATACAGGATAGTGGGCCCTGAGGACCAGGGTTGAAGACCACTGCTCTAGTCAACTAATCTACCATCTTCTTGCATTAGTGGAATGAGATTCGTTATCAGGTGGGTTCAGAGAGTGCAGCCCCTGTTTATCAGGCCTGCACTCCCACCAGGAGCAGGTCATTACTAACCAAATGGATTGATAAGAAGGATGCCTACCGCTTGCTATTGGACATCACATTTGCCCAGGAAGAGGAGCCTACCAATCAGCCGATTCCCCTTCAGATCCACTTGCTTGAAACAACCCAAGCTCTGTCAAGCTTTCAAGATGGTCGGAACGTTTTGAGCCTTGTGACGTCGAAGGCTATTCCCGACACATTTGAGCCAAAGCAGTTACCAGAGTACTTTGACCGCAGGGTTGGTTTGGACCTTGGGCAGCTCTCACAGCGCGGCTTCCATCTTCGGTTCTCCTTTTCAGGAAACTGTGTCTTCATAGCTTCTGTTAGACTGTACTATAAAAGATGTCCAGGTTTTGTGCATGACCTGGTCAGGTTTGAGGGGGCCTCGGCTGCTTCGGGGCCCCAGACTGGTGTCTGTGTGGAGGGGGCGGTGAAGGAGGGCCCCTGTGAGAGGACCTGCCAGGAGGATGGGGTGTGGGGGCCGCTGGAAGGGGGGTGCATCTGTCCCCCTGGTCATCAGAGGGTGGGGGCCACCTGCCAAGGTTTGTAGACATCTCACAGTAAAGATTGAGTCAGATTGGAAAATCTATGCTGACAATATTGAAAGAACTGCTCAAGTATTGTAAATGCACCTGAGGTATGCTAAATAATTTTATAATCTAACAATTTTAGCATGTGTCGCTGGCTACCACAAGCCAACCAACGAGAGTGGAGGATGTCGTCTATGCCCACCCAATAGTTCAACAACCAGGGCGGGTGCTGTGGAGTGTGTCTGTGACCAGGGCTACTTACGGTTGCCTAGTGACCCATACAACATGGGATGCACACGTAAGCAACCTCAAGCACCATATACTCTGTCCCAAAAAGCTGGATGAAACCATTTGTAGAAACTGTTTTGTGAATTTCTTAATCAGCTGGTTAACTTGATTCTCTGTGTAATGATACCACTGGCATGAGTTACAAAGATATCGTCCCTCCCTAGGAAGTCCCTCCGCCCCAGTGAATGTGACAGTTCAGCGCCTGAAAAACTCCACGCTGTCTCTACGCTGGGGCCCTCCCCACGACACAGGAGGGAGACAGGAAGTAAAGTACGATGTGCATTGTCAGGAGAGGGAGGGTGACACAGACGGTCTGTGGAAAAAATGCGTGGATTTATTTCTATCTGCCTCAACCCAATTGACGACCACAGAAGTCAACCTCACAGGGGTGAACCCAAACTATGACTACCAGCTGTCAGTGAGGGCATGGAACGCAGTCTCTGACCACCAGCCCTCGGAAGCAAATCTTGCAAGTGTGGTCATTCACAGATGTGAGTCAGGCTAATGAATCAGTTCCTACTGCTGATGTCAACACTTGGTTACCGTCAAAGACACTTGTTGTATCAAAAATATTTCAGAGGAAACACAAACTAAAGCTTAAGTTCCTGTCATTTCTTTTGAAAGTTGTTCCTAAAGTGAAGGTCACGAAGGTCACTGATGACCCTCAGTCCCTTGAGCATCAGCAGGAAGACTTTTCTACCTGGGGGATTGTGGGCGGACTACTGGGAAGCCTTCTCCTATTGGCCCTGGTCTTGACTGCTGTGTGTACTCTGCGCCGTAAAAACATCCAGCTTAGGTAAACCTGAAAGATCACATTGTTTATAAGCCTTATGGTAGATAATTGTAGTGTAGCGTTCCACCTCTTAGCTCTATCTCGTTAGGGAACGTGTTGACGAGTTAACTAATGTAACCCTAATCCTGTTGACTTCAATACCATTAGTAATAACATAAGCTCTGTTTTTGCAGGGAGGATCCAGTCTTCCTGCCTCTTCACTCAGGTGTAAGATATCGCCGTGATGAGGACGTTCACCTCGACCTTCCGGAGCCCATCACCACAGGTGATTTAAAAAGCGAATCTGTCATTAATAATCGGCGCTGTATGCGAATGACAAGAAGTGACTATCGTAGGTTGAAAAACAAAACACGGTTTCTGGTTTCACACTTGTTCCACCACCCAAGCCCCCCTCTCTTCTCCTGACTCTTGTTCCGGGCAGCGCCTGGGGCAGTTCAGTTTCTGGAGAGTGTCAGTGACAGACTCCTGACCGGCCTGAAGGATTCCGTAGTGCATCGAAACAAACTGACCCTGGGCAAGGAGCTGGGGAAGGGTACGATTTAGTTCACAATTCTCACTCAGTACGAGCTCATGTCCTCATTTTCTTACATCCGGAAACTTTTAAAAGATTTAAAGATGCTGTTTTTCTGCTCTTCTTCCAGGGGAGTTTGGGACTGTCTACGAAGGCCTCTTCTCCCCAGAGGAAGAAATCAACATCAAAGTAGCAGTGAAGACCATGAAAGGTCATATGTTACTATATTAACTATATCCCTTAGGTCTCTGTATAGTGTCCTTCTGCCATTGTTTGCTGACATCATTTCATGCTACTGCAGTTGGAATATACAGCCAAGATGATTTGGAGGAGTTTCTGAAGGAAGCAGAAATTATGAAGCATTTTGATCATGAAAATGTGGTCAAACTTCTTGGTAAGATTCCCGTCATTCACCTTGATACCCTTCTTGGCACTTTCTAAACCTCAGCCCCCTTATGCAGCACTTGTGTTTGGTGAGATGGGGTGTAACTGCTGTCTTTGTCCTGCAGGGGTCACTTTGGAGCGTGAGCAGGACTCCCCTCTGCCGGTGCCTTTGGTGATCTTGCCCTTCATGAAGCATGGAGACCTGCGACGTTTCCTCGTCGCTACTCGCTACGGGGACATTCCCATGGTGATAAACACACACACACATGCACACACACACTCTCTGTTTCTCACCTTTGCAAAAACACATGGTCGATACATTGTCATTGTCAAAGTTAATCTTGATATTGACCTCTCCTGTTCCCCCCAGTTCGTACCCTACCAGAGTCTCTTACGCTTCATGATTGACATTGCTGCAGGGATGGAGTATCTCAGTTCCCATGGCTTCCTTCACAGAGACCTGGCTGCACGCAACTGCATGTGAGTCCAGCAGGGGGAGACAGTGAGGCCGATCAAAATGAACTGCGCAGCAACAGGCAGCATCACACATCAAAGCCTCCTTGTTCAGAAGAAGACTGCATCTCTGTCCTAACACCATTTGTATTCAGCTAAGGGCAGTATCGGAAGGAAGTGAGCAAATCTCTGAACCCAACAGATAGACTCAGAAAAAGAAAGGGGTTTTCAGAGGCCACAGTATTAAAGCTGCAAAGCTAAGGCGCTAACATTACAGTTGAGTTCAACACGACAAAACATTCTGTCACAGGTTGGGGGACGACTTACGTGTATGTGTGGCTGACTTCGGTCTTTCTAAGAACATCTACAGCAACAACTACTACAGGCAGAAAGTGTCTGTCCGAATGCCAGTCAAGTGGATGGCCATAGAGAGCCTGTCAGAGTCCATTTACACCAGCAAGAGTGATGTGGTAAGGCAAAGCTCACCTTTCTGCTCTACCATCCATTATCGGAGCAAAGCCTTCTCAAAAGGCTACCCAATGCACAAGTCAGTGACTGAATGTGTATGCCAACAATCCATGTGTGTCTCTTTCATCTTCCATCTGCCTGCTCTTTGTCATCCCCAGTGGTCCTTTGGGGTCACCATGTGGGAGATTGTATCCAGGGGAAGGACTCCATATCCAGGAATACACAACCATGAACTCCTAGAGCATCTGGAGGGAGAACACAGGCTCAAACAGCCAGACTGTGACGCCCAGCTGTCAGTTCTCACCTCACTCCAACTCTATTATACATGAATTCATGCAAGAGAGTCTTTGTGTTGGCGCGCTGTGAGAGGTGTAGGGTTAGGAGGGACTGTTAAGAACAGTCAAAAGTATTGTTCTCGCCTTTGAGGGTAGTTATATCATCACAAAACTAAAAGCATTATGTAACATAAAGTTGGCCTAGATGTGATGTGTTACATTTTACGGAGTGAAAACTCTTCATTTCCAGTCGGTTGCTCTTACAGAGTTGTTGACGACCTGAGATGTTCGTACAAAATGTACTCCTGGTTGCTCCCCAATAGCAATATGAATTGCCTAGTTTCTAATTGAATTCAATGTGAGCTGTATTGGCACTGTGACCAGGGGTTAGAGGACACAGGGCGTGGACAGGGGTGTCATTGTCATTGTAATCATATGTCCTTTCTCTCTCCCTCTCTCTCATTGTCTTTCAACCTCTTCCACTTTCAATTTCCTACTGTACCACCCCCCCCCCTCTATCTACCCCCACACCCCTCTATCTACCCCCCGACCCCCCCTCCCACACACACACACGTCTCTCTCTCTCTGTCAGATACGAGGTGATGCAGAGCTGTTGGCAGCGGGACGTTACACTGAGGCCTGGTTTCAGGGAGCTGGGGGAGAGGCTGAAGGCCCTTCTGTGTGCTCTGCCGGTCCTGGAGGCCTGCCAGGAAGCCCACTACATCAACCAGGGCCTGGAGGCAGCCTGCCAAGGGGGCGCCCAGGGAGACAACCTAGAGGGTGCTGCGAGGGGAAATGTTTACCTGCCCACCCCTACGCCTGCCAAAGTTCTACTCAATGAAGAAGAGAAGAAGAAAAATACGGAAGAAGAGGGGGAGGATGGCTACCTGCTGCAGACTGGGAAAGCAGTCAAGAAGGGGGAATAGGAGGCTGTACTGATAAAAAATATAATTTGTTGTTGCTTTTTAAACATGTCTGACAATACCCCACAAATATGATAGGAAAATGTTTAATTGTGATTGTAAAGATAATGGTGTAAGGTTGCACATTCCAAACTAATGTTGAATAAATACCTAAGATATTCCACACAAATCGTGGATGAGGGTATGAGTTCAGCTGTGCTTCACCTGCTTCTAGTAGAGCTTTCTGAGTAGGATTCTAGGAAACATGATTAATTACAACATGGGAAACATATTTTATGATTTATTTTAATGCCTCTACAGTTAAACACATGATTCAAATCTGTTCTCAACTCAATGCAGAATATACCCCAATTACAGTGAATGCTTGCACGCGCATGTTAGTGTGCCTATGTATGTGGGAATGTATTCAATATTTTTTTCTGAGTTTTGAAATTTATATATTTTTACAAATCGGTTGGCCATTCAGATTGACTTAAACTCAAACTCAAACGTAATCGTTAACTCAATCTGATTGATGAACTCGAACTACAAATCCCAACATCTATCCACTTCTAGATTTGTCCGTAGTGACACGTCATTTGATGTCACTGCCGCACCTGCGCAGCCATCTTGTACTTCTAGCGAGGAGCGGACACAGAAAGAAAAAAGAGGAAAATTGATCAGTCAAATTTGAAGAAAATAGGAATGTCTATAAAGTTTCTGTAACACCACAACGTTAGGATACATCAGCTTGACAAAGGGGGAGTAGAAAAAACTCAAATTTATATCCAAGTGCCTCGGACATCCAGACTCTCGAGTCATCTTTTGCCTGCTGTAGGAGAGAAGGAAGGAACAGACAATTCGCCGACTGAAAAACACATCCCCAACGTCAAATCATGAATCCCGAATAGTGAGTAAAGCCACCACCCCGACTACATCGTGATTAGTATATCCGTTTTAATTTCCATTTCTGAATGTGACATGTCGAAACAAGCGCTTATATTTTCAGTCGGATTGCTAGCTATGTCGCTAGTAGTAGCAGGGCGCGGACAGGTTCCAAGCCTTTTGCTTTGAAATGTGACAGACAGTCTCGAGATGTGTTTGTACAGTCAACGTCAGCTGATTGCCTGCTCATGCCACCACATTAGCCAGGTTGACAGGCACTGCTAATTTGACTCAATTTTACATAAAACCACAATTTGGCGTTTGTTCATGTTGTCATCGCGCCCGAGTCAGATGGCTAGCATCTGTCACTGACTTGTGGCCCCAAAATGAGAAGACACGCGCTTGTCACCGGATCTCAAGCACGGTGCTGTGGCGACCGGAGAAAATAGGACGTAGTGCTGAAACGTCACACCACCGGCGCAGTGATTAGCCTAGCCTAGCTCGCAAGCTAACAACGGAAGTCGAGCAAGCTAGATAGCAATATCATTGTTACCTTGCTAGGGGTAGTTCATTTGAGATACCCAACTGCCTTATATTGTGCCAGTCATCACAACATTGTACTTGTGAACCGTATACATCTACATAAGTGGTTAGATCATTGTTAGTTAATGATTGCTTTGTGGAAGTTGTTTTGTTCGCGAATATGCTTGTGATTGCACGACACATCGCCACATCACAATAAAGTGTACGCGCTGCATGCGCAGTTTAGATCGGGTATTTCCACATAGGCCTATATACGACACACGGCTCTGTATGTTGTTGTGACACAGTGATAGTGTTTGGCAGCTATACATGACACGTCTTGATTTCAGATGACACAAGAATAACTCGGCTATTGCGCCACCGCTGTGCAGTTTGTCAAATGAAGTTCATGACGTGTTCTGCTAATGTTGCCGCGAAAGTGTTACTCAACAGTATTTCCCCACTCGAAATAGATTTCTAAGAGAACCACATATCAGTTGAACACTGTGTATCGGCCAGGACTTAGTCAACAGGTAATAAAAACCACAGAGCAGCACAGCCATGATGAGTCGACCCCTTCAAAGCCTTCATAAATGAGAATGTCCAATCCGTGGTCTAACGCTGCATGTTTTTACTATAGCGACTACCTTTTCAAGCTCCTGCTCATCGGTGACTCTGGTGTTGGAAAATCCTGCCTCCTGCTACGATTTGCAGTAAGTGAAGCCTGTTGGGAACCTATTTTAGGGGTCAGTTGGCTCGTGGTGCTGTGAAAGGCACGATGTGTTGCTATATCATTCGTCCTTCTCCACATCAGGATGACACCTACACAGAGAGCTACATCAGCACCATCGGGGTGGACTTCAAAATCCGGACCATTGAGCTGGATGG
The DNA here is from genome assembly GCF_054491055.1 of Hypomesus nipponensis. Lineage (NCBI taxonomy): Eukaryota > Metazoa > Chordata > Actinopteri > Osmeriformes > Osmeridae > Hypomesus > Hypomesus nipponensis. Next base: position 8,004,457 of record NC_140385.1, read on the forward strand.
CAAGACCATCAAACTGCAGATTGTAAGTGGACACGCACTCACACACACACACACACACACACCGTAGGCTACGCGACGAGAAGGTAACCCACTGAGGGGCTGCCTCTGTCGATGGACAGGCAGAAACAGGTCCGATTTGGATCCATTCTGTGTTTGTGCCCTGTGTGTGCTGTGCAGTGGGACACGGCCGGCCAGGAGAGGTTCCGCACCATCACCTCTAGTTACTACAGGGGCGCCCACGGCATCATCGTGGTGTACGATGTCACAGACCAGGTAGGCTTCATCGTGAGACCAGAGTCCTCTCTCGTCGTCCTGGTGACTTGACGTGTCCAGCCAATAGGGATCCCTCCTCGAGACTGGGAATTCCTGTTCCGGGGGGTCGCCAACCTTTCCCCTGTGATGTGTGTCGCAGGAGTCATACAACAACGTGAAGCAGTGGCTGCAGGAGATCGATCGCTACGCCAGCGAGAATGTCAACAAGCTATTGGTGGGCAACAAGTGTGACCTCACCACCAAGAAGGTGGTGGACTACACAACAGCCAAGGTATGTCTGCTTCAGAGGGATGGATAGAGGAGGATACATTCAGTCAAAGCCATTGAATATGTAACATTGTCCAGTGTGTCTTGATGAGGAAAAAATCTGAGTCTGCCTTGTTAATGTGACGTCATTCTTATGCTGTCGTTATTTCACATTGGTGATTCTGTATCACTTCTTTGCTTGATTTTTTGTTGGTGTTTGTTGAGCTTGGCTATCGATTCAGGCGGTGAATTTCCACTACAAACTCCAAGCAGTCGACGAGTTGCCTCCTCATCTTGTGTGTGTGTGTCCCCTGCAGGAGTTTGCAGACTCCTTGGCCATCCCTTTCCTGGAGACGAGTGCCAAGAACGCCACCAACGTGGAGCAGGCCTTCATGACCATGGCCGCCGAGATCAAGAAGCGCATGGGTCCCGGCGCCACGGCCGGCGGCGACAAGCCCAACCTGAAGATCGAGAGCACCCCTGTCCGACAGTCTGGAGGGGGCTGCTGTTAAAGGACAGGACCCTCTGCCTCGAGCAACCCTGGAACCCCCCCTCCCCCCCTTCTCCCCACAACCAGTCCTGGGTGTAAAGTGGAGCCCCGCTCCCCTCCCCCCCCCCCCCACACTCCTATCTCTACTCACCCCCCACAAACACTCCTCCCTGTTCACGAGCTACCCAGCTGCATAGACGGATATCTGAACGCACACCTTCACACCCCATCCTCCTCTCCGATCACTGGGAAAAGCGACGTCCAGGCAGGCGCTAGCGGGAGGGGCGGGTGGATGGACAGAGAGAGAGAGAGAGAAGTAGAGGAGGGACTGGAGAAGGATTGGAAAGAGAAAGAGCCGGGATGGGGTTTGGGGTTTGCAGAGCAAAGGGGATGAACCTACAGTAAATATGAGATCAGTAGAGAGGAACAGCATGATGGGAGGTTTCGATTCTGATTCCGTCTCAACCTGTAACACCCACACACACACACACATTCTTTTGCTGTTCCCACCCCCCTACCCTCCTTCTATTTCCTCGAGGCACAGTCTGCCATTTGCAGAATCAATGTCTTCACCGTCTATATAGCGACAACACCCAGCAAACAACAAATAATCCAGTTGGCTGTCTTCATATCGGACCTGGCTATGCCCTGGAGAGAGGGAGGGAGAGAGAGAGGATGAGTCACGTGTGTGTGTGTGTGTGTGAGTCACCATTCACCGTTGTGAATGCAGTAGTAACAATTATTTACTCTTCCGCTGTGGATTATGAACAGCCAACATGGTGCGGTGCAGACAGTGGAGTTGTAGAGGCCTCACCATGCCAGATAGAGACAGGAGAGCAGTGACTCACCACGGCCGTTATTGATGAGGGTGCAGGGATGCCCACAGGGATGCCCACTTTCAGTCCTCCCCTTCCCCCTCTTCCCCCTCTCCCCCCTCTTACACACACACACACACACATTATTTTAAGTGAAATCAGCATTAGAGACACACACAGCCTGCGTTGAGAGGGGGTGGGTCTGTTTTGGGGGTCAGGGAAAGGCGAGGGTAAAGCTCAGATCTCCTTGTAGCACAGGAGAGCTTCTGGTTGGACTTGGAATCACTTCAACACTCCATCCACTCATCCATCAATCCATCTGGGAGCGGGGGGGGAGGGTCACCCTGGGAAAAGCCAAGAGGAAACCAGAACGGTGGTTTTAAGTGCTGTAATATATGGTGTTGGCTTGTTTTTGGTTTTTGTCTACAACAGTTTATAAGATAGATTTCACATGTAAAATGGAAGAAAAAAAATCAAGATTGTCTTTCTGTCCAGAAATGACACTATATATTACAGTATGATGGTTCTTCAATAAACACACACACACACACACACACACGTCCACACTGATAGGAGCATGATGTAGTTCTACTGTAGACGCAGGGTGGGGAGGTGAGCTGTTAGGCTGGGAAGCCGATATTCAACTATGAATTAACCAGACACACAAGATATTGGCAATATTCTGTGTTCATCTTAATATACTTTTACAGTTTTATGATCATTTTATTTGATATTTTTATTTCATGTTGATTTTGTTTTCGAATCGAGAAAAGCTTGTACAAATTGCTTAATGCTGTCCGATTGATAAGTTGGGTTTGGGATTTCAACGTGTGGTCTGAACTAAGTTGAGGGTTGACCGGGGGTGAAAGCTACTGTTCCCTTCCTTGCCTCGCGAGAGTCCTCATGACGTCTGTCCTCTGCATTTCTTGACCCGTGATCATTCACAGCGGCGGTGTTGCGACCCCCCCCCCAGCTGTTGTCATGCGTGTGCTGCGTTGCAGTAGGTGTTTTAGATCTCCCTTTAGTCGGTGTGGTGGATTAAGTGGAACTCGTGTGTCACGCTTCTGTCTCCAGAAGGGTGAGCCGTCTCAGTCATATTAGATTAGTGGATTAGAGCTCTTCAACTGTCAAGCTGTTGAAACATAATGCATTAGCTGCCGTTTTTGGAGTCTAGAGTGTGTTTATCTGTGTTAGTTCTGTCTAGGCCTCCTCGACCATAGCTTCCTCAGCCAAACCCTAGTCTTTGTGTTGTTTCTCCATAGCTATCCTATGGAACCTCACAGGAATGTGGTTCAAAACTCCTACCCCTTCACCTCATAGCATGGGGTCAATACACTACAGAGAAAAGACAAGTTGCCCTAGCTTGACACAGTTTACAACAGAGGAGGTAGAGGCCAGCTGAAGGATGTTGTAGTCCAGAGGGTGTCGAGTCTCGGTCCGCAGGTAGTCCACTCTGCTTGGCCTGTCTTAATGTGGCTCGGAACCTGCTTTATTCAGCTGGAAGCCAATCAGTCTGCATTAGAACCAGCTGTCCGTCAAGCTTGTCGCCTGTCTCCCTCCCTATTGGCATTGACAGCTTGGTTGGGAGGTTGGGCATTTTGAGTGTGTGATTGTAGTTCTGAACCTGTGTCTGTTCATGTCTATGTCAAAGGGGGGGTCGCTCACCAGACCAGAGGTCTGCTCCAAGAGTCAGTTGGAAAGGCCTTCCGTCGAGTTGTGGTGTTGGGCTCTGCAGTAGGGGTCATCACTGCAGGTTCATTGAGTTCTTCAAGGTGTTTTTTTTAGCGGTGTGCAGGGACTGACTGGTCACGGTTCCAAGACCGGATATGAACTCCCTCGCATCTGCCTCCGGCCCACACCGTCACCCTAACTGTGATGGATCCACACAATCTCCACTAACCGCTCTTCTCCGCCGATACAGAAAATCTAATTTTCGACTTTGGGAGGGGTTTGTGGTCCGGCTGTCGGACGTTAACGCAGCACCTTTATTTCAGCAGCTGTTTCAAGTGGTGAAAGCCTCAGGCTCTCTCTGTGTGTGTGTGTGTTGGAGAGCAAAGTGCAATTTCAGCCTCTGAGATTGACCGTCCAATGAAAATCGACGAAGGGTTGCTGCCCTCCCTATGCGGCCGGACTCCAGTCTACGGACACTCCCACTCCTCGCTCCGCCCACCCGGTCGTGAGTGAGTGAACAAATAAGTCTATCGGACGTGGATGTAAAGGTGGCGCTAGATCTTGGTTGTCTTTGCACAACATCCATTGTGTGTTGTGGAAGTGTCTCTGCAGATGTGGTCCCAGGCTCGTCTCGTTGCAACCTTGTGACGCAAGACTTGAACCGGACTGGAATTTCAAGTCAGTTAGGTGTGATGAATCCGGATGTGTTTGGGCCCAGAGTTCTCAGCTGACTGCTTTGGTAGGGGCGGGAACAGTAGTGGGGAGGGGAGGGGGTTGCTGTAGGGGGGCAGGGTTAGAGTGTGCAACATTCCTGGGTTTATGAATACACGCCGGCTTTTCCGGCATTCCCTCGGATTTCACGTGAGTAATGGCGGATGAAGCGGTTGTTTGGAACTGTCCACACTGACACTCAAACATACACACACACACTCACACACACACTGAGTGTACGTTTTCCCCCTCTTCATTTATTCTGAATGTTCTTTCTGTTCAAAGAAGTCTTGATATTCTACTGATTTTAATATATTCATTGAACTATACTGTGGTAATAGTGTGTCTGGCCCAGCAGAGGATCTAAGGGGCACCGAGGGTTTTGTGGGTGGGACTTCAGAGGGGGTGGGCTTTGTCAGGGACTTACTTATGAATGTGATTATGATGAAACTTTGCTCGAGTCTTCTTTCTTTCCCCTACTTTTTTTTCCGTATTCATTTGGAGAGGAAAAAAGGAGGGGTGGGGGGGGTTTGTATGTCATTTGCACACGTGTAGCTGTCCCATGGCTTAATAAAGACACACACACACTTACAGGCGTTTGTTAACACCGAGCTCCTGGCTGCTGAGCTCACCTGTCGTTCACCTGCTCTCTCTGTTCCTCGCTCGACCAGAGAGGTGCTGCTCTCTCTGTTCCTCGCTCGACCAGAGAGGTGCTCCGTCTCACTGCTGAGTTTGATCATCTTGGGGTTGTTTTTTTTTTTCTGTACATACTATAAATATATATATAATAAAACAAATAAAAAATATCAATGTCAACGTTTCGAACGTCATCTTTTTTTATTTTTTTGGTGTGGTGTGTATTTCCAAGGGTCTCATCAGACAGTTTGAATGTGTGTGCACACGTTTACTTGGGTGTGTAAAGACAAGGCGCACACACACACCTCCGTAAGCCTGAGTCGCATACCTTGAACCTGACACACCTCAAACCTGACACACACACACCTCTGTAAACCTGACTCACACACCTCTGCCTGCCCGCTGGAGGAACCACATGAGGTCACCGTCTCCCTCCTGCCTCCCCCAGCCCCCACTGCTTAGCAGCCTGTCATCGCTCTCCTCTGCCCTTGGTATGTACCCCATCTCATCTCCCCATACACCCATAACTAAACATTCCCATTGAGCAGCCCTGCTCTCCGCTAAAGACGCTCTCTCACTCTGCATCAGAATACATTACGTGGATGGAGGACACCCGCCATGGAGATCGGAGAGCACAGTCATTCACACTGAATATTGCTGTGGAGGTGAGTTTGTGGTGCAGGCAAATGCAGGCTATTTTCCACGGGCTAATATAAAGTACTGCAGACATCCCTAGGAGGGCTGGGGATGCAGAGTCGGCAGTTAGACTCTCTCACCACCAAACACAGCGACTGTAAACCTCACAACAGCCTCACACACTGAAATGCAGCAAAGATATTTATGACACCTTCACGATTGGGTAGTAAGAAGCCCGGAACTCCGGGTTGTAGGTGTTTGGATGGTGATCGGACTTTGCTCTGTTCAGATTTAGACTTCTGAGAGTTCAGAATGAGGCCACCCGATTGGAGTGAGAGAAATATCCTGCTTAAAATGCGGAATTCTCAAAGACCTGACCTGTGAGCGGCGTCCGGCTCTGGTCTGCCCTTGTTCCCCTTCGTCCCTCTCATTCTCTTCCTGTCGTCTCCCTCTAGAACGTTCCCCATGTCTCTCGATCGCCCTCTCCTCTGTTTCCCCTCCGTCCTCCTCTCTTTCCTCCCCTTCTGTGTCTCACTAACTGCCCTCAATAACCTTTTTGCTGCCTCTCTTCCCGTCTCTCCCCTCTGTGCCCTTCAGCTCTCTCCCCCTGCCTCTCCCCTCTCTCTCTCTCCTCTCTCTTCCTGTCTCTCTCTCTTCTATACTCCCCCCTCCATCGCCCCCTCCCCAGTTGCATGGTGGATGCTGGTGACCTTGAGTTATTTATAGCATGGTGCTGCTGCAGACTGGTAGTTGGGGCGTTCGTCAGACACTCCTCAGGGTTTACACACACATGCAGGCACACACATTGTCCTGAGCCTGCTAGGGAGGAGAGACAGACAGGAAGAGTGAGAGGGGTGCTCACACACAAGGGCCAAGGAGGGCTGAGTGAGTTTCAGGTGCAGGTGTCCGGGCCATGTTTCACGACCCCTCCCCCCTGAGCGTGGGTCCTCCACACGTCACCTGTGACCTTGAAATCCATCTCATGAAGAGCAGGCACTAGACACGGTACATTCCAGTAGGTTCTGGGGCACGTGCATGCCCAAAGCAGCTGAATCACAGGTTTGGGTGGCATTCAGATATTGAATTACACTGCGCTCTCCAGACTGGAGCCCCACAGAACTCCAAGGATCACCAAACACTGCTCAAGGTTTCATTTCAACAGCATTTATTTACACCCCCACCTCCCGCCCCACAGGACAGACCAAATCCCACTCAACCCACTTCATCTTTTCTTTGGACTTTCCCCACAAGTGAAATTGTCCAACAGTGTTTTCTCCTCAGGCCTTCAACTTTTTCTCTCATCGACAGTCAGTCTTTGTCTTTCTGAGGCCCCACTCCACACACTTCAGCCAACCACCCCCGATCACCTCAACCCCCACCTCACAACCACCCCGAACACCCCCACCCCCACCTCACAACCACCCCCGAACACCTCACAACCAACCCCTCAGTCGACGGGGCCCTGGAAGATGAGTTTGATGTGGCCCTGCTCGCCGGTCAGCCAGGTGCCGCAGAAGGGGCAGGCGGCGTGGAAGGCGTGCGTCCCGTGCGGCAGCGGGATCTGGCTCCACCCCTGCACTGTCTTTTCAGAGCACACGTGGCCGCAGGGGCAGAACGCGTGGGTCGGGGGCCCGGCGTCCAGATACAGGCCCCCCTCGCAGCCCAGCCACAGGGGCACGTAGGGCCCCACGCGCCGGCACATGGGGCACTCCCTCTCCCCGGTGCTGGCCGGCGCCGTCCCGCCGGGCCCCGCCGGGCCCTTGTCCTTGCGGTAGCCCCAGTTGTGGTAGCCGTGGACGTGGCCGCAGTTGACGTAGACCCAGGGCTGCTTCTTGTCCACGATCTCCCGCTGGGCCAGGCTGGGGAAGGCCAGGGTGTTGAAGCCCACGGGGCACTGCGGCCGCGCCGCGTTCAGCTCCTGGCGCAGGGACTCCAGCTGCTTGAGGGTGGGCGTGCGCCGGAGGCCCGCCGGGGTGCGCCACAGCAGGGTGGCCCCGCACAGGTCGATGAGGGAGCCGTCCTGGAGGGTGTTGGACTCGTTCTCCACCTGGTGGGGGGAGAGATTGGGCGAGAGAGACCGATTTAAAGGAAGCGTGCATTAAAGTGGGGGGAGGACAAGAGAAATAGACACAATTACTTTAGCGAAAAGATATGGGTTTCGTTTCCGGTCCTTTCTTTCTGCACTGCAGCTGCTTTCCAACGTTTTCCTTTCCACATGACGGCATCCGGTCCTATGGCAGACGAGCAAGACTCTAGCTCAGAGACACCCCCACCACCTCTCCTCCTCCTCCTCACCAGTTTCCCCCTCTGCTGGGCCGAGCGGGTCTCCCGCAGGGCAAACACGTTCCCGCACACGGAGATCTCCCGCCACACCCCCGGCGCCGGCTCCTGGACGAAGTCGCCTGCCGGGTGCATCACCAGCACGCCATTGGTGGTCAATCCGTCCATCAAGCCGTCCGACGTCCGCCATTTGGCAGCTCTCTCCTAAGAGACCCGCCCCCACACATAAGCAGACTAGTATCAAGGGAAGTGATGGAGAGGCCCATAAAGAGAGAGAGAGAGAGGGCGAGAGAAGGAGAGACAGATGGGAGAATAAAACAGCTAACAGTGCTTTTTTTTCGCAATGCTAAATTTAGCCCCTGCAGTGTATAACTGATTACTATACTGGCTAAACTTGAGTACTATACAGGCTAAAGCATTGAGATGCTCACACACACAGAATCACACATACACACACTCTCACACGCAGGGTGTCAGCCCCTCTTCATGAGCAGTGTCGATGCAACAATCCCAGAATGTACCTGTGGACTCCTAAGCTGTCACGATCGGCAAACAACCCCCAACGTTGTATCAGCCCGCGCGCACCTAACGGTTGGAAACTGTCTCTCGTTTTTTTGTGTGCTTTCCGCACACCTCCACAACAACAGTGGGCTGCACAGCCTGCCTCTGTGTTCTGCCAAGGACATTCTGTGTGTGCCAGTTCACCGGAGCCCTGCTGAGGTTATTCACTCCGGCGTCGCTCTGACAACAGCTCAGCAGCTAGGATCTGTCATCGTCCTCCTCCTCCTACTGTCCTCTCTCGCTCTTTTCCTGCCATTCTCTCCCTTTCTCGCTGGGTCATTGTCTCTCCCTCCCCCCCCCCGTCTCTCGCTCTCTCAGTATTTTTAGCTGGATGGGAAGAGGCTTGCTAGGTTGACACAGGCCTCGGTGCCTTGCATGGGACATGACGTTATCTGTGTGCATGACTCACTGTGCCCCGCTTGTGTCCCCCCCTCTCCCTGGGGTCATGTATAATGCATGAGGGACATCTTTCATTACGAAGTGTCATGAGCCCTCCAGACTCTCTGCGTGTTTCAGAGCACTACAGTCGCACTTCGTCCTGGGTCACAGCTGGCATTAGCTCTCGCTGCCAGCCTCCCCCTCGCCAAGCTCCCCCCCCCCCCCCAAAAGAATCATTACAAATGAAAGTCCCGTGGACGAATACAATATGGCCACCGTGACCTTTTGAATCAGGAGCCGCGGGGAGAGGGAGGTGAGGGGAACGAGCAGGTCTGGAACAGAGTGTCTGCCCTTGACCTGGAGTCCCTGACTCACATCGATGAGGAGAGTCTCTGGACTCCTGCCTCGCCTCCTCCCCCCCCCCGCCCCCGTGCCAGTGTAACCCTCCAGGATGTGGAAATGGAGGCTGACGTCTGTGTGTGTGTGTGTATGTGTGTGGGAGGGAGGGAGGGGGGGAGGGGGGGTTAGGGATGAAGGAGAGCCTGCAAGCCAGCATGTATCAAAAGCTTACTCCACACGTCAATGGGTGAGCAAACAAACGGCAGCCTGCTCCATGGTGTGCTACTGCACACTTCTTACGGTCTTCCTTTACCAAAGCGTTGGCGGCTCGGAGACTTAAACAGCCGCGACGCGCACGTCGTCTACACACCGTCCGCTTCCGCGCTACAAAGCACGAAAGGACGCACACGTGACGCAATGTACACGACCACCAGACACGGACGACAGGCTGCCACGGCTTGAACCCAGAATTCCACTCTTCCCCTCCAGCGTCTGTGAGGCCTGGCTGCATATGTGTGTTTCTCTGATATGTGTTTCTCTGATATGTGAGTTTCTCTGATATGTGTGTTTCTTTGATATGTGTGTTTCTCTGATATGTGTGTTTCTCTGTTGTGTTTCGATTCCATTTCCAAACAGCTCACTAGTCTCCGGAGCCTGACCAAGCAGAGTCTAGCAGCAGTCCCTGACGTGTGACTTTTGATAATGACCGCTGATAGTCTTATCTCTCTAAACAAAGAGAGTCTTGGTGTCTGGTCTGCTCTGGTCCTGGGCAACGTTCCAGCCGGCTAGCTAGCCAGCTCCCAGAGATGAGGACACGCACTCGAGCAGATGAGTGTGTGGTTCCCCGGGGGGGGGGGGGTCAGAGGAGGAACAGAGATTGGGGGGGACTGTTGAGGTGTTTAAAACTCAGCTCACCTCGCAGAGACTGAGCATGCAGCTCTGCAACATCACCATGGATTTCCGTTTTATATGCATTCGAGATTATTGCACTGCAGTTGAGTGCAGTGAATATTATTGTTTTGCCGTGCCTGGTAGCTGAAATGTGGTAATATTGCACTGTGCCTTATAAATATTGACATTTATGACCACTGAATACTGATAGAACTATATGCGCCACTGGTCCTTGATTCTCTGCTGGACTTTTTACAGTGTTTGCACTATGAGTATATGGATTTGCATCAAGTCGACTACTAAATGAATAATACTGTCAAATGTGCTTGCGTAACTGTCACTGTATGTCCACAGATCTTAACTAATCCTATCTTTAAACTGCAGTACAGTACAGGGAATCTAACTGCGATTCCAGGAGCATGATTCATGCTTACACAATCACCATGCAGTCCCACGTCAACTGGTAACACTCCCAAACACACACACAGTATGTCATGTCACACGTTGTGACGTTCATCACAGATATGACATCATCGCCTGGGTGTCTTGGCGCCAGCATTGTCACTGCCCCAGTTGTCAGGGCAACTGACTCACTCCCTCATTCCGGAAGCTGTTCATGCAGGGGTCACTGCCACAAACACGTGCACGAACGCACACACACACACACACACGTGTCACACACACACTTCCACCCTAAAGACCCCCCCACCCGACACACATACTCACCCCCAGGAAGATGTTCTTGGAGGAGTCGAAGCCGGCAGCGTAGATGCGTGCTGTGTAGGGAGCGCTTCGCTCACACATGATGCGGCACGCATAGCGGGAGATGGTGCTCTGGGCTGACTGTCCTCCCCCCCCTCCTCCTCCTCCCCCCTCTCCGGCCGCCCCTTGGCCTTGCCCCCCACTGCCCCCGCTGCTGCCTGCGGTATCCGTCACCACAAAGTCTATCATGCTCTCCGTGGAGCGCCCGATCTGTGGGGAGCAAGGGAGGGGGTGTCAGTAGAGGATAACAGAGTAGGGCTACGTCGAGTTGAGGAGAGATGGAAGTCATTTGAAACAGGAGCTGGTTAAAAGGTCCGCAAGTTTGGTAATGTTCAAATTGCACTCCGACGCAAATAATGGCATATCTTTTAAAACTAAAACACCTTCCTTTTTTTCATATTACGAAAGTTAGTGAGCACTCAATTTGTCAGGAAAGTATGCTTGTTAAGGCATGTTTTCTAGTCTCGTTTTGGGGGCGTGTGGGTTTAATTTATCGCCACCCATAAACAAGCAGCATGGTAGTATGTTTGTTTACTGTACGGTTGCTACTATGGCGGATGCTAATCAAACTAATTATTATAAAACACTGTTGTTAACAAACCTGGCTGCTGGTAAGACCCTCAGCCATCAAAATCTAATATACTCGTTGCATGATGGAAATGAAATGACTCGAATTGAACTTAATCAAAGATGAAGAAAGTGCTTACCAAACTAAAGCAGAAAACAATGCATCGGATTCACACCACCAAGTGAGCGGTGAAACGTTCAGTGTTGTACTTGGGTAAGTTTAATAGTGATTTTCCCTGTTGTATAGATGTATGAAGGTAAACATGTTTTTGTTGTGCGGTTGTGTGTTAAGCATGCAGAGAATCGACAGACGTACGTTTGCTTTTAGCCAAACTGTTGGCTACCTGAGCTATAACAATTGAATTGCTGATGTCCGTAGTAGATGATTGAGTATGGAATCAACCAGCTATTGTTCCCATCCATTACTTGCCTGTGAGATGTGTGAAAAGGTTTTAAATCTTTCACGGGGATTGTCTCTGCTAGTTGATTTAAGGGGTGCCAACATTCAAATGAACATGTCTTTTCAATTACTTTCTGTTACAGAAAATGAAAAATTACCATGACCTGCTTGAGGGTCAATGCCAGCACTTGCCACATTTGTCTTTGTGAAAAGTGTTGGGCAATCATTTTCAAGAAAATAGATGAATTCACATGACAGCCAGTTGAGTTGGAGAGCAGACAGACAGACAGACAGACAGACAGACAGACAGACAGACAGACAGACAGACAGACCGGAAAATAGACAGACAGACAGGGACTGCAGCACAGCACCTCCATCATGTCTTCTGTCTGCAGTAGTTGGGCCTTACATTCATCACATGGATGAGAGATAGATAGCAGGAACAGACCGTCTGCTCTACCTGACTCCCAATCTCTCCCCCACTCTGTCTTATTCTCTCTGTCTTGTTCTATTTGTCTTTTTCTGTCTCTCTCTCTCTCTCTCTCTCTCTCTCTCTCTCTCTCTCTCTCTCTCTCTGACTCTCTCTCTCTCTCTCTCTCTCTCTGACTCTCTCTCTCTCTCTGACTCTCTCTCTCTCTCTGACTCTCTCTCTCTCTCTCTCCCCCTCTGTCTTTCTCTGTCTTTCTGTCTCTCTCTCTTTCTCTCTCTCTCTCTCTGACTGTCTCTCTCTCTGTCTTTCTCTGTGTCTCACTCTCCATCCCAGTTGTGTCATGACTTAGCAGTACTGGGAGCTCTGAGGCGTCAGCTAACAAATGACATTTTTCAGCAGCTGGGACATCTGCTCAACCTGAGGTGTGTGTTGTCTGTGTTTGTGTGAGAGAGGAAGAAGGTCAGTTGGTTTGTATGAGTAAGTGTGTGTGTGTGTGTATGTGCATGTGTGTGTTGTGTGTGACTGCGCGTGTGTGTGTGTGTGTGTTGTGCGTGACAAACTGTCCTCCATGTTCCCAAGTGAGGCGTGTGTTTGTGGTGTGGGTAGGTCAGAAGAAAAATAACTGCGACAAAATGCTGTCTACACGATCACTATGCAGGAGCGAGGAGTTGCAGGACGTGTCCTGTGTGGGGGTGACACTGACCTGGAACATGTCTGTGTTGGTGTCATGTGTGTACTCCACGATGACAGAGTGACTTCTGGACAGTGTGTAGGAGATGCTGTGCTGACTTTTGTTGCTGAGAGCCTGTGGAAACACACAAAAAACAGGGTGACCCCTCACACGCACAATAGAGCATGCTCAGATCCAGCCCGTTTAAAAACGCCTCATAAATAGCCTACCACATCTAGTGTAATACTTATTCATTTTACACAACCCAATTCACAAAAGATGAAACATTTTGCATTTGTTTGGTTTAAGACTATTAACACCAGTTTAACATTGACTTATTTTCAGAGGGTGTCTAAATTGCCTTTTTCAAAATTGTTGCCTGTTTCAAAATATATATTTATAGAAATGCCACTAGTTGTGATACTGTTGATATGACCACTGACCTTTGACACCAGAGGGGTGGAAACATTGTGGATGACATCAGGTTTGACCCCGTTAGCTTTGGGTCTCTTGTAGAGCGCTAGGCGACTTCTTCGGCGACCTTTATCCCCATTGGTCAGAGAACCATTGTGCCTGCTCACATGATCGGGGGAGGGGGGGGGATACAGCATCCTGCTTCGTTAATGACATTTGTGTTTATTATAAAGGCCTTGGGTATAAATGACTCTTTTAAGCCTGGACCAAAATATTTGATTGCCATGCCACATTGGGCTCTGAGTAGAAGATCATATCCAATATATGATCACTGGCTTCCTTCTGTCTCCCGCAAATGTCATGATTGGATGAGGCCATAAAAATGTCTGCAGCAATATGCTCTCCCCTTCTCTCTCTCCCTCTTAATCACATCGATGGAGGGCGAAGCCATTTTCATAACCCATCTCTGGATAGATCAATACGGGAGAGAGTGAATCAGATACCACGGGGGTTCTCTCTCCACGTCTCAGCGCGTGTAGACGCTGAGACGTCTCTCTCATCTCTGTCGTGGTGGTTCAGGTTTTTTTTGTTTTTTTTGGTCTGGTTCCCTGGTGGCTCGGTGTCAAACTGACAGCTTTGTTAAGGAGTCAAATGAACTATTTTGCATGGGGTTGCTGGAACGGAATGATAGCTTTACATCCTAAAGCCTCAGGGTCCTAGAGGCTGTGTCGTTTGGGTAAGGAGAGTGTTGTGGACTTCCTGCCAACGGATACATGACAAAGGCTTTTTAAAGGTGCAGTAGATTATCCGGTCTGCTTTATTCTACACACAAGGGTTTAGATTTTCAGATCATACTTGAATGCTATTGTTCCTTTAGGGCACTTGGTCTGTTACTGCGCAGTCTGACCCCCCCCCCCCCCCCGCCAACACACACACACACACTCTCTCACACACATAGGAGATGCAAAAAGCATTTAGGCACCAGCCAGTCACAGTGAGTCTCACCCTAAGACGATGAGCTCCCCGTACTTGACTGGCTCCTTGTCCCCCGGGAAGAGGCCTTCATGGGGCTGGGAGGCCGAGCCCAGCGGGGGGGCGGCCTGGCTCCTGTTGCAAGACGGTCGCAGCTCCAGAGATGGGGGGGGACACAGGGCCTCCGAGCTGCCCTCCAAAACCATGCCCACCGGCCACAACGGGGGCTCACAGCTGGGGGGGGGGGGAGAGGGGAGGGAGAGAAAGAGAGGGAAGAGAGAGTGAAAGAGAGAGGAGAGAGAGAGTGGAAGGAGAGAAAGCATCAAGGACCAAATCCGAAGTGATCAAAAAAAGTACAGTCCATTGTTCCCAGCTGTACGCACTCACAAATTCGCCTCTGAATATCCCACAACCCTGTAGTCAGATCGACTACAGTACAGTAGGCGTGGAGATGGGATTAGCATATTGACTGTGATCCTCCCTTCGTCGTTACTACGAGCTGCCGAGTCATGAAAATAAAACCAACAACAAGCTGAGCTTTGAATTAGTGTCTCCCTGCTATCCTTAGACCTGCGCACCCTAAAATAGAACAGCAATCAAATCCAGGAGTGATCCACACAAACGCTCCCCTCACCAGTGTGTGTGCAGTCAGGTTGGTCTACCGTTGCCATTACTCTGCTATAATTGGCGTCCCCCTTTTACGTGACTGACGCGCTCGCATCTCCTCTGCAGTTCAACAAAATCAACGAAGCACAAGGACGGTATACACGAGATTCAGTCAATAGAGGACTACTTACTGTACATACTTCACGGAGGCAAAAATACAGACGCCTGAATCGATGGCTCCGGTTTGTAACAGTACTGTGTTTCTGATGGATCTAACGGGGATCATTGTTTCTAGGTTAACCAATTGAGGTCTTACATCTGCTGGCAAGCGTGACGGTAGTCTGGTAGCATCCACAAAGGGACAAACAATGGAGCAGACTTCTCCAAAGCTTTTAAAGTTAACAACCAGATAACCATCAATCGACAAGCTGTCGTGTCGGAGATCCTTAACGAACCCCCAGGGGGGCTGCAACCTTTCCCTGAACGCTGTGTCCAGACCCCGGGTGAAGCGAGTTCAACAATATTGGTTTTCATTTCTACTAAAGGTTTATGGCTGTGGCATTTCAGGCTTTCGGCTGGGAAAGGTCCGTCAAATTTAAAACCCTTGGCATTAAACAAATTGGACAAAAAATTAGATTTTATGAGAATCTAAAGCAATTGCATAATATCACATGGGTTTAAGGTGGGCGCTTGAAGAACCTAATTTAACAAGCTCTAGATATATAAAATATATGATGAAAGAGTAGAGGAAATGTTCATTTATCCTTGAGGAGTGGTGTGTTGTATATAGAGTTTTCAGGTCAATGTTTTGACATGAGCACTTTTACACAAGGAAAAACATCTCGAAAAAGCCTGTCTCTGTTGGCAAAGAGATTAAGCTAGGTTTCCTGCCAATTTTTAATTCAAAACCCTATTATTAATAAAGAGTGGGCGAGGACACCTACACTGTAGCAAGAACTGAAATGACATCACAGCCTCAGACTAAATGCTTTGTTCCCTCTTTGGAGAATAAGATAATAGCTTTGGAAACAACACAAACATTTATAATAGGAACTGGAACAACACCCAAATCAAAGCCCCCTTTCCCTAGTGAACCCATTATGGCTCAGACCCCAGACAACCTTGGGGTTGTACTAGACTGCCTTCAAAGCTCTTCCAAATGAGTACTCAGACAAACAGCATATAAACTACCTTTCCCAGCAGGCAATTGGATCATGATGTGAACATTAGACTTCATGCAATGGAGGCCCTCTAAAGGAGCCCCAAAGAGGAGAATATCCCCTCATGACTACATGATGGGTGACCAGACTCTCGGTTCATGTAGGCAGTCGCCATTTCATTACATCTGCTCCGCTGCTCTGGCTGGATGTGGAGTGGTGGAGGAGGGAGAGTGGACACTGGGGAGCGAGTGGAGGAGGGAGAGAAGCAGGGAAGGGAGGGCCTCACGAGTGGAGGAGGGAGAGAGGCAGGGAAGGGAGGGCCTCATGAGTGGAGGAGGGAGAGAGGCAGGGAAGGGAGGGCCTCATGAGTGGAGGAGGGAGAGAAGCAGGGAAGGGAGGGCCTCATGAGTGGAGGAGGGAGAGAAGCAGGGAAGGGAGGGCCTCATGAGTGGAGGAGGGAGAGAGGCAGGGAAGGGAGGGCCTCACGAATGGAGGAGGAGGAGGGGACATAAATAGAAAAACAGTGGCATGGGTGGATGGAGGAGTGGGAGGACAGACGAGGGAGGAGAGGAGTGGGAGGGGAAGAGGGGGAGGAAAAAGAGAGGGCTTGGAGGAAAAGAAGAGGTGGAGAGAGAGAGAGAGACGATGCAGACATTGCAGATATGCGACGGACCTACAGGAGACACACAAAGCCTCCAGCAGAGACCACATGCAGGCGACAAGAGACTGACCAGGAAGAGGAGAGAGGGGCTGGGAGGAGGCAGACAGAGGGTGGGGCGGGGCGAGAGGCCTGGGGTGTACGCTGTGAGTGTAACTGTGTGTGCGCAGGCGCGACTGTGCAGGGGCTTGGCAGGGTGATGGATTGCCTGTTCTGGGCCACGCACTTTCTAATCAACCCACAGTCCCATCCTGGGGGTGGAGAGGGGGATGAAAGGAGGGAGGGAACGATAGATAGATAGAAAGAAGGGTGGGGATTGGAAGGGGGTTAAAGATAGAGACACGGAGAGAGAGAGGAGCGAGACAAAGAAAAGCTGCTGTGACAAAGGAGGACAAAGAGAAATGAATTATATATATCACACACACACATTCCATATATATATATATATATATATATATATATATATACTGCATGGTAGGGCTAGCAGGAATAAAACATATTTTACAGAGCCAAGGCGATCAGAGTGGCATTTTACAGGTTAAATGGCCAATATCAGACAGCACAACAAAGTCAACAGTTTCATAGATAATGCTTTTGTTTTTACGAACAAAATTCATCATCCTCCACTAGCCTCCACGTGAACCACACTCCATTCCTCTATCCATTCTCTCTTCTGCAGGGGAAGGGTGTGTGTGTGTGTGTGTGTGTGGACCGTGTGGGTGAGGAGAGGAACAAAGAAAGAAAGAGTGAGGGGGAGAGAGAAAGAAAGAGAGTGAGGCCACTATTCTATCTCTATCCAGTGCCACAAATGAACAGAGAGCTAAATATACACGCCAGGAAATGGTCTCCGGAATAAATGATGAGTTCCTGTCAACGTGATCATCATTTTTTCCCCCTTTTCAACCATTTAAGGATTTTTCTTGTAATCTGCACTCCAGTTGGTGGTGGTTGACTATAAACTAGACGGCTGGAGGTGCTCATTCAATTACAGTTTGGGACAAATCATCATGTCTAAATTATTGTTTGTATCCCACTTGCCTGTAGTAGTCAGTGTTATTGTTATCTGATATTTTCTTTTTAATCGTGTGCTGAATGTCAATGATCACATGCTGTTCAGAACTCCATAGAAAATAGTCTCTTAGACACAAAACAAGCAGGTAATTACAACAGAGCCCCAAGATGCTGCATCAGAATATGGTTTAACTAAGGAAAGCAGTAATTCACGTGTTACAGTGTATATTCTATCAGATCAGTGTCAAAAATGTATGTCTACACTATACAATACTACACAATTGGTTGCCTCTATATTTGTCGTGCCAATGCTACCAACAAAGTTTTGTAAAACAACCATTGTGATGTTCATGAAACTGTGCTGTATAGTACCTTTTGTTCTAAAGTGAACCCTCTGATTTTAGATAGAGCTATTTCAGATCCAGTTCCTGACCTGGAAACAGAACTCTATATGTAAAAGCTTCTTTCTTTTCAAGTTGTAGATGGCTATTTCTAGCTCCTTATTGGACAGAGGGGTCCACTATGGTTGAATGTGACCCTATTTTTAGAACAGACAGAGCCTCGTAGCTCCCATGGCCCAGCCCACCTGCGTGTCTGTGAACTACGATGTGTGTTTGTTTGTGTGTGTTTGTGTGTGTGTGTGTGTGTGTGGTAGGGCTACAGTGATGAAGTGAGTATCCTGCAGTCCTGTCTGGCTTTTCTGGACCTGTCTGGTTGGACTGAGTGGAAGGCGAGAGGATGTTTAGAGCAGTGGTTCTCAAAGTGGGGTCCGCGAACCATAGCCAAGGAGTCCGCAAAATAATTTACATTATAACATTGGAAAATTGTGCTGTATCATTACAAAGTCAAACAAATATTATAAGCTACAGATGGGGACCATTTGCACCAATAAAACAAGCATATTGTGTCCAGTTATGAGCACAAAGGGTATGCTGAATGGGTGTTACAATTATGGGGGGGTCCTTGGAAAATGTTCATCCCTGTAAGGGGTCCCTCGTCCCAAAAGATTTGAGAACCCCTGGTTTAGAGGGTGAAGGATGGATGGAGAGAGGATAGATGTAGTGAGAATGGAGGGAAGGTGGAGGGAGGATGATTGAAGAGGATGGAGAGGTGACTGAGGGAGGATGGAGAGAGGACAAATGAAAAACCTTCGAGTGGTTTGAGAAGATTTCAGAGGGCAAGTCTTTCATAGCGGTATACTATTAATTCAATATTTGTCTCAGTAAGAAGCGTGCTTGTTCTGTGTATGCCATGCAGGCCTAGGATACTGTACAAACACTTTAAAATGGATGAACCACTTCCTGTCAGCGCCACCTCCTCATCACCGGTTGACCCCTTTGGCACTAGAGAAGACACACAGGTGGGCTGCTTTGTTACCTCACAGGATCGGTTACCAAACACACTCCAAGAAACAGTCTGACTCATCTTCATTTCTCTTGCCCTGCCTCTCTTCCTTTGCTCTTTTATTATTTATCTCGCTTCGTTATTATCGCTCTTTCTTTCCTTCCGTCTCCCTCCATCTTCCCGTCCATCCCTCCTTTCCTATCTTCCTCCCTGTAACCTTCGTGTCACAGATACCCAGAGGTCTGTATGAGTAAGCATCCATCATGCAGGCTTAAGCTGTTAAACTGCAGACAGCCCCTTTAATAATTCTCATCATTATCAGGTCTGAGTGAGATTTGTGTTTGTTTTTTGGTTTGTGAGGAGAGTAGTCGTCATTATTATTCTCTGTTTGCTCTTTGGTGTTATGTACTAGGAGAGAGAGAGAGAGCGGGAGCGCGCGCGCGAGGAAGATAGATGAAAACAAAACAGACAGGTTCCCAGTAGGCGGGTAATAGTCAGAGAGAACCCAGTCGGAATCCCAGCACGGCCCTTTACAAGCACAGCAAGTCCCCAGCACAGAGAATGCAGGGCAAGACAGACAATGTCAAGGAGTCTCTTGAGGATGCTGTCAAATATTTGTTCACACCACTGACATATCTTGACACAAACCATTTTTTAAGAATTGACTTTTCAAATTACAACATTAAATGTTATTGACCTCTTCTTGTTCCGCAATCTAGTATTTTCTGTCCCCTAAAAAATACCCAAGGCCAGTAAGCACTTGACGTTTGATATCCTGAGCTCAAAGTAGGCCTATGCTGGAGTTTGAGCCATCTACCCTCATCATCATCATCCACATCATCACAGGTATCAACTGCCTCCCCAAATAAAACCAGTTAGTAAGACAAAATAAAAAAATGTATCACACAAAAGCAGCATCCAACAAGATACAATTGTATATAGTGCTAAATTTGTCTTATCGCTTGACTGCTTACAGCATAATCATGGCTGTTTCTGCCCTATGACTTCAACTTGCAGATTGCAGCGGATTGCGTCTCCCAGTGCCAGTGTAGAGGCGGTTGCTTGATCGCTATCCAAGAAGACGCAGTCGATATAGGCCTTGTCAGATCGCCTACAACATACCACATGGAGAAATAACATATTCCATATTGGTATAAATAACGTGTTTAAATAACAGCTTTATAATTCCGTTTAATGCCGATAAAACTATGGGATCAAAATGCTATAATGGCAGGCAATTATAAAGCAGTGTTTATAGCGTGTTTATGTGCTTAATTAGCATAACAGCATATTTAAAGATACATAGGGCCTACTGAACAATAGTTGTTTTTCTAAAGCGTTTCACCTCCACAGCACAACGTGCGAGGCAGGGGAGTATAGGCTATACAAGGGAATCCACTGCACAGAAAATAAATACTACAATGTAAGCCATCATCACAAACCCAACACGCACAGACTTCTTGCAGCCTATTCCTGACATGACTGCAATATACGAAGAATAAACACACAGACAAGCCAGAACAAGATCACTCTCTTGCGTGTTCAGCACCAACAGTGTTGGACAATAATTAGACAGGTAGACGGATCAATAAATACCCGCTGATGTTTGCCGACGGAGGTTGTAATTCCCTTGAGTTGTCAATCCCCGTATGGCCTCAAAATCGGGCTCCGTTCTGTTAAAACACCACCTGCGAAGGCAAGTTTGAGGGAACAACCATATGACCGATCAGTCTGCATCGCCTCTCCGTTGTCATAGGGTACATTGGAGACTGCGAGATGCTCATTCCTACAGGAGACTAGTCGTGGTCCAGACACCCCGTTGTCACGCCCATCTCTCTCTAGCGCTCTCCTTAAAAAAAGAAAAAACAGTGGAGTCACACTGATCTACCGTTGGCCACATGAATGCTTCGCCGCAGTTGGTCAGGATTCCGTGATTCTTGCGTAAGCCCGCCTTCAGATTCCCACAAGGTACTGGCTCCGCCTACATGATCCCGCCTACGCCCGTGACGCTTTGTTTCCGTACAGTAATGTGCTACTGTAAGAAAATATAATCAGGTACCAAACAGTGGTATGTGAATAGCAACGATATGTTATCTATTCATACAAAGGCATCACCAGGCTGTGTAACAGTTGTATAGTAGTTGTTAGTAAACTGCCACTGGAGTGGAGAGACAGAATTGAGATGTAGCCTATAAATTAAAAGTATATAAATGAGGCCAATAAAAGCAGCATGATATCAGTAGCCCACACACGTATCATACACATAGTTGGAATGAATACATAAAATAAGCATGATAACTAAAATAATGTATTTTTACCACTCTGGAGCATAACGCTCTTGCACACAATGATAATGTCGATGGCAACAATATAACCAGCCAGTAGCATTTAAAGGTGTAGGTGTGCGCCTGACGCCACGCAATGACGTCAAAACACAGCGCCAGGAATATATGTTTAGTGGACTGTCAGCGTCAAATAATTTTGCACAGCTTGCTTAAAGAACAGTTTTCACTAAGTGTCTAAAGATTTAACACAACACTAACTAATATCTTCGTGTAGACGCTCCGCCATGGTAGAGGATGACGATTTAACGCCAAATATTGTGTCCAAGCCGATGAGCAGCAATGGCGAGTTTGTACCTCCTGACGGATTGTGCTGGGTATCAATTCTGTCCTGTTTGCTGCTCGCCTGCTCCTATGTTGGGAGTTTATACGTATGGAGAAGTGACCTGCCCAGGTAAGCCTTTTAAACCATACTTTCTTGGCCATTCTCAGCCTTTCTTGGCTTAGCAGGCTATTTTAAGCTTTCTAGCTTGCTTAGCTAATACGGAAGCGGCATGCTCTAGCACCTACTGACTCAGGTTACCAGGACGACATTAAGATATACTAACGCTAGTTGGCTAACTAAATGCATTGCACTGCTAGGTTAACCAAACAAACATAACTAGCCGTATTTCATCGATATCCCCAGTAAAAGGGGGTTTGTTTACAAATTGCCACATTGACACGTGTGCCTGTGATCCATCACGTGCAAATGTGTCTGTGTGTGCTCGTGCAGGGACCACCCAGCTGTGATAAAACGACGCTTCACAAGTGTCCTGATCGTGTCCGCTCTGTCGCCAGTCTTTGTATGGGCATGGAAGGAATACACGGGCATCAGTGTGAGTATGAGTGACAGTGACATAACGAACGCACCAATTTAGAGTTTCTGTTCTCATCTCCAGATGGACTATGCACTCATTGCGCAATCACTTCCGGTTTGCCATGTAGACGTGATGTCTTCAGCCTGTCTACTGATCTGTGCTTCAGGGCATCAACGATGGGAGCCTATTACTATCTATAGTTGTTTATAAAAAGCTCTGAACGTTATTATATAAAAAGAAATCTCTGACATAATGCCAAGGTAAACATGAATATGACTGAAATGTGTCCCTCCCTCTCCAGCCTGGCCCATCATTACTGGCCCTGATGGGGGTCCGCTTTGAGGGTCTTCTCCCTGCCATCGTGCTGCCTCTTCTGCTCACCATGGTAACACACAGCACTCCACGACCACATCAGTGCTCAGATAGATAGGTTGATATAGTAGATTGATATACCGTATGTTGAGTACAGCATAATAAATAACGTGTGACATGAGGTGCCGGAAATATAGATGGTTTGTTGCCATGAACTCTTTTCACAACTACAATATGTACATCCGAGATAAGAGTATGGGTGTTTGTGTCGCTAGGTGCTGTTTCTGGGGCCTCTCATCCAGCTGGTTATGGACTGTCCCTGGGGCTTCATGGATGGAATACGAGTGGTCTTAGGTAACTGCACACACACACACACACACGTGTGTACAAACCGTACTGTACTACTAAAAAGCCCCATCTGTTTTTTTTCCTTCTCTCTTTCTCTCCCTTCCTCTTCCTGCTCTCCTCCCTCGGGCTCTCCTCCTGCTCTTCTTCCTTCCTCCTCCTCCTGCCTGCCCACCTCCTCCTCCCTCTCCCCGGCTCTCCTCCTGCTCCCCTACAGACCCTTGTTTCTGGGCCCTGTGTCTGAGTGACATGCGCTGGCTGAGGAACCAGGTGGTGGCTCCCCTCACGGAGGAGCTGGTGTTCCGAGCCTGCATGCTGCCCATGCTGGTGCCCTGCGCCGGCCCCTCCACCGCCATCTTCACCTGCCCGCTCTTCTTCGGAGTGGGTGAGTCTGTCCGTTCCAATCCAGCACTCTGTAGCGGAGGCGCAAAGGAAAGTTGCAAAACGGATATCCTCCCTCAGAAGGAGTTGTTTGCACTTCCGGGTGCGAGTGTCAGTGTGTTGATGTTTGCTGTGGGGTTGTGTTGTGTTTTGCAGCCCACTTTCATCACGTGATAGAGCTGCTACGCTTCAGGCAAGGAACCGTGTCTGGGATCTTTCTGTCTGCAGGTACGGAAGGAACCTTCCTAACGTCTCCGTCTTCTGTGTACGCCATCTGGCCTTTTAGGCCTCAGCCCTTTCGGGTCTCACAGCTGAGAGCCGTCTGAAGGACTGCCGACTGAGTTTTGTGTTTGACGTTGCAGCGTTCCAGTTCTCCTACACGGCCGTCTTTGGAGCCTACACCGCTTTCATCTTCATCAGAACAGGTCAGGGTGTCTCCCTTCCGTGTTTTGTGTTGTCCCCCTGTGTGCTATGCTAACGAGCTGTCCCTCTGCGTAGGACCTAGTCCTGTTTGCAGTTGTCCCCCTGTGTGCTATGCTAACGAGCTGTCCCTCTGCGTAGGACCTAGTCCTGTTTGCAGTTGTCCCCCTGTGTGCTATGCTAACGAGCTGTCCCTCTGCGTAGGACCGAGTCCTGTTTGCAGTTGTCCCCCTGTGTGCTATGCTAAATGCCCGTCTTCCTGTGTCCTCAGGTCACCTGGTGGGCCCCGTGCTGTGTCACTCCTTCTGTAACTACATGGGCTTCCCCGCCCTGGGCACGGCCCTGGAGCACCAACACCGCCTCACCGTGCTCAGCTGCTACGTCTTAGGCGTCCTCTTCTTCCTCCTCCTCCTCTTCCCGATGACCGACCCCCTCTTCTACGGCCTCCCCACCCCTGTCTGCACCCTGTCGGCCTCCTCTGGCTCCCCCTGCTCCTGAGCCAAACTTGGAAATGACATGACAACCCCTCCACATGCAATGGAAGGTTCCACCACATTCATCTAGCTGAATGGAGGGGCGGTCCAAATGGGATTAGGAATAGGGGTGTCCTCTGGGGTTTGTGTTGTCAGGTTAGCTATGGACAGTCTGGACTGCAGGAGTTCTAGCTGACTGCTGCTAAAGGCAGCAGGTGTATCAGGTGGCCATGTCCCATGTTCAGGTCACATTGACCTCTTAGTAAGTCAACATGTGGTCTTAGTGCTCAACAGAGGGTCATATTATCAGGCCAGGGTGTCAGTGTAGCCCATAGTCAAATAAGTCTGTGTTTTATAGAAATGTTCTGTTAGATGCTGAAACAACAAGTTATTTATACCCATCTGCATGTTTCCGTACTCATGGTGTGTTCTGGTGCAGTTAGGTGTTGGTTTGTAGGCCTGACGGGATTCTTATAGTGGGCATGCATACACTGTACATATTGCTGATTTATTCTTTTACCTCTGGATCATTTCCCCTCCCCGGCGACGCAATTCTCACCTTTTCAGTCGGTTCCACAAGCTGGCCTCACAGCCTTGCTCACCTACCTGCCGAGTGGTTGCTCATATCACATTACTTGACTACGTTCTTAAGCTACCTTCAAGAGTTTCTCATTCCTTTTAACTATTCCAAATTCCATGCAGATAGTGGCCTGTAATCACAGATCCAACAATACTGTTACCTGTTCACTGCACCATGCTTTCCATTCTTTTTATGCCCCGAATAGTGTATGTTCTTGCAAGAAAGTGCACTCGACACACAAAGGCATAGGGTGCTATATCAAAACCATGACCGACAGATCTCCATTCCACAGTACTCCTTTTTTGCTTTAGCTGCCTTTTGACGAGAGCTTTTGGAGGGGATACGCGAAAGAAAGGGGCTCAGCGCCCGTTGAGCCCCTGTGAATCCCCAACGCTCAGGTGCAAGTCCACACGCGTGTGGGAACGACGCGCTCGAACCCCGACTCTCGCATGCTGCTACGTGACGCCATACGGACGTCACGAAGGTCTTTGTTGCGTTCGCCACTCGTGCGCGCGTCGTGCTGAACTGGCCGTGAGACGGCGCGTACCGTGCGGGCCGTGTTCCCGGTGTGCTCCCTCGCTGTCACAGAGCACTTCTGCTTTTCTGCCCTCTGAGGTCACGGAATATGACGTTTTGTCTCGTTTGTGGCCGACATGCTATAGAGGATTTGTTATTTATTTGGCTAATGAGCTGGAGTCCGTGGCACCCAGTGTTGCAGGGTAAATGGATCATTTGTAGTTGTGCTCCACATGTAAGATTGTCAGTTTGAACACAACCGATGTCAGGGAAAGATGACATATCTTTTCTCACTTAAGAACATATGAACTAGAACTTGTAGAAATAGCTATTGACCAGAAGTGAGGTGTAGGTTGAAACTAGATTGGTTGACTCTCACTGAATGTATGTGAATGTGATGTCAAAGTAGGTTGAGTCATTGCTTGAACAGTATGCAAATGTTTTATGTACTGTTTGTTACTTTGAGTCATCAGCATGAATTCTCACTGTTTGCCAGTGTCTGTATATGTCTATTTTGAAGGAGGGACAATGACATCTTTAGCAATAACTTTACTGATGGAAATGGACCAAATCAGGGAATTTCTTCACTGAAGAGCTGAAATTTAGATAGAAAACAATGCCCATTGTTGTGAAGAGTGGACGTGTTTATTGCCAAGAATTGGCATCAGTAGAAGTGCTGTGCCAGTATTTCAAATGTTTAGTTCAATTACATATAATGAATATAGTATTTGGCCCTTTTTGGGGGCAATTTCAAGAATGACATCTTACCGAGACAGTACTGTACCTATCTAAAAAGTATGATAGGGGGCGCCAAAGTACTTTAGCTGGAGAGTGTTTTAATGTTGAGTGTTCAGGAGCTCATCAGTCAGTTTATTACTTTCCTGACATTAGCCATTCATCACTTTGAAACCAATCAACGTTTCCTCGTCTTCTGTCCCTCGTTTGACTAGATTACGTCCCATCCCGATAGAAAAGATGGATGTTGAGCTGCAAACATTCAATCCTCCAAAATTACAGTCTCTTGAGTATTCTCTCTGAAGATCCTGATTAGCCTTCCGTCAGTGTAACTCACATCTTCTGAATTCCAACTGTTTCCTGCCTCTCGCGTCGACTCCTGGGCGCCATTTTAGATGTAGCCCTCGGCTGCTGTGGGTGTGCACCTTTCTGCTGAAGGAGGAGAGATTACAAACACTCTTTCTCCTCCATCACTACCTGTCTGGTGTCTTACAGCTCATCACCCTTGTAGTTGAGCAGTGTGGATTTGTTAGGGAGAAGAAAACCCATCGACAATTGTTGAATGAATGAATGAATCCCCCTAATAAGTCTGTTCCCACCTGGAGACACCGCCGATGTCTCTGGAAAGAACTCTTATTCAAACTTGTCACCGTAGTTTGACATCTTGTTTCTGGCTCACTTCCTACTGTTATTCTCCTGTCATTGACTTGAAATGCTAAAAGGCTGCTATGCTCCGTTTGCAGAGCATTTCAGAAGAGAACCCATGTGGCTTCTCCCGAAAAGAGAAACACTTTTCTGTCCTCCAGAACGTTCAAGCCAAACATTCACATCTGTTAAGCTCTCACGTAGATCTATACTACACTTGTATTTGAAAGTGAAAAATACAATGGTAGAGTAACAAAAAATATATTTATATTTTTGCTAGCCATATGACCAGCAGCATTGTTCTGCTATTTTAGTAAAACCACTCTAAAGGAGAACAATATTTAAATTGTAGATTTTCGAGATGAGATGAATCTGCTTGTTAAATAGGATTATTTAGATGTTTATATCAAATACTATATTTTGTAATCAAATCTATTTTGGTTACATTGAATGTAAAAATATTGCATGCACGTGTTTTGTCTCAGCTACATCTTTTTGGAGACTTACCAACTGAACAGACAGTGTTTTTATGACAATCTTTTACAGGATTCTTTGAATCACATCACAAAATGTCATGAATTTCTAAATAAAAGAGAACGTTTTATGAATTGGCGCTAATGTTATGTGTCGACTTTTATTCCTAAAAAAAATTCTACCTCGCCTTATCCTGCCACCTGTTTCTTACATGTTTACTTCTGGGAAAGTGGGTATGTCTCGTAAATAAACTAGAAAGTTATTCTCTGCAGATTACAGGTAATCTGATTATTAACTCCTCATTGATCTCTGTCTTTGTCTTCTCATTTTCTTCTTACCTACATGTCAATACCATTGTATTGAGGATGCTTGCTTGCTAGATATAGACCGGTGAAAAGAACAGTAAATCCACATGCACTGTGGTTATCATCATTCCAACAGTACATATTCTGACAATTTGTGAATGTCAATTTCTGTCTGTCCCCTGATTCTACTAAGCAAATAATGTTTCCAACTTACTGTTAAGGGATGGGTATAGCTCAGTGGTAGATCATGGGGATGGGTATAGCTCAGTGGTAGAGCATGGGTATGGGTATAGCTCAGTGGTAGAACATGGGGATGGGTATAGCTCAGAGCTCAGAGTAAAAAGAAATCTAGGCCCTGCTATTCAAGTCAACACAGGAGAGGTTCTCAGTGCAATATAATGTGCATTAGTCTACATCCACATGGGGGAGGTTGCCCTTCAGCTTGATATTTCTCCTGGGGTGCAGCAGTGTGTTAAGCAATAAAGATGTCCTCTACCTATCTCTATGTTAATGGGCTCTGCAGGTGAGATGAAAACACTTGCTGGGGAAAGAAAGGAAGAAGTATTGATTGTCGACACATTTGGAACTCACAATCACTCGTGTGTGTGTGTGTGTGTTGGGGGGGGGGGGGGGGGCAACGACAGATATATAAACACCACATGATCATTGCTTTACCCTTGTGTTATTTTTGGGTCATTCTGACCCATCAGTCATTCTGACCCACCCTCGTATTGCGACAACTTTACCGCATACAAAAACAAAGTGAAGCATTTTCTTTTAACCATTGGGCCCCCACATTGCGAAGGTCAAAATACAATTATTTTTATTTGTTTTTGTATTGGGTACACAACGATGGTTCGTTAGGAATCTTTGGGTCATGTGACCCGAAGGCAGCACAAGGGTTAAATCCTTAATATTGTGCCAGCAGGAACCAGATATCATGGAATTGTGGTATCTTACAAAATAAAAGCCAAGGATCATAGTCAGAAGTTGGAACTCCAGGAGCCAGAATAAAGTGTCCTGATTGGAATACAATACCCTTGAATGATGAAAAAGTTGAAAAAGCATATATTTCTGTCATCAGGGCCACACAAATCAATGTGTTATTAGCCTCGTAGCTTTTAGACCACAAGATTCAGCCCAAAACTGTTTTATTTCAACATCTACAAATGGGTTGTCATTCAATTTCTAAAGGATGAAATGACAAAGTTGTGTGGTCATGGCACTATTCTAAATGATGTGTCCCATTCTGCAGTTTTTTGTTTCTATTGTACGGCTGTACTAATTGCCTTTAGTTACTGCTTGACCTGGCTTCCTCCATCCTCCACACAGTCTTATGATTCTATCATTTACGTTTCTTCATGTCTTCTGTTAATTCCTTTGGTGTTCTGGCCCTCACCTTGTCCATAACAGTCCATCTCTTTCTCTCTCTCTCTCCCTATCCCTGTCACCCCTTTCTGCAATTTGTGAAGAATTTCAGCTTTCATTCATTGGCTCTGATCGCTTAGAAAAGCCTGACATAAAAAGGTCTCAAATCGTCGGAAAAATACCTGCTGTGGTTGTGGGAAGGAGGGTTAGGAAAATATTATTATCTGTAGCAAGCAGAATCTTCACCCTTACACCCTTCTTAATGATGTTGACTAGGCCTATCTGGTGAACCTGACGCGTCTATACAGGCCTATGCAAGGACGTGTGAGGTAGGAGTGCTGGCCGATGGGCACCTGCACGTTCACGACTATAAATGTAAAAAGTGAACATTTCATTTTGGGTTACGTTTCTTCATGTCTTCTGTTAATTCCTTTGGTGTTCTGGCCCTCACCTTGTCCATAACAGTCCATCTCTTTCTCTCTCTCTCTCTCCCTATCCCTGTCACCCCTTTCTGCAATTTGTGAAGAATTTCAGCTTTCATTCATTGGCTCTGATCGCTTAGAAAAGCCTGACATAAAAAGGTCTCAAATCGTCGGAAAAATACCTGCCGTGGTTGTGGGAAGGAGGGTTAGGAAAATATTATTATCTGTAGCAAGCAGAATCTTCACCCTTACACCCTTCTTAATGATGTTGACTAGGCCTATCTGGTGAACCTGACGCGTCTATACAGGCCTATGCAAGGACGTGTGAGGTAGGAGTGCTGGCCGATGGGCACCTGCACGTTCACGACTATAAATGTAAAAAGTGAACATTTCATTTTGGTTTGTTATGTTCAATTTCTAATTACATTGTGAATTCAGTTAGTGGTTAATAGTGGATAACTTGTCTTGTGCAGGAACTTTGAGTTTCAGAGCTCCTGCATTCCAGTACTCCAGCGCGCTCAATCACCTCCAAATTCACTAGCCTGTCTACAATTTTGCCAAAATGTTAAAGATGATATACAAAAATTAATAAAACCATGTATGGTCTACATAAAACACGGTTGTGTTGCGGGTTGTGTACGTTGTTGACGTAAATAAATGCACCCATGTCGCCAACGGGCAACGGCTGATCTTGATTTGCAGTTTGAAAGCGCTAATTGAGATGAGTCGTAGTTCGCCGTTCCAAGTCAGTCAAGGCAGAACATCACAAAATTCTAATTCTAAAACAGAGTAATCATTAAAATGTTTTTGGCAGACACGAAGCATTCGGAATCTCCATGGTCTGAATCTCCAGGGCCTAAACAGAGCAGAAATAAGCCTCAAAGTTCGGCTGAGGAGCAACCAGAGAGCTAAGGTTATGGGGAGCTGCTGCGGTTGTGGATGCAAGAGAGAGAAGATGAGTTGGAGCTGGATGAGAGGGAGGGCAACTCGTCAGACGAGGAGGTGGAGAAGGAATAATTCTCACTGTCTGGACTGCGAAGCAATTTAAGATTCAATAAACCTCCCACCCAATCTATCTGAGAAGGACTTTGGCTGTGCAACGACAAGCAGGCTTGGGTGTGCTTTGGGCCCTCCTGGACAAATACATCCAAGATTTCACCTTGTCTAAAAGGGTAAGTCGGATGGATTTCCTTATTTACAGTTTGATTTGGCACCTAATAAAGGTTTGTCTTCTGCAGACAAACCTTTATTAGACGCAAGTAGGACATCCCTGAAAACAGTTAATGAATGTAGCCTATTTACGCGTGTTTGTATTAAAAGGCCTTGCCGTCCAAAATGTATTGCACGGCTCGAGTCGTGGCCCCTCGTGTTCATTATGGGCTCCGGCACCTAATTGTTTACAAACTATGCGCTGTTGCCACACCCCGCTAGAACCCCCACTAGGAACAGATTACCACGGCCCTTATGTTCTTTTCAAGATGCACGTGTGGTATTGAACTCGAAGTCCGAGCTCTTGCCGAATTGTCAGAGAATTAAAGCACATTATATCCTGTGGATGTGAGTGATTGAGAATTCATGTGGGTACGTTAGATTGATGGAAGGATTTTTGTGTTAAGTATGACATGCAGAATGTTAATCCACCTGAACTGACATGCTAATGTTCTTCTGAGGTTTCACATCGATTATGACTGATTAATAATCAATACGTCTTCTGTATAGGCTAGACAGGTCCTGGGAATTGGTTTTGATTTGATGTTTGACTTGAGGCTTTCCTCCCGCTTTAACATCTACTGTAAGATTGTTTTTGTGCTTCCTGCATCTCACCTCAACCCTTGTCTCTTGTCACAGTCCATAAGTGTCGGATTGACACAGCTCATAGGGATTGTTTTATCACCTCGGTGAGATTCTGTTTCTTGCTATTCATTCACATCCTCTGGTTACAACCAAATAACGGTGTCAGAAAGCCTGTATTGTGCAATTAATGGGTTCCTCAGAAGCCGTAAGACTTGTGTGGGTGGATGGGTGGATGACTGCACCACCTTTTATCCTTTTGTGCCTTTTCCCTCTTGCACACCCACACAGCCCCACATACACCCACATACACGCGCACAGACACTGCAGTATCTGGACTCGTTCAATGCCCAAACTCCCCCGCAGCCTCTCTTGAATCGTGCACACCTGCCAGTGGCAGCTCTTCTCCCGCTGAAGTGTGCCGCATCCTCCTTTGCTCTGCCGAGGAAACAGAGGCAGAGTGTAGTTTAAGTTGAGAAGAGCAAGGAAGCGAGAACAGAAGGGAGGGAGAGAGAGCGGGATGGAGCAAGAGTTGGAAAGGGACATGGAATGAAAGAAACGAAGAAGAAAGAGAAGGCTTCGGCTCCATACCTCAGCAGGCTGGGAAGTAGGGAGGAATCGGACCTAGATGATTATTTTGTCAGTCGTGGAGAGATTATAATAATGACCTGTATTTAACCAGGAGAGACCCATTGAGATTAAGAATCTCTTTTTCAAGGGAGACCTGGCCAAGACAGGCAGCAGCATACATGCAAACATAGTTACAGACAGAAACACAAAAGGAGACAACATTTAGGATTTAGTGTCGTAGCCACATACAAAAACACATTAAAAACATTTACATCTTAAGGAATCTGTCTCTAGTTTCCCATCTTCCATCACGAGCAGAGCAAGCAGAAACAGGTTTAGACAATTAGCTTTAGAGGCACTAAGGTTGAAGTTGGATATTGCTGATAAATAGCTTTAAATTCATGAATTACAGTTGCGCCTATGATTTGGTTTGAATGTGTGTGTTTTTGTGTGTCGGTGAGAGAAAAAAGGACGTGAAGTTGAGACGGACGTAGGAAGAGTTTGTGTGTCTTGTGAATGTGCTCTCAAGGTCTGGAGGGGGAGGTTGCTAGAGAAACAAAACAAAACACAGGAGCATGAAAGAGAAACAGCCTCTGACTTTGTAAGAGACTACTGTTCCTGTGTTTGCATGTTTGTGTGCATGTTTGTCTGTATGCAAGTGTGTGTGTGTGTGTGTGTGTGTGTGTGAGTGAGTGAGTGAGTGAATAGATTGTTACAATTCCCTTGCTTTCCATCTCAGAGACACTTATTGCCTGCTTGTTGCCAAACATCCGTAAAATTGTTTTGTGCTGCAGTCGCAAGCGTCAGAATAATTTATGAACGTTAGTGTTCCATATCCAAAAATGTCACCACCTGGTTCAAATGAAAACCCAGGAAACATAGCCAGGTAGTTACTATGCAACACTTGTAGACTGACCAACCAATTCGTATCCAATGGCAAACACCTTGATTCTCAGGGGAGCTGGAAGGGTTGTTGTCGAACTTTCCCAATTGAAAGTTCACACATGACTGTGTGTGTGTGTGTGTGGTGTCTTATCAATAAGTCATCTCATGGCAGGATATTGCCTGAGCTGTGGTGTTTCTGTTTGTTTTGAAGGATGACGCGGCTCTATCTCCTCGAGATGCCCTATGTAGGTCACACCAGTGTGCTGTGAAGGAGACATGGGTCTACTGGGCCTGCCACACACGCACACACACACAGAAACCTGGGTATCTGCCGTCGGCTACGCTTGGGGAAATAAACTATAAAAACCACACAGACACATTCTCTCTCTATCTCTCTCTCTCTCTCTCTCGTCTCTCATCTCTCTGTCGCAGTGAGGAGCAGAGTGTCACACACACCATCACAAGGTGTCTCTGACATCATGACTAATGAGCATTGCAACACCTGCTCGCTGTGTAACCAGATCCAGGAATGGGAGATGGATCCAGGCTGAGCTGACCTGGCCACCTCCATCCTGAGGAAGCACTGGAGCCTGCCGAGGGACCAGATGCTGGGGGAATTAAGACATCTTGGGCATGCATGCACAGATGTCTTCCCATGCAATAAATCAGCGCTCCTCTCCGTCCGACGCTGGGTTCATTTCAGCTCGCCAGTTTATCCATCGTTTTGGCTTTTTGCGATGTTTTGTCGCAGTCTCCATCAGATGACACAGACTAGATGGGGGAATAGCTCAGTGTCTGAATGTGTTGACTGCCGAGCGCAAGGGTGTCTCCTGTGCTGTATGTCTCTTTGGATGACATCTTTTCTCTATTCGTGCTCGATGAATAGATGTGACATCGTACGTAGCTGAACCACCCACAGAGATAAACTTGGACTGTGTGTCACGATTCTCGCTTCTTTGTTGATTCTTGGTATCACACCTATAACCAGTGGGACTGATGTCCCCCACGGCAAAGAAGGATTCTTTTCGTCTCCCGCGACCCCGACGGTGCACGGCGACGGGGAACACGCTCTCGGTGAGAGCTGACGCGTGTAAGCGCCCGGCGTGAGTCCTCGCCGCGGTCTGTCCCCATGCCTGTCGGTTAGCTGATAGGACCACACATCGCCTGGCTCTATGCCACTGCGGGGGTAGTTTGCTTAACCCACACCTCGAGCCCAGTCCTTCTCTCTGTGACTGCATGAAGGCACGGACTGACTCTCTCTCTGTTTCGCTCGCCCATTCCACCCCCTCTCTCTCTTTCACTCTCTTCTCTTTGTGATCACATACCGGTGTAGGGGGACAAATCAAGGCCTTTTCAGTGGGGAAGTGTGAGGGCACAAGCGTCCTGTCTGCGTGCCCCTCTGTAAGGGACTACTCTCCGCAGGCCGGCCGCAGAACGTGACGCTTTGAAAGGGAGGGAACTGAAGAGGGCAAGAGAGAGCGTTTGTGTGCTAATAGTGTGGAGGCCGAAAGCGAGCGAGAGAGAGAGAAAGAGGGCAAGCGTGTTTGAGCACTATCTGTGCAAAGAGAGAGAGGCGGAGCGTTTGTGTACAGAGTGGAGAGAGAGAGAGATTGGAGAGTGTTTGTGTACAGAGAGAGGGAGAAAGAGAGCGTATGTTTGTGTACATAGGGCTTGGAGAGAGAGAGAGTGTTTGTGTACAGAGAGAGGGAGAGACAGAAGGGGAGAGAGAGAGGCACTTCAGTGTCAGGTTCATCTCAGCTGAATGTCTCTAAAGGTCACAGGTTGTTTTACAGGAGAGGGCAAAGAGAACCAAATACCCCTCTGGAATGTCTGGTCTGTCTCTCCTCCCTCAGGTTCATGTTTAAGGCCACTTGGGGGCTTTGCTTAGTGAATCTGGGAACCTTCTCAAAGAGTAGGAAAACCTTGGGAAAGGTCATGGTTGGCCAGCAGTAGCCAGGCCCCTCACACCCCTCCTCGCCGAGACGAGAGGTCCAGGTTATGCTGGCGGAACAAAAGCAGTTTAAAGTTTTGACTGTAGACGCGGCTTATTGTGAGAACCCTGAGGTGCCGTGGAAGTAAGATGAGGAGAAGGCGCTGTAAAGAATGGAACCTTCTCCATCTGTCAGCCAGGACCTGTGATAGACACACCAGTCAACGCCCGGCCAGGGAACCCCTAACAGAGAGCACTGTTTGGGCTCCCAGCAAGCACGGCCAGCTCTGATGCGCTTCTAGACATAACCCCTCCCCCTTCACACCTCTAATTTAATTTATCGGGAAGCCCTGCAGTGTATGCAGTAACAAGACCCTGGTGGTCTCTCCCCCTGACACCGCTCCTTCCCCTCCGTCAACAGGAAGCACTTCTCCTCCGCTTCCTGTTGTCATGGTTTGCCGGGAGCGCTTCGGCCGCGGAGGAGGCTGAAGGGAGGGAATGTCGGGGTGGAGGGGGTCTCGGAGAGACTCATTCCAGCGTTCTCTGGAGGGCTCGCGTACACACACTGAGAGGACGCCTCGGCCATGACATCTTCACAAGGTAGTAACATGAGCCACGAAGCCGGGAACGTTAACCACCAGGGGGACGACCAGACGTGGGCTTTTATTATGCCGTTGGACGCCAAAGTTGGAAGATTTCTAAACAGCACTGGCTGAATGCATGTAGGCCTACTGGACAACCACCCCCCTGCAGAAACCACCTTTCCCTGTGACGAAATACAAGCGCAAAGTCCAACTGTGAGACATGCAGTTCAAATTCAAGTGCCAACATACACACAGAGCAAAACAATAAATACACAGGACAGTTAAATGCAAACACAGTGGCTATACAATGAACTCGACACACCTAATGCCTACCTAACCTCGTCCCTCAGCGTTTTGATGACGGCCATCCACGTTACCACGCCAACAAGGATTGTTTACCGAGTTTGGGGGCGAGAGGACAGGAAACACAGAGATCGCCCGCCTGCAGCAAACGAGCAGTCATTTCTCAGACCTCAACTGTGAGGGGCACGTTCTACTGCAACCTTCAGAGGACTGACCTCACGTCCAGCCTCCTCCTCCAGCCTCTGTCCCTGACACTGTTTGAAATGACCCTGCTGGGGATTCGTCCTATGCTGCTGTGACACACAACACATGTACTGACAGATATGTCTGTTGTGTAGTTGTACTTGGTGATGCTGGGTGACCCTAACCCTAACCCAGGCGTTTGCAAACTAGCGTCCTTCGGTGTTCTGGAGTGCTTTGTCGAGCCGTCGTTCTGCGTGGGTTGTTTTGACGATGAACAAAGCCGCATGATGTACTTTTTCGGTGTGTTTCACCGCAGCCATCGTGACTGACCAAATAAGCCTCCTGAACACAAACACACCCTCACGCACACGCACGTCAACCTGCTCGTGGCTCTCGTCACATACGCTGAGTATTCATGGCTCTTTTTATGGATGCGCGAGACAACTTGCTGTCATTCAAGCTCAAGTTGTCTTTCAGGAGATCGGGTACATACAGGCTGAAAGTAGGACTGGGACTGTGGGTTTTGGAGAGCTCTTCACAGCCACTCATCCTGCAAATGAGATAGCCTTCAGCCGTTCCTTGGTGAAGATCTGTATTGCGTGTTTTTTGTTGTTGCATGGGCATCATTAATCACAAATGCTTTCAGGCTGTTGTGTTCTGACTGCAGCAGTTTGTGTAGTCATAGATCCAGGAAAGGACATTAGGATTCTTCTTCCCTTTGTACACGTCTTGGAGGAGGGTCCATCTCGCAGCAGACAAACGCAGTACACTCACACACACACACACATAGCAAAAGTGTGCTGAAAAGATTGTTCCGTAAAAAGTATGGAGATGAAAGAGTTTGTGAATTTGCCAGTCACAAGTCCATCGTTTAACACTAAAAGCTCTCTCTCTGTGTCTGTGTCTGTGTCTGTGTCTGTGTCTGTGTCTGTGTCTGTGTCTGTGTCTGTCTCTGTGTCTGAGAGAGATAAGTGTCCTTCCTCCGTTATTTCTCATTATTAGCTTGTCAATTCAACCAGGAGTCTGAGTGGGCTGCCAATGAATGGAGTGTGTGTGTCTATTTAAACAACATATGAGAAAGCATGTGAAGCATCTTATTAGACAGATTTTTACTTGCATAGAGAAATGCCACAGAAACCTTAATGGATTCAAAGTAGCTTTTTGCTTGTTTGTTTTTACCAAACAGTCCTAAGAGGTTGAAACTGCTGTTTAGTGTTTGCCTTAACTAATGCTTGATTGCATGTTTTTGTAGAAGCTTGAGGCTACAGTTTACAACACGTTTGTCTTGTGTGATATTTGTGTGGCTTTTGCCGACCCTCTCATCCAAATCAGATTGGGTCACATGGGTAACAGTGGTCTTCAATCAGCAGGGTTTACTGTTCATGCAACACATCCCTCTCCTTAGACTTGGAGTTTGTTTTCCGTAAATGCCCTGACCGTGCGGTCGGTCGCGCTTCCTGGAGCAGTTCCTCACGGTCTCCTAAAGACCCTCCTCTGGTTCCCCTCCTCTGGTTCCCCTCCTCTGGTTCCCCTCCTCTGGTTCCCCTCCTCTGGTTCCCCTCCTCTGGTTCCCTCTGGGTAGATGACAGACGAGATTTTTTACAGGAGACTTCCTCACCGTTGTCCTGGGTCACCGTTCTCTGTTTTCACCATCACCTCCTCCTGGAGCTCGGAGGACAATTTCCCAACACAGGCTTGGCAAAGGGGGAGCTGTACTGTTGGGGGTTAATCAGCATATTGAGGGGGATACATGTTTCTTGAGATATAAAAAAAACGACCCATTCCATTGTCCCTGTCTCTCGCTCGCCTTCTTCCAAGACACACACACACACACAGTTTCCGGAGGCTCTCCAGCTCTTCATCCGCCTCAGCAGCAGGTTGTGGTTGTTTATCTCCGAAGGCCGTTTATCTCCGCCGGGGTCTCCCCCACCTGAAGCCATCCATCACGGCCACAGCGCGGGAGAGGGAAGGGGCTGCGAAGAGGCTCGGTCGGGGTGAGAAGACAGACGAGACGGCGCCCTGCGTTCCTCAGCAGAGAGAACCGTGCATTGCCCCCCCCCACGTCCCCCCCCCCCCACGTGCCACGAGTCATCTGGCCTTTGAAAGCTCAGACAATCACTCATCTGTCGCTCCTTCTTGTTGTGTGGATCTCCTTCCCCTCTTGTTTTTCTTTCCTACTAGAAGATGTTCCCCCTCCTCCCTGTCAGAGCTGCACCATCCCCCCGTGGAAAGCCACAGAGTTCCCCTGCTGCACCTCAGGAAATGTGTTCATGACCACGTTCAATTCCTCTTTTGATTTGCAATGCCGATTAACCTTAATGTGCTCCTTTTAGGTGTTGCAGTCAAGGCGATCTATATTCCTCCTTCAGTTTCATTTCTCTGTTTTCTCTCTGCTTCTCTCCTTCCTCCCTACTCCCATTCCGTCTTCTGACCTGGGTTGTAATTAGCAGGGACATCATGAATTATGATAGAGATAGGAGACAACTCAAAACACGCACTCACTCAAACATACTTACTTACACCGAGGTACACACACACACACACACAGGGCGCTGGGAAGGCTGTGTGCTGTCGTTCTTTTATCCTCCACCTTGTTATCAGAGCCGACGGCTCCTCTCTCCGCACGAGACCGTTTCTGCAACCGACTCAGTATGACCATCTTTATCACCTTCAAACCTAAACAGTGTCATTACAGAGAGAATCCATCTGTACAGAGTCCAGCCCATCACCAGGACAACCTGCCATAGGGAGCTCTGTTACACAAGCTGTTGTGGCCCCCTGGGCTATTTCTGTAGCCATTCTCCATGCGCGAAAGTGTGAAGTTGACCGTACACACACACACACACACAAACGCACGCCTTCTGTGCCCTTCTGTGGATGTCGAATGGTTTGTATTACTATGGTGTGTCGTTTTTTTTGGTGCGAAAGTGCTTGTGTTTGTGTGTTCAGTCCTTTGAGGATGTGCTTGTGAGCATGCAGTGTGTTTGAGAGCATGTCATGTGTGCAAACGTGTGTTGTGTGTGTGTTATGCACCGTCGTTGGAAATGTCCTTGGTTCCCGTTTTAACAATGATGACAGTAACGCTCCACAGCTGATTTTTAACCAACGTCTTTCAGAAGGACTATCCCTTAGTTTTTCAGTTCATAGTGAGCAACGAAAGATAAGTACAGAATGTAGAAACTCAAATCTAGTTTCCCCAGGTCAGACAGGTGTCAACACTGATCCTAATACACCTTTTTACACTGCAGCCAATGCCTATAATTCAAACATGAGTTCAGTTAAATAGCTGGTTTTGTAGAATATGAGGTCATTCAGGGGTCTTGTGATCTTCAGTCCAGTGAACATCACAAGGAAATGCCTTAGTAGGAAAATATCAAAACAGTTCTTGAACAGAGAAATGCCTTTGAGCACACTTGGCTTTGGAGCAATTCAATATCCTGTGAACCTGTAATCTCCTGACTCAATCAACCACGCTCAAAGCCCTGATGTAAAGTTGCTGTCAAAGGAACGGTAATGAAGTCTGATGTGGATATTCCGAGCGGCATGGAGCACAGACATACAGCATAGGTTTAAGGGCAAAGCAGGAGGCATCGTTGTCTGCTTTGTTTATTTTCTCAGTCACACTCGAGTTTTGATGGATTTGTTTTTCACTTTGTTTCGTTTTTGTTCATTAATTTGCGAGCACAGCTTCTACCAAACTATAAGCTCTCTAGTATTGAAACTCCTTTAGCCTAGAGATAATGTCACGTGCTGAATAACAATCATAACAAATATTCATATTATAATTTGGTGAAATGAAATCAAACCGTTTTATGCAGCCCTTGTACACACAGTGTAGAGATGGAAGTGGATCACCATGCCATGAGCCTTTGACTATCGACACACAGACACGAGCAGAAAAACACACTTAATGGAAAAACAAAACAAGACTGAAGTCAGTGGTCAGGCGAGGCAGGTGATTGGCTCTCTGCCAGTGTTGGTGTCCAAAATCAATGACACTTGTAGTGATAAGGACTGTAGAAGATAAGGGGTGAGGAAGGGTGCCGGGAGGCAAGGACAGGCCCCATCACAGATGGTATTGTTTTTCTCTCAATCTCTTGTGTTCCTCATTCTGCACACCTCCCTGACTTGTCTGCGAGAGTGACTGCCAGCGATAAGATTCATGGGAGGCTATCTTTATGAAACACCATATTGTTGACCTGTCAACGTTCAGAACTCGCAACTCTGCTGCGTGCATGCGGGTGAATGAGAGAGAGAGGGACGGGGGGGGGGGAGGGGGAGAGTAAACGTGCGCATGTTTGGAAATCGGTGTCAGTAATGAGCTTTGCCTCTCATCCGTAATCCATCTCCCTCATCAATTCTCAACAATTTATATTCCTCACTTCAATCAAGAATAGACAGCAGCTCAATCAGCCTTGGTTTTGGCTGCAGCTTATTCTACAGCAATATTTAATTTCCTCTCTCGTACAATGGCTAAAGTATATCAAAAGTCTCGGACATTGTTGAGGATTTTTTTTCCCAATACATAGGCCCTGAGGTGTGTGTGTGTGTGTGTGTGTTTGAGTTTTCCCATTTCCATTACAAAGACCCTGTGAGTGTGTGTGTGTGTGAGAGAGAAAGAGAGAGAGAGGGACACCTGGGTAACGGGAGTAACTGCAGCTTCCTCTGGACTCTTGATGATTATACAAGCAACCATCCCCATTCTCCATCTCCCCCCCCCACCTCTCCACCTTTCCTCTCTCGACTTTCTCTCCCTCCACCTCTTCACCTTCCCCCACTCTACCTCTCCACAGTGAAACCTCTTTTGTGCCATCTCTCTTATCTTCCTTCCATCTTACCCAATCTCCTCCATCTCTGTAACTTTCCAGTTTCTCACTTTTTACTCTTCCCCTCACCTCCCTCTTTCTACTCCTCCACTTCCTGTCTCTCAACCGTCACCCCCTCCCCCCTCCTACAGCTTTCCTATCTCTTAACTATCACCACCCCTCCTCTGTTTACAGACTGACAGACTGGCAGGGCCCCCGTAGAGGGGAATGTAGAGATGGAGATGTTCCTCCGCACCAACAGCATGAGACATTCTTCTTCATCCAGACCTGAGCCCTCTGGAAAGGGACGGGCGGGGGTGGGCAGTTGGGGAGCTGGGTAGGGTTGGGGTCGCTGGGGATCAACATCTGTTCCAGATGATGTCCCCGGAATGGTAGGAGGAGACATGATATAAAGCCTCCGAACCGTCCCTCTAACCCACTAACCCTAATGACCATCCCTGGAACCATCCCTCTGACCCTATGACACACCACCATATATATGGTGGTGTGTCATTGAGATATAGTTCTCACCTGCTGTTAGGGCCCCTTCCTGTATTACATTACCATCCCATTAATTAAGCAAGTAGCGAGAGAGAGAGAGAGAGAAACACGGTTTCCTCCTTCTCCTTTCAGCTCTCCAGCAGTTGCAGGGCAGGTGTAGAGGAACGGCCGGCCCGTTGCCATGGTGATACAGCGGCGTACAACCCTTGTGTGTGTGCGTGTGTGTGTGTGTGTGTGTCTGGAGGGGGCTTCAGGTTGTTTTTCATCACACACGCTGATGGGATCAGATCAGAGGCAACAAACCCAGCATTGTGAAAGCAGGTTTGTTCCAGTCAGGGAACAGTGGTCAGTAGATCGCTGTGATTCAGAAGATTGGTCATACTGAAGCGGTAGTTAGATGCTACTGTGGTAGTGGTAGTTAAATGGTCATCATTGTCACATTGCACCCTGATATTTGGAACTTCCATATAACGTTTGAGCTGGTCGCTCTGTAGAGGATGTAGAGTGTCCCCGAGGTGGCTTTAATGAGTGTCGGGACGTGGGTGACAGTCCTTGATATCCTGGAACATCTCTTTGATCCAGCAGATGTTCATCAGGAGATGTTTGGCTTCCCCCGTGCAACTCTGCTCCACCTTCACCGCCATGCAAATGATTGACACATTCTGCAGTGTTGTTGTTTAGTTTGACAACAGGATGGACTTACTGAACAAATTGAATAGCTCGGCAGTTTGTTTTCTATTTTCTGAAGGAGGCTGCGTCAGCAGTCAAATAAACAGTTTCGATAAAGTTCTGCAGTGTTCTGCAGTTAGAGCCACCCCTCCTTGCAGTAAAGTTGACGTAAAAGCTAAGTATTTAGTTGTCAGTGGAAATAGATATCCAACCTTGAGACCACCCAAAACTTAAAACGAGTAAAGTCCTCCACCTTATCCTTCCCCCTAATGTGTATGAGTAAAATTCGAAACTATTTGGATGCATATTTCCCGAAGGTTGAGATTTTCAGGGGCCACTTTCTCTTTCAATATCTAGTGGTAACTGAGGGTGTCATTTTGTCTTAACGTCAGTTCATTGTGTGCGGGTTCCTCAGAGGCCCCCTCTCAGATGCTAGAAGCTAGCTTTGTCACCTGGTGACTCTTTCACCCGTTTTCCCAGACCCATGAACACACAGGGGCCTCCCATTGCCCCAACACACACACACCTTGCGGCGCAGCTTGTGTGTTTGTGCAGGATCTGATGACCTGACAGGTCGCTGACTACCCTGCGACTGATACAGATGTGAACCCCGTCTGTCGCCCACCTTCCTCCCTATCCATCTCACTGTCAGCTGCCAACTCATCAACCCTATGTTGTTGTAAACCCCCTCCCCCGCACATCTGCCCCACTCCTCTACTCCTCCCTTGTTCCCAGGCAACGCTACCCAGCCAGCATAGCACGCCGCACCTGGGGATTCCGGAATGATCTGCGTTAGATGGATTGCTCGCCAGGCTGGGTCTCGTTGGACAGGGTTTTTCCATTTCTTTTGTTGCCCCCTGTTGGAATTTATTAGGTTCCAGAGAGTGCTGTTGGGGAGTTCATTGAGATTCCTGCTCTGTTTTGTTTTGGTTTGGGGGGGGTTTGAGGGGAGGCTTGTCTGTGCTGAGATTCCAGTGGCCTTTAAGTTGATTCTCCCCTAACAGTCTTTTCTAATAAATCTGTGCTTTTTTTTTTTTACCGTTTAGCCACGACACCCAGTGGGCCCATTTGGATTCATGAGGAAAAGCCAGTTTATTAGAAATGTACTGTATATTAGGAGCCCCAGCCTGGGGAAGCTAACCATATGTTAACTACATTCCAGAAGTAACATTATACTGTCGTCTAAATATACTAAATATACCTTCAAATAAATGCAAATTGAAAAAAATGCGATGGTAAATGGACTTCTAAGACAATGTTGTTTGTTTATTACAGATATTTGAAATGGCTAACCTTTCTCACGGAGGCCAGCTGTTTACATCGTTATGAAGGTTCCTATTGATCACATGGTGTGCGTGTTTGCCTAATGAGGTGTAAATCTCGTGTCTCCCTTGGACGCTCATGAATAATGTCATCTGCCTTCACCCATAAACAAACGTTACATGATGGCGTGCTATGGTAGCGATATAAACTTACAGTAGAGTATAAACCGCCATTAAACAGATGACGAACTTCGATCCACATGGCTTGTTGATTTTAGTGCACAGCAGATGTCCGTCCTGGGTGGAGTGGTGTGAGAGTGTGCGGTGCTGTTAGGGGCTCCCAGTCCAGCCTCCCACACCCTTCACCTGGATCCCCTCTGTCGGTCGACCCTCCCGGCTCCCTCTCCACTTCTGTGTGAGTCACGATCACAGAAGTGGAGACATTTCACGTCCTAATGACTGGGCCTAACGAAACAGGATTGTCATTAGGGTGTGTTATGCGGAGCAGCAGGATGGAGAAGGCCTCAGGGCTAATACTGGGCTCAGCTGCCCTCCCTTCTCTGTATCTGAGATCAGAGCCAAAAGGTGTCTGTTCTTTTTCTAGGGTTTGTTGTTATTGTGGGCACCGGCGTTTAATGTTATCTATGTCAAACAGCGCTGGTGCTGTGCCATATTTTTTGCTACTTTATCAGAAATAGCTACCATAGCCCCCGAATATAGGACAAACCCTCACCGTAACCTTGCTTTGCGCAAGTTCAGTACCTGCTGGTGGCACATTCTGATGGGTGGCGCAAAATGATTGGGCACTGGCCGTCCTTGTTTGGATAGATTTGGATCTTTTATCTTTTCTTTCTGAAACATGAAAGTGTGAACGTGTTGTGGCTAGACATATTAAATCAACTGAGAATGAAACCAGTGGTATCTAATGGTATCCACCCCCTCTGGTTATTTCACTCCTTGAAGATAATCTTGGATAAGTTCTACAATAACACAGATACTTAAACACTGGAAAACACCGAAACCTCCAAAGCTAAGAGAATGTTAATACAGCTTCATACAAACATGTGCTAAACAGGATAAATAACAGAAACCAGAACAGGGCACCAGTTTGGTATATTTGTATATATGTATATATTTGTCTGGACTATTACACTGACTGGTAAGCCTGTCGTGGGAATGTTGTCTACTGATCGTAATGAATAAGCAACAAGGAAAGTCTCACAATGTGAAACACTTTTCTGTCATTTACCAAAGATGAGAGCAATACAAATGATCAAAAAACCCTAACACAGATGACCTTTCTTCACGTGCAACATCAGGGGCATGATGAGGAACATTTGGAGAACATTATGCCGGCTGAAGTCGTTCCAGGTGAATGCACTTCAGCGCAAATCGATGGCTTTTTAGATGGGTGAGTATTTCGTTGACCGTGTTGTCTAAACTAATCTATATTCATCTCAGTATGACTTCATTGCTCCCTGTAGCTTCGATCAATGATTGGGTGCAGAGGTGAAATATTGCTGTAGCGAAGAGGGAGATTGTATTATATTCATTTTGTACTCTCCTTTCTGCCGTTTTGTGTGTTTGTACTGTCATTCCAGCAGAGAACGCTGGATGATAGGCACTTTACTGGAGCTCAGCACAGGGATGGCGTGGCAGGGTAGGGTAGGGTTGGGATTGTAATGTAGCTCTGTTGTGGCCTCTGGTTCTCTTCCTATTTCCCCTTTTGGTTACAGCGGATCCCCACTCGGCCTCAGCATGATGGGCTATTTATGGAGTCAGTGTGGATGTGGGTGGGTGCTAACAAGGGAGGCCCTCAGGGAAAGCAAACTTGTTATCCACCATTAACTCTCTCTCTCTCTCTCTCTCTCTCTCTCTCTCTCTCTCTCTCTCTCTCTCTCTCTCTCTCTCTCTCTCTCTCTCACCTGCTGTCCTCCTGTCTTCAGTGAGCAGCGCGTCAGGCAGAGCCTCAGGAGGGGACCCCCTCTCATCTTCAGAAAGGTTTGTTCATTTACCTGTTGTTGCTTTTGTCCCCCCCTCCCCCCCCCCTTTTTGTTTGTTTGTCCCAGTCCCGCCTACGCTTTGCTTTCCACGAACGCGAAACATTCCCCAGATTCCCTGGCCGCGCGTCACACAGCGTCTCACGCTCCCTCTGGTGACTGGAAGCAAGGGGTGGCGGCGGGAGGAAGTTCTGCCTCGCCGTCTCTCACCCTGTCATAATGCGCTCCCTTTTAAGGTCACGCTGTGGACGGGACAGGGTCTGAGATGCTAGTTTGGCTCAGACGCGCGAGTCCTCGGCTCTTGGTCCTCTGACCTCGTGTTTTAGAAGCCGTGTTTAATCCCATGATTTAGCTGCGACC
Source organism: Hypomesus nipponensis (assembly GCF_054491055.1). Taxonomy (NCBI): domain Eukaryota; kingdom Metazoa; phylum Chordata; class Actinopteri; order Osmeriformes; family Osmeridae; genus Hypomesus; species Hypomesus nipponensis. Next base: position 8,049,339 of record NC_140385.1, read on the forward strand.
CTGAGATGGCTCCATTACGGTCAATAGCGGCTTGTTCAGTCGCCAAATATAGAAAGGGGCTGGGTTTTCTCAGCGTCTGGTCTCTTTCAGTTCCATTTTATTGGAGGAGGGGAGATGTTCTCAAAGGCCCCAGGAGAGAATGCTGTGGAGGATGTGCCTAACGCGGCTGCCCTCGACGTTCTCTTTGAATCCTGATCTGTTTTTGATGGGCAGTATGACTCACTCGAAGGTCCTACTGTCTCACAAACAGCTCTGGCAGGGGCCATTTTGTACCCATAAAGACTTTTTTGCCAAACGTCCTTCACCCAAGGTCTGCATTTCTACCGCTCTAGTTTTGAGTCTCATTTCTTCCCAACAGTGGGAGCTGTAGCGTCGAGGTCCCACACCAATCTCCTCAGACAGTGTCTGTAATGAGCATGGAGACGTTGCGATAAACTGCCTTTGACTTTGACTCTTTCATCACACACTATCGGGCGCGAAATGCCCCGGCGCCTGGCAATGCACGCCAATAAAAACCCCTCCACAAAAACACTTCTTCCTCTCATCTTTTCTCTCTCTCCCTCCCTTTCTCTCCCTCCCTCTCTCTGTCTTCTAAAGAGATCCCATCCCTCTCTCCGCACACCGTGCTCCATTGTGTCTCCGCACCGTGACGCCTGATGGAGTGCACTCGCACTCTGCCAGATAACAGACGGCGTATACCTCAGCAGATGCTTGCGTCGACGGCGTACAGTTACAAACGTAGGCACCGAGGAACCGGACGGGAAACCGAAGTAGGGAACCGTGTACCGGCTTAGGGATCCATCTCTGGAGACAGTACGGGGACGGTCTGTGACGAGTCTCTCCCAGTGGGTCCTGGGAGAGACAAGATGGTGGCCGTCTGTCTTGACCCGCTGAGGGGTAACGACTGGGAGCAGGGCCTCCTCAGGTCTTCTGTGGGGCTCCAGAGTGGTTGTTGTTTTTCTGTATTTATGGATTTGACTTAACTGGAGCTGGACATGCTCTCAAAATATCCCGCAGTGAGAAGGGGCAGCCCCCATAGGGACTATAACACACATACACACACACAAACACACACATGCACACACATACCAATAAACATTTATCCTTTCTTTTTTCTTCTCTCTCTCTCTCTCTCTCTCTCTCTCTCTCTCTCTCTCTCTCTCTCTCTCTCTCTCTCTCTCTCTCTCTCTCTCTCTCTCTCTCTCTCTCTCTCTCTCTCTCTCTCTCTCTCTCTCTCTCTCTCTCTCTCCCCCTCTCCCTCTCCCCCATATACGCGCACACAAATGCTATATATGAAAAGACTAGGCTACTAGGCCCCTGACCCCTCTTTCCACGGCCTGACCCGACCACTTCCTGTTGTATTTTTAGGGAACGCTCAGTCAGAGCGTGAGAAGGCATCCTGGACGGATGTGGGGTCACACGATCACAGCGCTCCACTGTCACATGACCTTCAACCTGTCAATTCACATTGACGCGAATGCACTTCGAGACCTTTGGAATCCATCCTTACCCGTTTACCCTCATTCTTTACTCTGGCCAGAACCCTCACGGTACTGCATGACAAAGAACAGAACATTGTTTGCATTCTTCCATATGGCTTGAGAAACAACATCCCATGTCTCCAGGGATGAAATGAGTCATTTTCTCTCCAAACAGCTACTTAATGTTCTGTACAGTAAATCATTGAGTTTTTCCACGTCAGAGACCAGATACATTATACAATATCTGGCCTGGGCAAGAATTAAATTGCTATATCACAACTCTGCCTGAGGTACTTAACAAGGGGAAAAATGACAAAAAAGGAAATGTGTTGATTTGTTTTCTCTCCCAGTCTGTGGTTAAGGTGAAAAAAAACCCGGCCAGTCTTGTTCTCACCAATTACTTAGCCACACAGTTTTGCTAATGGTTTCCTTGTGTGTTGGAGCAACGGTAACCAGGTGCCTCATGCTCAAAGACAAGTTTGAAGGAAAGCTCCCATCCAGATAAAGGCCAAAATGGCAGCTGCGCAAAAAGTCATCATCGTGGCCACAAGAACACGCCTCCAAACAACCGAAAGAACAAACTTAGGATTAGAAGGTTCTCCCAGGGTGGTGTTGGGGGGAAGGGGGGCAAGCGGGAAGGGGGGGGGGGGCGGGGGTAACAGTCCAGATTGAAAGAATTAGAGGGGGTCTGAGAATAAGCGCAGAGTCGACCTCCCAAGGGGTCTTGTATTGTAAACATCCCACAATACTTCCAGACCCTGCTTGGCAGAGGTCCATGTCTCCCACATCACGGTCAGAACCTAGACCCAACAGCCTCCTCTCTCCCTGGGTACACATTGACCAGCTATCCCCTGGAATCCCTGGAAGTCTCATAAAATGTAGGGAATGTGGGTCTGGGGGTTGCTTTCTGGGAGTGTGGGTGCAGATTAGTGGTTGTCAGCGTGATGGCTGGGGCTGAGTGGTGGTTGTGTTTTGTGGGTGGGTGGAAATGACTGGGCAAGCACTTTGTCTCCCACTCAGTAATCGGAGTGATTTGTGGTTGAGCCACACTGCTCATGTGCAGGGGTTCCACTGCTGTGTTTCGTCTTTGATTAGAGAAGCCTTCAGAGGATCCGTACAGAGCAAGTTTCTCCATCATCCCAGTGGTCCATGTTGTGCCCATGTAATCTTCTTTTGTAATGTGTTGCATCGGATATCATCTCATTTCAGAATGGTTAATATCAGATTCATTAGTCACTGACATGGCTCTCTAGTGAACATCACTTAGCAGAGCTCACGTACAATACCCCTCATGATCCAGTCAATAACAAACAGTTAATTTAGCAATTAACATACAATTCCTTTAAAAATCACAAACACTCGAGTATGCAAACACACAGATGTCCACTAGATTTCCCAGAGTTGTGCTGCATTCATTAGATATGTGTAATGTAGAGATAAATAAGTGACCCTTTTGGGGAAAGGGGCACTTTGGAGTGTACATATATGGACTCCTGAACTGAGGAAGCAGACATCTGGTTGATTGGCGTCTAGTGTTGTTTTTCTGGTGGAATTTAAATTCCAAATTATCTTTGGGTCCTTGTCAGGAGGACTGTTAACCAAAGTTGGTTGAATGTGTGTGTGCCTGAGTGTGTGTGTGTGTGTGTGTATAGGGATAGACAACATACAGCATGTGCATACCAGTATGGATCATCACTTGGACGACAACATGCGAAAGGTCTTCCCATCGTGAAGGGATCTGGCAGCCTTGACCCCCACCTGCTTTCCTCCATCCTGTCTTTTGAACAAAGACTCGCGCCTCCATGTGTGCCTGTCAGTTCTGTGTCTGCTGCCGACATGGTGTTTTAATGAACTGGTGTGTCTGCACAGAGGAACACCAATCAGATGTGATCCACAAGCTTGCAGCGAGCCGAGAGGCTGTGTGCTTGATCCCTGGCCCAGCCAGACACAGGAACAGCTTCTAAAGCACACTGCACTATACATGACGAGTGTGGTCCGTCACCACCAGTACAGAGAACATATTTGTAACGTGCTATATTCAGTGTCTTGTGATTGAATCATTCCAGTGTGAAGTGTTCTAGGCTGCGTGCTGTGGTGTCAAAGTGTAGCATAATTGCAGGTGAGTAATGCATTATTGATGAAGCGGTTTAATCACACCGTTTTCATCTCAGTGGGCTCTAATTGCTCGTTAAACAACTTGGTTTTCAAGCTCCTTTCAGTCACTCCAGCAAGTGATTGGGTGGTTGTGTGAAATGTGAAGAAAGGATGGAAATACAAACAGTAAAAATGACGCAGGACAATATATTTGTTGAGGATTTCAAATGCATTCTTCGAGCCAGGGGAGAAAGTCTGATATCAGTGTTTACAGAGATATATTGGGGGGAACCAATTGTATTTTTCCAAGACATGGGTGGGGGGGGGGGGAAGTCATGTCCCCCCTGGGATTTCCATCCATGCTTCTAGCAAACAGATGCTAGTATGAGGAGAGGACACTGTATATTGCAAGCATGCATTGTAATTGCTATTAAAATGCTAATTGTAGTAGTGGAGCTTGTTGTTTGCATACAGCAGTAGACATTATTCATAAGTGGCTGCTCTCTATAATTTGTGCCTTTCAGACAAACAGGCTCACTTGATATGACCAGATATGATTTACCATTCATAGCTGTTCATGTAGACAGACCACTGTCCACATGCTGATCCATATCGTCCTTCTGACTAAGGCTGTATCTGTAGTGGGCTTAACTGTAGACTACAGCCCTGTTCTAGACTGTGGTGTTGTTAGTAAAGCATTTACAGGTTTGTCATGTCACAAAAGGCCATCATGAGGCGCCTTATACATGTCATGTGCTGTTGCTTGACACATGTCAGCTTCCCCATCACAGTCCAGCAGGAGCAGCCCTCAGGAGCTGTGCCGGTGGTGGGGGACAGACTGGCAAGGAGAGCCACGAGAGCCTCTTTTCACCATGAAATCCCTCATTAAACTAGGCAACTGAGGACCTGTGGGCGTCCATTTTAAAATGATCCAGGCAAATGAATGAGAGAGAGAATCAAACAGACGCGAGAAAACCCAAATGAATGTGTAGTTGGAGCAACACAGAGCCTTGCCTGAGTTGAGCAGATGTCATGCTGAGATGTGCAGCAGGACCCTCAGAGGAGTCTGTCTGTGCTGGCGTTTGAGCTTGCAGGGGGGAGGAAAAAGGGTCATCTCGGCCCTCGGTATCGTTTGTTGTGGTCTGGTTTGAACTTTTCTGTTCACAGGACATGCTGTGAACTAATTCTACCATCATCAGAGCTTCTGAGCCTTTATTGAACTAAGGTGTGATTCAATTTATTGGTGCGTCATCTTTATCACATGGAATTTTGGGGAAAACGTTCTGCAGAACTAATTCTATTTTGGTAAACTTGCTCTCAAATTCATTCAAACCTGTTGTCAACAATTTCCTCCAATTTCCAGAAAGTGGTCTTGTTAAAGTTGAGTAGCTAATCATTTGTTGAAACATGTTTTATGCCCAAAGACAGAGCTTACAAGATGATTATGCCGAGTACCTGCCGGCCCATATCCGCAATTCCAGATTCTGATTTTCCATCCCTAATGGTCTGGGTAATAAGTATTTTAAATGAGTTAAGGAGCTGCAAGATTAGTGTTGACCTGCATGTATCCCCACAGTCAGAACCTTAATTACCTGCATTTGGCAGCTTGCTTCCAACTGCATCTTGTTCAAATCTTTTCTTATTTGGTAAAACTCATTACCTGACTTGTACAGTTTACTTTTGAGTTAAGTCTGGACTAAACAAAATGCTCCTCTTAAATGTGTAGATTGTAGCATGTACAACATTTTGATAACGTTAATAGGTTAAATATCTTAATCTTTATCACAATTCCTTATGACGTCCATCTGTGTGGCAGGGATGTATGTACACAGCAGTAAGGGTTAGTGGCAGGCATGAGAGAGATCACGTTTGTTTTGGTGGTTTGTGAAGCCAGTGTTTGTTCGGCATGAACTATCCCCAACTTTCTCCACCCCCCCCCCCCCACACACACACACCAAGTCCAAACTTCATGCGGTCACCCTTTGACCTCAGACGACTTTCATCGTATTTCACGCTTGTTAGCACCTGCGTTCTCTCGCTCTCCCAGGTTCAGGCCAGGAACGTCCGTTGGGGATTGAACGCTTCGGACCTTCCATGACCTATCTTCAAATGATCCACCCCAGACACTGGCTTGTGGATCCCAGGCCTCAGCCCATGGTCCCTGGTCCCTGGGTAGCTGGGGCAGTTATTTGGGCTCATTGGCTGCATCATCTGTCTGCTTGTGGATCCCAGGCCTCAGGGTTGTTTGCCTCCTCCTGGTCCTGTCTGTCCTGCTCTCATTATGATCTCATTAATCCCTCTCTGACCCCCCTGGACCCCCCGGGCTGCCAGGCACTAGCCTCATGACCCAGCCCCCGCCTGAATATTAATATTCCAACACAGACTGCCAGGTTGGGCCCCATCTCTCCCTGGACTGATCCCCCCCCCCCGCTCTGTCTGACCCAGAGCCTCTGCCCTGGACTTGTTCTGATCTTGTTCTGTCTCTGAGTCTCTCTCTTTGTGTCTCTCTCTCTTTGTGTCTCTCTCTTTGTGTCTCTCTCTCTTTCATACACAAGCGCATGTTATTTTTTAGAAATCTGTATTTGTTAGAAATATGCTGCAATTTTTCACACACACACACACACACACGCGCGCACACACAGCTGATCTATCTATCTCGCGCAGTGTGCCGTGTGCTCTAACAGAGCCAGCAGACTAGTCTAGTCTAGCCTAGCCTAGTCTAGCCTGGGGTCTGCCAAGGCACGGCCCTGGATCTGTTGCATCATAAAGCTACTTGTCTCTGGTGAGCTGTGTCCTGCTTGGCTGCGCTGGCCTCTGCCTGGCTCTTTGACTACAGTGCTCTGGACTTGGCAGCATGTGCCTCTCTCTGTGCCTGTTGGCATCCACTGGACTAGATCTAGATGTTTCTTTGCAGCAGATGTGTTAGTAAATGGAGTAATGAGGTTAAATGAGGGTCTTTGTTTGGTTGTGCTCAGAGCTGCCGGACTCTATCTGATGTTTACTGACGAGACAGCAGCCATTCATCTGCTGAAGTCAATCATGGCTTACTGACCTGCCTGTAGGTGGTGGAGTTAATCATTTAACCGGGGACCAGGATCAGTGTGTACCGAGTCTTTTTCTATCGTTTATTTGGTGTGCATTATTTGGGAAATTGTCAAGGCAAGCCCACCAAAGTTGTTTCCTACCTCAGTTCATATAAGCATTTCTCCTGATAAAGTCAACAGACCTCCCCCTGGCTAAGAAAACAAACTAACAAGTCATACTGAGGCTTGCCACATTGTGTGAATTAAAGCCTTGTTTTCAGGTCCTGAGGCGGTGTGTGTGTGTGTGTGGACCTCCCATGCAGCCTTATGGAGGTATGGATCCGTTCCAAACCCAATCTAGGCTCCTTGTGTCAGAGAGCACCTGAAGAAACCCAGAAGGTTGTGAGAGATTGGGTATGCCTGAGTAATGGTGTGTGTGTGTATCTCTCTCTCTCTTTCTCTCTCATCCTCGCTTTGTCCTCAATCTTTTTTAATGATGTCTGTGTTTGTCGCAGGCTTTTGTTGAACATGTAAAGCGCAGGGCTTAAGGGACCTCTGTGTGTTGGATGTCTTGTGTTTGGGCTTGTGTGACTGGTCGCCTGGTGGGGATGTGGGCGGGAGATGCAGGCTGAATGACGGCTCACCACAGGGGTGGCTCGAACCAAGCGGGGTTCTCGAACGACAGGAGCTCTGACAGCACGACAGTCAACTATTACATTTCATCACCCGTCTGTGATGGGATTCGTTTGAATGTTTTGCTTGTTTTTGCGGCAATTACCATGTGTCAAACACAACACATCGTGCTAACGGCTCACATTTGTTGGTTAAACAAACTCTTGCGGCTCCCTTGCGTGGTGAATATGACCTCTCTTAAGGCTGGAATAGCAGTTAGTCAGCCCATTGGTGTACCTGCTGAGGGCCTTGAGAGGGTCTTCGGGGAGCTGTAGAGGAAAGATTGAATGTGTGGAGGAAGGTGCAGGAATCCAGACCAGATGACGATAGTTACGGCTCGGGTTGTCCTCGACGGCGCTCTCTCGCTTTTTCCTCCGTTTCTCTGAATGAATGCAGGGAAAACACATCTCTTAACGGCCGCGGGGAGAGATGGAGAGACAAAGAGAGAGCGAAAGAGAGTAGTCTTTTTCGACGGGAGAAGCAGAACCAGATGGAGAGAATACTTGATACAACGTTAAAGCAAGACAAGTAAACTATTGGACAGAGAGGAGGACAGAATGGATACTGCGGTTGAGGGTGGGGAGAGCGAGCTGGTACCCGGGGAGTTAGAGTTACATTTCAGCTGTAACAATACAACTATTCATTGTGTGTGGGTGTGTGTGTGTGTGTGTGTGTCTATACTCTCAGTAAGCCCACTGTCTGGAGAAGCCTCCAGCCTGGAGCTCCACCTAACCGCCTTGTGGCTCAGCATGGGGGTGCTCCCCCCTACACCCCAGGAACTAGACTGAACCGTCAAACACCAAGACTCTCCTCCCAAACCTTTCTCTCTTTTGCTCTCCTTTTCTTCATCTTTTTTTTTTTCTTCTCCTGTACATGTTCCTCCCCTTCAAGGAACCATCTTATACTCTGTATTCCCAGTCCAGTCTCTCTCTCTCTCTCTCTCCCTCCCTCTCTCCCCCTCTTTCTTCCCCTCTTGTTCTCCTCCACTCTGCCCTCAGGAAGGAGGGGAGGAAGAGGAAGATGCTCCAGGGGGCTGTAGTGTAGCCAGGCAGGAAGGAAGGACTAGAACAAGTCCGCCCTCCACCAGGAAATATCACGCATGTTTCAGTCTAGACATACACGGCCATACACCAGACTTGACTCCACATCAGAAGTGACCAAAACAGATTAGAGACCCAAACTATTCCTCAAACACATTTCAGGTGATGATACATTGTGGGACTTGAAAGTCGAAACAATTTTTCAGGAAGTATACAGAGGACAAGGAGAATGACAAGCGGCCACGGTCGACCCCCAGGAGTGTCTGTACCTACAATTGATTATCCAGCACAATCTCATCTGTCTGGACTTATCAGGCCCGTCACATGGAACCGAGATGTGACCATTTCAAGTGAATTCATCTGGCTGAATCACACTGGTGTCTTTGAAGCTTGCTGTTAGTGGATGGGAGTCTAGTCACACACACACACACACACACACACACACGGATCAGAAAGCTACTGCGGTATCAGGGCTCCTCTCTGGAGAGGCCTGCGGGTCAGGTTGAGTCAGAGCTCTAAGCTGTGTGCTTCATTAAACCAGAGCATGGCTCCATGGCTCCACAGCCCCAGGCCTTGTCTCTCTGGAGGCTGTGAGGCAGACTTCAATCCCACACCCTCTACAGGAGCGGCGGGTCTGTCCGGCTGAGGGCAAACCTCACACCAGAGACTGACCTTCATAGTCTCTCACCCTCACCCTCACCCCCTCCCTCTTTCTCGCTCTTAACAATCCCCGCCCATTCTCTTGTTTTCACTCTGTGCTTGATTGTCCCCGCACATGTCTGCCTCACTCCTCTCCCTATCTGTGTCATTTCTGGACTCTCTCCAGCTCTCCTCGCTCTGTCGCCCTCCTCTCTCCCCGTGGCTGCTCCCTCCGTCGCCCTCCGCTTTCTCCGTCTGCTCCCCTTCCATCGTCCTCCTCTTTCTCCGTCTCTCCTTCCTCCATCGCCCTCGTCTCTCTCTATCTCTGCCCCCTCTACCTTTCTCCATCTCTCCTCCTTCTTTCACCCTCCTTTCCCCCCCGTTTGCTCTCCCTCCATCACCTTCCTCAGTCCTGTGTGTGTTGACACTTCACTGAAACCCCCTTACTGTTTCTGAGCTAAAGATAGCTATGAGCTAGAGGGAGAAAGACGTGTCTGTTTACGTACAGTGTTGTTGTGTGCTGTATGTGTGTATGTCGATCGCTGTACATGTGAGTTAATGTATGTATGCTTGAGTGTGTGGTTGGTGTGTGGGTGTGTGTGTGTTTGTGTGTGGGTGTGTGTGTGTGTGGCTGTGTGTGGGTGAGAACATCCAGACTATGGTCTCAGGCAGGGTATGCAGAGCCAGCAGGGACTGAGGAGGTGTTGGGCTGAGAGGTGAGGAGTAACAATAAACTGGGACGACAAACACACACCCCACACACACACATTCACACACGCACACCCAAGCCAGGGCCTGACAGGGTGTGAAGTCGGCCATGTCCCTAGCGTGTTACAGCTCTGAATGAGGAGCTCTGCTCCATCTATCCATCTCCCCTACAGCTCTCATGAAGAACGGAACAGTCTGGAAAATGTGCATGAAATGGAACACTGACAAAAATGTAAAACGCTGCAATCACAATATTTGATGTCCCTCTATCTTGCTAAGTATGCTTGAGTGCATTAGGGACTGCATTATAGTCACCCCAGTATGAGCACCTTAATGCTTAAGACTCTTGTAAATAAAGCATGTTTTCACGTTTTTAATATAATACATGGCAGCAACCCAACTGCCAGGGAGGTAAATCTGACTCAGTAGAGATCAGTGAGTGCGTTTCCCCAAGGACTACAGCACACAGTGTGAAGTTAGAGAAAGGGTACGCAGAAAAAAACACATTTCTGTCAAAACATGACCTCGCTGGCTCTTCAGAAGGGCAGGGTCCCTCTGACAGGCGTGTCTGACGCATGCGCATCAGAACATGACGTTTATGTTGCTAGGTGATTTATGGCTCTATCACAACCGCAACCATTCCGTTTTTCCTGCCTAAACTTGAACCAAACATGTGCATAAACAAACCCCTACGTAGAAACGTCCCCCTAATGGCTGTTTGTAAGATTTGTGACTAAATTCCATGTACGAGTTTTACAAGAAACCCAATTCTACGTTCATAGCGTGTCTTCACAGGGCAAAAAAACAAACAGACAAAAATGTTTTGCTCGTCCTTATATAAGGTATGTTGGCTAAGCAGCAAAGTTATATCTAAGGTACATAATATTGGTGTGCTGTGGGTTGTTTTTGTGTTACTGTAGCTACGAGAGCTGCCTCGGTCAGTCAAGGTCCAGCTACAAATGATGATGATGGCAAATGACCCAACCTCTACTTTTCCTCAATTATCAGTCACCAATGTTGTTTATTCTGGGACTAATGGGCACTCTGTCCAGGGGCTGGCTTCAACCAGAGCCTTCATGTTCCTCCTTATCAGATGTAAGCGTCTTGAGAACGGGCTCTTGAATCCAGGGGTCTGATCCACTCTGAACTTTTTTGAAAAAAGGAGGTCTGAAAGAAGGAGAGAACCTTTCGGAGTGTTGGCTTATCAGCTAGGCCTGATCTTTAGCGCTGGGTCCCAACCCCGCCAGGCTGACCCCCCTCCCCCCTCCCCCCTCCCCCCCAACCTAGCGTCTGTGTTTCATCTCCGGAGCTCTCCCCTTTGTGCCTTCCTCTTCACACATTCCACGCTCCCAGTCCCCCTGCAGGGTGGGCACACACATACTGCACACTCACACCCCCCACACACACACACAAACACCATACTCCCCCTTCCACACACACACACACAAACACCACACTCCCCCTTCCACACACACACAAACACCATACTCCCCCTTCCACACACACACACCGCACATCATTTTCTGTATTTCCATCCCCACCAAGCATCTAGAATGGGGAGTGTCCATGTTTGCATGAAGGCTAGCCGCTAGTCTAAACAGAGCCTAGCTGGGGAAGGCTACAAGCCAGGGTGCTCATGACAGATTCCTCCAGTGCCCCTCCACTCAAAGACAGAGCTGCCAGGTTCCCACGCCAACCAAACCACACACGCCACCATTCAGCTGTGAAGGAGACGGTACACAGCCATGGCGCTGCTTGAGCCACTGCAAGACTACTGGTAATGATTTAGCTGAGCTATCTGTCTTTTCTCTATGGCATGTGTGCTTAGGGGCGAGGGGCATTCCCTCCCCCGGCCCCCCGTCAAAGCTGTGGTGATAGCCGAATGTAAATGACCTACAGATAAGGGCTGCTGCTAATGTGGCTTGAAAAGTTCAGAGTGGATCAAACCCCTGGACTGTAAACTCCTCTGGGTCCGTGGGAACATGGAGCTGGGAGTCGATAAGTGTGACTATACGTCTCTGTCTGTCCGCGATGACTAAGAGAGGCTCTTTCCAAAACCAAGACGACCCCCCCCCCCCCCGCTTTTCGTCTCCCACACATACGAGTGAACCCTGAAGTCTAGCTGCCCTTTTGACCTCCCGACAGCCCGCTCGCCGAGCGAGAGGGCCCGGGACGGTGACGTGATCCTGAGCAGAAGCCGAGAGATCAGATGGTCGTCCTCTTGAGTTTCAAGTGGCGGGTCGTCAGAAAAGCCTGATGACTCATCCCGCTGGTTACCTTGACACTAATCGAATGCAGATGGGGGAAGTATCTGGTGTTCCCCCTGGGGAGACGCACGCAGGAGAAGACGGCTCTTGTTCGAGGAGAGGGGACGGCTCTCTCCGATCCTGCCTGACGGTGTCGCCCCGGAACATCCTGTCTGAGCCCACCTCCGACCGTGATGTCATCGATGTGATCACAGCCCAGCACAAGGGACACGCTCCTCGGTTTCAAGGCAAACACTCGACTGTTCAAACGGCTGTTCAGTATACGCTTATTCACCGTTTGAAGCTCGAAGCGCATTTTAGAGCACGTCGGTTTATCCTCGGCCCTCCCATCTCTGTGTCTCTGAGAAGGGGCCGTACCTGAGTTATGTGAGGGCGAGGAGTGAAGCCAGACGTCGGCTATTGTTCTCCAGCATGGAGACATGGAGATGTCATCTGGAGAACCGGAGAGAAAGTCTGCAGAAGTCTACAGGGAGACGAGAAGAAATGTATGCAATTTCCATTAGAGGGAGGAGAAAGAGAAAGATGGATAGAGAGTGAGAGGGAATGAGAGAGAGAGAGGCTGAGAGGGAAGGGAATGGGGGTTGAGAGGCTGCAGCCCTCCCCACCCCTCTCTTCTCCTCCCTCTCCTCCTCTACTTCTCTGCTGTTCTGAGTGAGGAGATAAAGAGGGTTAACTAGTTCAGACCAGCCGACAGTGAAGGCAGGCACATCCAGCTGATTGCAAAGCCAGACACTCCACTGCCTCAGGGAGGAGGGTGAAGAGAGGGAGACAGAGAGATAGAAAGAGAAGAAAGAGGGAGAGAGAGGGAGTGGGAGAAGCAGGAGGAGAGGGGGGAGAGGGAAAGAGTGAGAGCTGGCCAAGACAGACACCATACCTCCACCCGCCTGAAAGCTTAAAGCTGGGTGGATCTCGGTGTGAAAGATTTGTAGTGTATATATTAGCTTGTGTGGCTGCGTAGGTCTTGCACGTCTAGTGTTATTAGTCCGCCTTTTCAAATATATCGAATTTAGAACCGGCAGGAGTGCATAGTTGTGTGTTCTTGTTCAAGTCAGACCGACAAACCCTTTTCCACTTGATTCCCTCCCTGTAGACCCGTCTCTCCTATCCTTCTAGAAGGAAAACCCCCTCCTTTACCCGTCCACGACGGTCTGCACCGCTTCAGGTCCAGGTTCTCTCCCCAAGCCGCCGCGCTACCGCAGCAAGAGGAACGTTAGGAGTGGAGACACAAGGACTACCTTTGTACCAAGAACTTGTTACTTCAGCCCCGGCCAGCAAATGCAGATTCATGTAAAAGTATCCCCTGTCCTCTCACCCTCTGAATGTACCGCCAAAAAACCCGCTGAGACAGACCTTTGGGCAGCGGGAGGTTCTTTCTGTGTGGAGATGCGTGTAGCAAGGGCTGAGAGGCACACTGAAGCATACATGTTCTATTTGAACAAATACGGTTGTGCAAATGAACCAAAAGACAGATGGAATCAGGACTGCGGGAGCCAATGGTTCCAATCATGAAACTTGTCATTGATGTTCAGTCCCCGCAATCCCAAATGAATTCATTTTACTGTTGTGTCTGTACAAAGTGTTGTAACAATAAAAGGCTTTTGCAGCCTTTTGGTTTGGGCAGTAAGTCACAGGGCGTTTTGGGCATTTAAGAGAGTGAAATATACTATGACATGCTTTGAAGAAGGCTTTCAAGCTCTTCAAACTATCCCAGTTGACTAACTAAATTAAATGTATGTGTATGTGTATGTTCAATTACAGCCTTGCCTTGAGCCGAGTCCGAGAATATGTTTTTGGTAGACACCTTGCCTGGCTGACATGTGAAGTGCAAATGTATTGACACTCATTCTAGACAACATTTGTTGAGGCCACAACAGTTCAAGGTATCTCGGCGGTACAGAGACGAAAACCGAGCTTTCTCATCTCTGCTACAAGACAACTGCTGGGCGTGAGGTGAGGTAGATTGTCGTCTTGACCTTTTCCGTTGTGAATGGGAAAGAGTTAGAGTTGAACAGTGTGATATGAAAAGGGATGGGTTCTGGAATGAAAGCTGCATGTAGCAGCAGTCTCTGTCAGACTCAAACCCCAGCGTTCCTGCTTGAATGCCACCCAGTTATCTGATTTGATCGCTTGCTGCAATACTATATACAATGTATGGAGGACTGGATTCAAAAGATTAAACTGTAGCAAAGTGTCACGATTTCTGGCCCTCATTCGAAATCCTTTAAGCTCTGTGATGCTAGTGCTGCCTGTGTTTACTAAGCTTCTATGCAAATATGTTATACCAATGTATTCAATCTCCTGAGCCTAACCAAGGCCACCTTCATTAAGGAAAACTGTTATTTGTTTTTAGCAAGGACCTTGGATGTAGGATTACTGTGCAAAGCATCCCAGAGGTAGTTTCTGAAAGGAACACATTATTCGCTCCTGCTGTTTTTTTCATGCCTCCAAAGTTAGTTTTGATTCCTTTGTGAATAAAATGGTTTGATAACACAAATACATAAATGAGGTTCCCTTCCGTTGGATTTCTGTTTAGTTAAATTGGTTGTCTGAATGCAGTTTTGCCACCGGGCTGACACCGAGATCAATGTGCTAACAAGTGAATGCAGTTCGCAGAGTGTGCATTTGTGATGCAGGTCTTTATGGGGGAAGTGAGGGATGTCTGTACATACAAAGCAGTAGAAGAGGGCTAGCTTCCATGCTCTTTCCTGCTGCAGGTCCTCTAACCTTTATTTGCTCAACGCGCACACACACACGCACGCACACACATATTTAGTACACATGTATTTTGTCATCGTAAGTAAAGAAAGTACTTGATATTTTAATTATGTTTCGCTTGTCGGAACAAATGCATGCGTAGCTTGGGTCAAGGGTAGACTATGTCCGAGTGTGTGTGTGTTTGGACCATAGGGAGAAGGACCTCTTGACCCTGGTGTATAAAATCATGTGAGAGGAATGTTCAGGGAAGTCAAGGTTCAACTCTCATGACTCCTCACCACTTAGAATAGAGGCATGTTGTCATGACAAAGTAAACACATCTGATGGCTGTTGGACAGCACGGTGTGCTTTCCCATCCCTTCAGTTCTTGAATTTGCTTCACTAGACGTCCCTGCAAGCACAAACGCATGTCCAGTACAGCCCACAGCCATTCCCCCTGTAGTTGTAATATTAGAGAGATGCCCAGTTATTATGAATTAGGTTTTATGGACTTAATCTCTTTCCGCCATAATCGACTGTCTGAAAGGACATTTTCGAATGGAATACAAAAATTGGTCAAAATGATGTCCAACATGTAGCAATCATTTTGGCTCCTAAAAGCCTTAACCCTTATGCTCTGCTTGATCACATGTAATGCACTCTCTATTTGCTCTATTTGTTTATATAACCAGAAACCTAGAATTCCTGTCAAGAGAGCAACGAGTCCATGTCGGTGTGTCTATCTGCCGTTTGCTACCGCACGTCGGTGTGTATGTGGATTTATGCGTGTCGCTACTACACGTGTTTGCATCATGCTGCCGTCGTGGTGTCGAGCATGAGAGGGATTTAGTGCGACAGCAAATACGTGTCTGAGTCGCGTTTGAGGTGGCTTCTTTGTGTATCGCTTCGGTATAGCATCAGCGAGCCGGGCGTGTGACTGTGTGTGTGTGTACGAGGAGGCTCCACGTCTGTGTGTGTGTGTGTGTGTGTACAGGAGAAGTGCAGAGTGAAGGTCAGGGAGGGTCTGGAGAGTCATAAAGAGCCCGGTTGTGCGGTGCTCCCAGCATGGGCTCTCTCCATCACTCCCAGGCACTTCCTCCCCTACCTTGGATGTTTAGAGTAGAGCCTGGCGGGGAGGAGAGGGGGGGAGGGGTCAGGGGTTGAAGACGGGACCTTAGTATCTCTCAGCAAAGAGCACATACACCCCCCCCACCCCCACCCCACCCCCCCCCACCCCTGTGAAAAATCCTTCTACTGAAGTTAAGACAGGGATTGCTCCCCAGAAAAGAAAGATCCAGAAAGAGAACTCGAGGAGTCAAACGGACAGATGGATGGAACGGTGCGAGGAGTTATAGCTTTTGGCCCGTCTCCAAAGTGGTGTAACTGATTCCGTTTTCCTTTCTTAAACAGAGAGGTAGAAGGACTGGGCAAAGGAGATTAGTTGAGCTGCAAGCCTGGGAAATCTCCTTAAAATGCTACAAGCAATCTCATCGGACCGGGAGGAGGCAATTTACGAAGAGCAATTTGTAATTTATGTATTTAGGTAATCAGAGAGCCATAATAATGTTGATAAGGTCTTATTTAGGAATGTTGATAGTGTGACCGTGCCCTGACCGTCGTACACTGTCAGAAATTGGCCAGAAAATGTCAGTCGGAGAATTGAAATTGATCAAGGAAACAGAACGACCCCTCCGTCCACAGTGTTATCAGAAACAGATGACCTCGATACGCGACGGTTTGCCCTTTTTGGCACTGCAGCAAGAATGTCAGAAATCTTACACGATTGGTCACCCTTCTCATACCGACATCCCGATGGCCTCGGTGAAGACCGAGAAGAGCCAACGGAACTGACCTCACTGCAGCTGGCCCGCCTCAGTCTGTCATGTGATCGCGGCGCTGCCTCGGCCTCGAAGCAGCTCTGGACGTACAGCATTCAGGAGGGAGCTCCATAAACATCCCTTGTTGGTCTGAGTGGAGTTCTCCAACACAATAGGGCTTTAGAGTGCTCTGGTTATGGAAGGAGAGGGAGAGGGAGAGGGGTGGCTGGGGGGGGATGATTGTTTTCCATCACTGGCCAAAGTCTAACCAAGCCAGGGAGGAGTACAAGTAACCCGTCTGAACTCACATTCTAGTCAACCCCCCCTAACGCCCCCCCCCCCCCCCCGTCCTCTCCTAATGAGAGCCAGCTTGGGATCCAGAGGGTGTCTGGTGTGTCTGTGGGCACTGGAAGGACAGGAGGCGTGCAGCCCAACACAAGCACTGATAGCACTGTTGACGTCCACCCCACCCTACTCTAACCCCACCCCCCAACACCCCCCCCCCTACCTAGAATAACGACGGTGGAAACATGAGTAACTAGGAACCCTGACAGATGTGAATCCCAAAGACTTTGAGGACAGGGATACCAACATGACTTAGCATTCATTCAGAACACGCGTGGACCTCTGATGAAACTCCTTTCCCACAGTTCAGTGTGGAGAAGTTCCCTGTTTGTTCTCACTCACTGTATGTGCCATTTGGTGGGGAGTGTGTTCCTCCACGTTAACTGATATCATAAATCTGTCCTCCCAGGACTGTGGCTTCGCAATATTCAGCTCAACTTTGTTTCCAAAACAGAGACCATATCTTGTGTAGCCTGACTGTACACAAGCGTGGGAGCACGTACGCACACACGCGGTCAGTATCACACACACACAAACACACCCTATATTCTGCTAGAGGAGGTGTGGCCTGACTTGAAAGGCTATTGACACAGTATCGAAGGCTCATTCTTTCTTGGTAAGGAGCATATGACCCTGAGCTCCATCAATCTTTACTAGCTGCTACAATCAGCTTTATTGACATCTCAATGGAACTTGAACCATTGCAGATAGGATCATTCTCTATGTCTTAGACAGCTAGGCCAAGGACATTGACAGAAGTGTGCTTGCACAGTAGCAGTGTCATGGGTGGAGAAGAGCTGAGCATGAGAGGAGGGCAGGACGAGAGAGGAGAGGACGAGAGAGGTGTGGAGAAGGAGAGAAGAGAAGAGAGGTGTGGAGAGGAGAGAAGAGAGGTGTGGAGAAGGAGAGGAGAAGCGAGATGAGGAGAAGGTAAGGAGAAGGAGAGGAGAGGAGAAGGAGAGGAGAGGCAAGCAGATGAGAAGATGAGAGGTGAGGTGAGGAGAGAGGAGAGGTGTGGAGAAGAGAGGTGTGGAGAAGGAGAGCAGATGAGAAGATTAGAGAAGAGAGGGGAGGTGAGATGGGAGGACAGGAGCGTGGAGAGGTGGATATTATTTATTGTCTGCTTGCCGATGTAGCCAAGGAAAGAAACAAATATGCTCTTTTATGTTTACAGTCCACCTATAAATTGTGATCATTTCCAAACTGTTCCCTGTTTGTTATCAAGTGTTACCAACCACCCATACATATATAAATAACACTTCAGTGGACATGAGTTATACCTTTAGAAATTAAATGTTTTAAGAGGCTGGGATGTCTGTTTCACAGTCTGGCTCCCACTCATCTAATACATCATCCTATTCATTGAGACTATAACTATTACAACTTCATTCAGTTGGATGAATCTTTATCCCATACCTGTGCATCACATCAATTCTGCATCTACAATCTTACCTGGTCCCAGCACCCAAGAGCCATGTATAGTTTTCCTGGTCGCATAGCCCAGACCAACATACAGCTGAACACCTCCAACTACTCATTGAAGCAGAAGACAATAGCCACACTTTGTCTCTTTCCTCAACAATGTCGCTGTCAGCCTGATAACTTAACAAGATTATGAGAATGTCACAGTGATTTGTCTAGAACCATATTTCTGGTTTTCTAGTCTACGTCAACTCTGCAGCTCCAGGTTATTATGCTCCAACTATCTGGTCTTGTGAGGAATCCTCTGACTGTGCGTGGCTGTATAGAATGTTCCAGCACAGAGGGTGACGCGGAGACATGAGCCTTGTGATGTGTGCTTACACAGCCCACAGGGAACTATCCAATACCTTAGCAAGTGAGTTTCGGGAGGTTCCTGCAGATCATTATATGGCAGTAAGCCCCCAAACACCTTTTCTGTCGTTAAATCTTGCCGGCTAAGGTCCACGGTTTAATGGCTGTCACCACGGGGGACAAATTGCCCGGGTCACTGCCGGCTTGAGTTTTACAGAGGTGGCACAAGCCGTTGACACGTGTGCATGTGTGTCTCTACACCTGTGGGGTTCGAAGCCCAGAGAGCTGTTCAAGCACATGGTTTCTAGTCTTCCAACCGGATGAGTTTCCTTTTGCTGCTGTAGGCGCTCCTGTAGGCGCCACTGGTCTTTTACATTAAGGAAGAAACTGTGTTGGCTCCCAGAAGGTAGAGCGTATGTTTAATGAGCTCATAGAGATCCAGCTACTTCCTCTGTAGACCAGGTCCCAACTCCCCCCCCCCCCCCCCCCCCACCCCATCACACACTCCCCTTTAGACACAAGTCTCTATTTCACTGCTTTGTTTTCATAGCAAATCCAGAGGCCTTTCCTGTGCTCGGGCAAACTCAGCGACTTTCACTGCCCAACCGTCTCAATAAGAGCTTTATTAGTGTAGCTGTTAGCATTGTTGTTATTACTTAAGATGGTCAACCAAATAGGTAGGTTTGCTGTCTTCTCGCTTGCTCAAGGCTGTGGAGGGAGTGCAAATGACATTTTTGAGGAGTAAAGGAATGAACCACTCTGCTGTGGGTTGGTGAATGTTCTAGTAATGGGGGGAGTGAGGAGGAAAATGCATTGCCTGTTAGCTTGATGCAAAACCCATTGATATCCCCAAATATATCATGGTCGCAGAATAAAGCAAATTCTTCGATGAGAATTTATGAACAGTGCTTGGGATTTATATGTTTTATGACGTTGATTAATTTAGCAGGCATTTTTATCCAAAGCAACATCATGATAGCGGTTCCCATTTTCTGATTTAGTTGTGGTTTTGTGTCGAGTTCCCTGTTCGGGGTTGAGAACAAAAGGGAAGACTGGAGAGGTAGAAAAGACGGCAAAAGAAAGAAAAAAGACCTTAAAAAAAAAAAAAAACACTTGAAGTTTCCAGAGGAAGGCTGGGATTGAAGACTGATAGGTTGTTGGAACACAGATAGTTCTTTGTCTGACTTCTCTATGAATTATTGAAGAAAACATAACAGTTTTAAAAGGCCGTTACTGGATTTGTCTGGAAGGGCCCTATAATGTGTATGTGTTTAGGGGGGTAAATGGCTCAGTCCCAAAGCATTTCCATAAACGGACTTATGAAAACCATACGACATGCTCGGGAAAAGAAAGAAACACTCATACCAGTGAACCTCCCCCAACCCCCCAAGACTATCTGCCTCACACATACACACACACACATACACACACACACACACACACATACACGTACACACTCACACACAGAACCCCCCGCCTCTTCAAAAAACTCCCCTTTTCCCTTCTGCCCTTCCTCCCTTTCCCGTACCTCCTCCACTCTCTCTCTCTCTCTCTCTCTCTCTCTCTCTCTCTCTCTCTCTCTCTCTCTCTCTCTCTCTCTCTCTCTCCGTCTCTCTCTCTCTCTCCCTTCCTCCAAAATCTGGGGGCAATCTGCAAGCACTCAACTCCAGCACAGTACTCTTTCACCAGCACAGAGTCAAAGAGTGGGAATGAGAGAAACTGAAGTTAACAGCAAAAAACTTCAGATGAAGGGAGAACAGTTCAGATAGAAGTCTGAAAGGGAAAGAAAAAAGAACAACTAGTCACAAAATAAGAGGACAAAAAGAGCCCCAAGGGGAACAGAGGAACAAAAGGAGAGACAGTTGGAGCGGTAAGCTGGTGCGAGTGAAGGATGGGATTGTTCTCGGGCTGGACTGCAGCTCTCCTGCTCTCCCTCCTGGGACTATCGTGCGGAGTCGCCCTGGTCTCCTCTCAGGACCTGCAGGAGAGGGACGCCCTGTGCAACGAGGACGGCTGCTTCGTGCTCTACTTCCAGAGGAAGACCTTCCTGGACTCCTGGAGGAGCTGCAAGGATAAGGGGGGCAACCTGGCCACCGTCAAGCGCCAGGAGGAAGCCGACACCATCGCGGCTCTCTTCTCCGGCGTGGAGCTGAGGGGCTCGCGAAGCGCAGTCCGGGTGTGGATCGGCCTCCAGCGGCAGCCCCGTCAGTGCACCGCCTCGCGCCCGCTCCGAGGCTTCAGCTGGACCACGGGCGACCAGGACACCCAGTACACCAACTGGCTGAAGGATGACTCGCCCGGCGCCTGCTCGGCCCCGCGCTGCGTGGTCATGAGCTACGGCGCGGCCGAGCAACGCGACAACTTCAAATGGTTGGACGGGTCCTGCTCGGTGCCCGTGGACGGGTACCTGTGCCGGTACACCTACACGGGTATGTGCCCAGCCTTGTGGAGCGAGGGGGCGGGGAACGCCCTCTACAACACGCCATTCAACCTCCTCAGCACCCTCCTCACCCACCTGCCCTTTGGCTCGGTGGCGACGGTGCCGTGCCCCCCGGGCGCCAAGGACGAGCAGTCGGTGTTGTGCATGCTGAGGGATGACGGCACGGTGGGCTGGTCCAACGATGCCCCCCTCTGCACGGACGACGCCCCTGCGGAGGAGGACTGGTGCAGGCAGGACAACGGAGGCTGTGAGCATTTCTGCAGGGTGGCCGGCAGCCACTACTACTGCGAGTGCTTCGAAGGCTTCCAGGTCAGCCCCGACGGCCAGAGCTGCACGCCCGACGACCCTTGCAAGGGTGCCCCCTGCGAGTTTGAGTGCCTGCCCATCTCCGACGGCTACCGCTGCGCCTGCCCGGAAGGCTACATGCTGGCGCCGGATGAGAGCGCCTGCCTGGACGTGGACGAGTGTCTCCAGAGCCCCTGCGAGCAGCTGTGCGTCAATGCCCCCGGGACCTTCGAGTGCCGCTGCCGAGAAGGCTACCGGGCGGACGAGAAGGGGGAGTGCGAGGACGTGGACGAGTGCGCCCGGAATCCGTGCGAGCACGACTGCGAGAACACGCCAGGCTCCCACGCCTGCCACTGCCACTACGGCTACAGCCCGCTTCCCGGAGACCCCAGCCACTGCCAGGACGTGGACGAGTGCCAGATCCCGGGAATGTGCCAGCAGATGTGCGTGAACTACGAGGGCGGCTTCGAGTGCTACTGCGAGGTGGGCTACGAGCTGCTGCCGGATCACTTTGCCTGCAGGAAGATCGGAGCGGGCGAGGAGCCTCCCATCGCCACTCCCGCCGACCCCTGGGCCACCCGCCATCCCGGCCCTGTTTGGCAACCCCAGGAGCCAGTCTACTACTGGACCCCCCCACAGAGCCAGACCAACTGGCCCCCCGAGGAAGACGACTCTCTGAATTGGCTCACTGACCCCCCAGCGGTGGCGGGTGACGTCATATGGGTGACCAGCGCCCCCAAAGAGGACCCCCCCACAGAGGAACCAGAGGAGGACAAACTGTTGCCGGGCTCGAGGGGGGCGGGGGTCCACCTGGTGGGGGAGACCACACCCGGGCCCACCTCAACTCCTCCCTCCACCGCCACCCTAGACTGGTATGAGGACGAAGAGGAAGAGGAGGACGAGGAGATCACCACGACTCCCACGCCTCTCCCCACCTCCACCATCTCTGAAGGGGCGTGGAACTGGCTCTGGGTCAGCCCCATCCCGGCCAACCAGGATCCAGTCCGGCCCATGTGGGAGGAGCCTATCACACCAGGGATTTACCCCGATCAAGAATATCCGGAGGAGACCGCATACGACGATGACGTCACCACCCAGGATTCTTCTCTCCCTGTGAAGGTGGCGGAGGAGGAGTGGAAGGACAACTACGACGAGGTCACTTCTACCCCAGCCCAGGACACGCCCTTCCAGCCTCCTCTGTCCTCCCTCAGTCCAGGGCTGATTGTGGACGATGAGGGCGAGGCGGTGGATGTCCAGGGTGGCAGTGGGCAGAAGGAGGGGGGCAACTGGCTCTTAGTGGGGCTGCTGGTGCCTGTGTGCATCTTTGTCGTGGTCATGGTGGCGCTGGGCATCGTGTACTGTACCCGCTGCGCCGTCCAGCCGCGCAACAAGAGCGCCACCGACTGCTACCATTGGATCTCCGGGGCACACGACAAACAGGGTGCCCCCAACCCCAGTGCAGGGGTGAAGACCCACGTCTGAAAGGGGGTCCAGATACAAAGAGGACCCCATAGACAGTTTTGTAGATGGACAGGAAAAGGAGTGGGGCTTCTGAGAGAAAGCAAGGCAGGAGCAGGGCGATGCTGTGTCTGTGCCCCTAAGGAATCACTCGTGGATCACTTTTATACTATGACTCTTTGAACGTTTGGATGTTTCTGTGGAATATCGTCTAAAAAGAGTTGGATAAAAAGGCGTTTTTAACAACCACTGATCCTTTTTTTTCTTTTATTGGGGTCGGGGTGGGAGTGGGGATACTTTGACTCGCTAAAAACAGCATTGATGTTCGCATTCATATTGTACACAGACCTCAGTGTTAGATCTAAAACCTAAAGAGGATAGGCACTACACGGTCATTAAAAAATCATCCATTTGATTGTTCAATATAAACACTAAAATCACCAGACGTTTGTTTGAACAGTTTCAGTAAACCATCCGTTCCATGTAAATAGCATTTATAAATGACAGTACTGTAGCTAAGATCTAGTTTTTCCGTAGTTGCAGAAAATAGTGTTCCTCCTTGCTAACTCTAATGGTTTAATGCTCAATTAAGCCCATTCCCAAAGCGTGGCATTTGCAAATAACTATTTTTGTCGACTGTGTTAGAGCCTTGTGTCGCGGCCATAATTTTTCTGTAAAGATGCTGAATGGTGAGAGTGGGCGCATATTTTCCATTTAAAAGGACAAAAGGCTTTCCTGTTATTGCAAATCAGCAAACTATGCAAGCGTGACTGTCAAATGATGCTGTTGAGGAAAGCCATCATTTGAATGTTACTGGTGTGCCCATGTGCTCGTCTACAGGATAGAACCAAAACTTCGACCAAATAGCAGCTTTTTGTATATATGTATGTGTGGTTCTTTTTGTATGTATGTAATATGATGTCACTCGGTCTAAAAACTCCTAGAAAATGTTAGCGTAATTAGGTCTTGATTAAGTGCCTTTTTGTTTTACACAAAAGCCATATATATTCAGAGGAATGTATATCTGCCTCTGAGCAAGATATAACCCATTCATCTCCATTTTAGAGAAAAGTCCTCATCTTTTCTTGCTTCATTCCTGGTGCGGGTCAAAGTGCAGTTGTTCGCTCTGCACAAGGTCTGGAGATGGGGTTACAGGCTGCTGGCTGACATTAGCATTGACCTTGTTAGCCTACGGTGACCTTTCAACTGCTCTTCAATCTCCTGCCACATATTTCTAAAGAGTAACACCCACAGTCAACTCCTGGACACACACAAGCTCTTAGACTTCTATACATGTTAGCCATACTGGTGTTATTCTAACTTTTTGCAACTGAAGCCAATGCGCCCTCTAGCAGGTTGAGATGTAACTGCAGCCACCAACAGACGTACAACAATCAAATCTTCTCCAGAGTCGCCTCTCGGTTGTGCATTTAGATGAAGGGACTATGAAATCAGATATGCCTTTTCAAACTGTGTTACCTGTTACGTTCTAAGTAATTGTTGATTAAAATGTTATTTTAAGGTTGTCTTGATGGTCTTGTCTTGTTTTGAGTTATAACCAAGTCCTGTGAGGTGTTGGAAGGCCTCTGCAGTAACTAATATTTCAAGATACTGTCAAATAAACAGTTGGCAGTCGATAACTCCAAACAACAGTAGTTCCAAAGGGCCTTTCATTGAGGCTGTTAGGTAAACTTCATCAGTTACCCCTCAGTGTGTTGTGTGGAGGCTAGGCAGAAGGGTGAGTGAACTTGAGAATGCCATGAATCAGAAACACATCACAACACTGGAACCTCTCCAAAGAAGCTGTTAGTGTTGGGAAAGGCTTCATCGACAAAGTACATCAGCCCCATTAGGATCAGGCCCTCTGTATCCAAACACTGTGTTGACGTGTGTGTGTGTGTGTGTGTGCATGTGTCAGAGCTTGCAGGGGACTTTTGTGATTGCGTGCTAATGGAATGTGCTGATCTGAGCCAGCAGTGTGTGTCAGTTGTGCTCGGGGGGGGGGGGGCGCCCTAGGGGTGACCAGGCTCCCTCCAGGGCGACTGGACTGGGGGATTGTTGTTCCACTGTCAGGGGCTGCATCTGGCTCAGGGTTCCAACTGTGTGGCTGGGGTAGCTCAGGGCCACAGTAACTGACATCTCAAAGCTTGTTCATTCCCTTTGCTGACTGTAGTCCAGGCTGTCACGTTACCTGGGCTTGAATATGATTTCAGGCTCAGGGAGCATCATAGAGAGCTTCGTTTAATTAACGGGCTACTTTTATTCATTGATTAGTTTGGTTAATATATGGAGAAATACACTGATCAGAATGTGAACCGTCTTCCTTGGCAACAAGACTGTCATACTTTTTCAGCAAAGAATTGCTTCAGGGACTCCTCCGATTTACAGACGTGCTCAAATGTGTTGGAACCCAACCTGATTTATATTGAATTTAAATCAGACTGAATCTTGACGGAGGAATCCTAATAATAACCTCCCAGAAACGATGAAACCAGGGTTAGTGCATTAGACCACCTCCATATCAGTCTCTGTTTGTGTGATTAGTGTGTGTGTGTGTGTGATTAGTGTGTGTGTGTTGTGATTTACTAGGTGGTGGACAGTTCCCTAATGGTGGTTTACTGGTCGGCTGCATTGTCTGCCTCAGTACTGCAGTACATCTATCTCACTGACAAGCCAATTGCACAATCGTTGCCCGGCCTGTTGAAAGTAGACTACCGCATAGGAATTTGTCACTGCTGTGACACCAGTGACAGCTGATTCCTCCATAATGTTCTTTCTGAGCAAATCAAAGGACTCCAAAGTGGTATTTAGGGAGTACCATTGAAACACATTTGAAAAGGGCAAGAATGATTTCCACAAATATCAGCCATCAGCACAACAGGACCACTTTAAAACGTTTTTTTTTCTCCCCGTAACTTCCCCACCTGGTCGGACCGAATCTGTCCTCCATTACCCGGCGCGTCCTTCACGACACTGCTGGAGTCAAAGCAAGGCACACACACATGCCTTCCATTGCTTACACAAACGGTGAGGATATTGAATGATCTGCCGTTTTTAATGAGCCAATACTGTAGGCAGAAGAATAAGAGCTGCTGCTGCTGTCTGTGGATGGTGACTGGACACCAGAGGAACACCAGCAGCTATCCCTATTATCCATTCTTGCTGTGGGTCTCTCCAGTACGATGACAGTGATGTGTTCAACAGAGGCTGAAGTAAGATAGGTGCCAACTATTGATGTGTGTGTGTGTGTGTGTGTGTGTGAGAGAGAGAGGGCAAGCTTGGGTTACATAATTTGTGCTGGGCTCTGTAAATGACATATTTGGACTCAAATAATTGCTTGTTTCTGTGTGGACCTTTTTCATGTGTATTGCGTTATCCCAATTGGCATCCATCATCACTAAGTAACTTTAAACTCTTCCCTTAAATATGAACACCCTAACTTGCTGGACCAGGTTAAATCAACAAAATAAGTATTTTGATGTCTAATAGGTTTCTCTTTTGTACACAATACAAACATGTACACTGTACATTACACACACAATACCTCCCACATACAGTAATAACTGTACCACACACAGTCCCACACATGCACAGTACACAGAGTACACGCACACACCACACACAGTTTCCCTTCAGTTACTTTAGTCCTTCATGGACCTTCCCTGTCTAGCAGCTTAATCCGTCATTAAAACTGAACTTCAGCCTGTCTTCCTGTACTGTCTGCAGAACTACAGCTGAACACCTCCTGAACTTCAGCCTGTCTTCCTGTACTGTCTGCAGAACTACAGCTGAACACCTCCTGAACTTCAGCCTTCCTGTACTGTCTGCAGAACTACAGCTGAACACCTCCTGAACTTCAGCCTTCCTGTACTGTCTGCAGAACTAGATTTGAACACTTCCTGAACTTCAGCCTGTCTTCCTCTGCAGAGCTACAGCTAAACACTTCCTGAAC
Organism: Hypomesus nipponensis; assembly: GCF_054491055.1. Classification (NCBI taxonomy): domain Eukaryota; kingdom Metazoa; phylum Chordata; class Actinopteri; order Osmeriformes; family Osmeridae; genus Hypomesus; species Hypomesus nipponensis. The sequence goes on from NC_140385.1 coordinate 8,076,027, forward strand.
TTCAGCCTGTCTTCCTGTACTGTCTGCAGAACTACATCTGAACACCTCCTGAACTTCAGCCTTCCTGTACTGTCTGCAGAACTAGATTTGAACACTTCCTGAACTTCAGCCTGTCTTCCTCTGCAGAGCTACAGCTAAACACTTCCTGAACTTCAGCCTGTCTTCCTGTACTGTCTGCAGAACTAGATTTGAACACTTCCTGAACTTCAGCCTGTCTTCCTCTGCAGAACTACAGCTGAAGGCTTCAGCTTGGTCTCTGACTGCATGAGGAAAAAGCATTGCCCCATACACCCACACAAACAAACACACATTTGGGTTAACATCCCTACACACACAAGTATACTGCACTTAACACCCGTGTACACACAAATGTACACTTACATACATACTGTATATGTGATGGTATTTAACAGACGTAGCCACGCTCCATCACAACAAGGTGTCGTTCGCCACTCGCTGGCCTCGACCTCTGACTTGCCAAGCGTGACCACGACCAGCTACGCCAAAGAAAAGCTAGCTCTTCGTTGACGCGGGTGGCCTGCTACACACCTGAGGAGTGAGTTTCACGGTTTTCACACCATTATAAACCCAATCAAACACACACTCACACACACACACACACACACACACACTTACACAAATTCACAGATACAAATGCACACACACCCACTGTGCTTGTGTTTTAGAAAATCTCTGTGAGCTCTAATTAGACAGACACTGATTATTAATGAGAGCCCTACCCGTTGATCAATGACTGGCAATTACAATCCTGCTGTTCAGGCGGGGGCAAGATTGTGTCAAATCAAATGCACACAGTGCCTGTACTTTTGTCTGAAATCTAGCTTACATGAATCGGCCAGCCATCTAGCCAGCCAGCTATCCAGCTAGCCAGCAAGCCAGGTAACCATCCTTTTTGAATGCCTGTTTTAAGTCTTTGCTAGAGAACCGACACCAAGGCATCTAAACCACGCTGTGTTCAGTCTGGACCGACACAGCAGACTGTGGTCCTCTCTGACTAACATCACAACCAATTGCCCCAGGGCCAGTGTGGACTTGCAACTGTAATGGCAGTCTGTCAGTGCGCGAGCTGCAAATGGAATACTAAAGATGTAGTCTGAGCCAACTGAAGGAGTGTGGAATAAAAGAGGGAGGGAGGGAGAGAGGGAGAAGAAAGAAAGGGAAAATGGATAGCGGATGGATGGCGGCAAGACAAAGACAGAGACACAGGCTGATAGATGAGAGAGAGTGAGAGAGACGAGAGAAGAGAAGATGCAAGGACAGAAGAGTATAGATTGACATGAGTAAACGGGGGAGGGCAACGAGGAGGAGGTGGGAAGTTCCAGGGAAGAAGGAACAATGCAGGTAGATGTAGAGGAGGAGGGTGCCCAGAGGGAAGGAGGGAGGGAGGCGAGGGGCGGAGGTCCGCCCAGAGAGGTGGGCAGTGTTATCCATATTGGTCAGCAGGAAATCAGGGCTCCACAAACAGAGGGAAGAGATCTGCCTCGTTCCAGAGGTCCCTCTTATTGTCCCCTGATTAGAACCACATGGAAGCTTCTCTGGGACTCTGCTGCACTTCAGATAATGGGAACTTAATCCCATCTATGGGACAACACACATCTGTTTATTGTTGTGTGTGTGTGTGTGTGTGTGTGTGTGCTGTGCTGGGCTGTCTTCTGTGCGAATGGGAGTGCTACACTCAGTCACATGAGGGGAATTATTTTCTAAACCCCATTGAGAGAAAGGGAGGTATGTTGGGATGGTTTAAGAGTCTGTGCATGTCTCTGACAAGTCTTTAATGTGTAGTGGTGTGTGGATGTGTGAGTACACCCAGAAAAGGGCTTTCTCTCTGATGAAGCCATCCTTGTTACCCAGGGAGGAATGCTTCAACCCAAACTTGATGTCAGACCAGTGCAGACCAAGCATATTTTGCAGGCGTAATTTAAAAGGAGTAAAATCTTGGATTCTGTGCATACTTTATGTTGGATGTCAACATACGTGATTTCAACATCAAAGTGCTGGGAGATCCTTGATGCTGGTATTCTCAGACTTCAAATAACCATTTAATTGAGAATATTGGCAGAAATAAGAACGTTATTCAAGGTTACTGCTGTGAAATATGGAATATTCTAGGTTCACATAAAGGAACTTAGTAGAGACAGGTCTACCCCACATGAATGAATCTTACTGTACCCAAGGCAAGTATTGCTGTAATAAAACTTTTACAACGCGATTACATTTGTATGAAGTGTTTGTAAAACATTTACAATGTTACGTGCTGGCCTGTGTGAGGGAAAATGTAACATGATTAGCTGATTTTACACATCAATTATTTAGAGGCTAAATTACTTATAAGACACAGAAACCAAAGCAATTCAGTTCTATACTTTAGGCCTCGGATACCTGTATGAACCATTTCAAATTATTAGTTTTATATTGTGATTCAGACAGAACATGAGAAATCTGGCTCTCGAAAGGTTGTAACATTTATCAAACGTAATTACTGTGTGGACATCTCTCACCATGAAAAGTCTATGTCTGATATCGACATCACATGCCATATCTCTTCAGCCAAGTTTTTATGACATGGCAAAAACCCTCCAAAAGTCTAGGATTCCCCTAACAATGCTGTCGTGGTTACCACTGAGTGCTATTGTGATCCTCGGTTAGCATTAGTGTTAGCATGGTAGCTCTCAACATCAAGAGGGGTGAAGAAGCTCATTGTTCTATAGCGTCTGTTTTCTATTGCATGAAAGTCTTCCCTGGCGCCCCTCCACCCCAACCCAAAGCCTCAGAGATCCCCTTTTACACGACTATTAACAAAACGGCCTGCCTTTTCCCTTGTTTATGTGAGAGTGGAAAGACAACAACAGCTTATCCCTCCATTCTTCTGTTATCACACTGAGGGGGAAGGAATCATGCACAATGTGAATTTATCTATTTTCACAAGTGCTGGAGCAGATGTTCAGGTCATGGTGTTCTGGGAATGGGGGTGCTTCTTTGATCTGTCGGTTTGGGTTTTGTCATGGTCTGTGTTCTAACCCACCCACCGTCCCACCGACCCCCCCCCCCCCCCCCCCCCATCAAATATACTCTCATACACACACACACATACACACACACACACACACACACACACACACACACACACACACACACACACACACGCACACACACACACACACTCCTGGGGCCCCGATGACGGCACCGCTCGAAGGTGGTAATGGTCCAAATATCTCCGGTTACACACCAGTAATCCAGTGTGAATGTCCCGTGTATCAACATAATGTGATCTGCTCCTGTAGGAAACAAAGATGGCAAATCATATTTTGGAAAATGAAACGTATGAAAACGTGATATTTCTGGGGCGCAGCCTCTCTTACGACTCACTTTCTGTTTCTTTATATGCAAACCTTGGCTGATGAAGAGTGACACGAATATAAAATGACTTTTTTTTCTTCTTAACGTCCCTCTAATATGAAAGCTTTCTGCCGAGGCTTTGAAGCCCGTCGTCTCTCTACTCTGAGTGCAAAAAAGCTGCTTTTGCTTCTGATGGAAGTCAGGGAGAGAACTGACAGCACTCAGCAGTCCTGAAGGAGAGGAGGACCAAACATCTTCCATTAAATCCCCTCTTTGGGTTAGAGTGGGACGTATTACACTGCATTGAATCCATGTTTCTTGACTGTTCTGTGGGCTGCACTTGTGTGTTAGGCTTTCAGCCTATTTGTTGCTCATTATTGCTCCTTAAGGCAGACTGTTCTCCCTGCTGTTCTCAACCCCTAAGGGAAGAGACTAAGGCAGACACTTGAGGTGATCTTGTGGTTGAGAGGCCCGGTGGCCTTGGGGAGGTACTGGTAGTCCAGATTCTCGGTGACGTCTACCATACTGCTGCAGCGAGAACAGTATTCGAAACTAGAAATGTTAAGAGTGCCGATGGAGATGTGCAGTAAGTTGTGGTTTTATGTCTCCTACATAACTGTGGCTTGCCTTGTCCCAAGTACGTAATTGAAGAGAACGACTTTGTTATTCTGTCTGATAAATAACACACTTTGACTTTGATGAAACCCTTTGTAGATACAGTATGTGCGGATTGTTGACATCACATCTTGGTCCTCTCATTCCGCTTTTAGCTTTTTGCCAAACCACACACACACACACGCACACCTCCTTAACGTTCCCTTAGCCGTGTAAACTGGAGAAAAACACAATATTGATGTTCCCACAGCTGTCACTTATTGACCTCAACTGAAGTGAGTCAATACATCCAGACACCACAGTCCTTTGTGGCAGGCTGCAGCCCAGTCGTTTCTCATTGACAGCCTCAGAGCTGAGCACTGTCTAAACGTTAACGACTACTTTTTGCTCATGAACTGCTGTAGTCCAGTATGTGTTCATCTAGATCCCCTTTAATCCTGCTCGGATCCTTTGACCGACTGAAAGAAGAGGTTGTTGAGGAAGGGGGGGGGGGGGGAGGGGGGGGGGAGGGGAGGAGAGGAAGGGGGAGGGGAGAGGAGAGGAAGGGGGGGGGGCTTCTTCACCCCTAACCCACCATTCAGATAACACTGGAGCTCAGAGGATCTTTCCAGCTTAACATTTCAAAGGGAGATGCTTCGAAGGAGTAGTGTTAGTAACACCAGGATGTGTGTGTTTGTCTGTGTGAGGGTGTGGGGGTGTCTGTCTGTCTGTGTGTGTCTGTGTGTGAGTCTGTGTGTGTGTGACTGTGTGCGGTGGTCCAAAACCTGATCTGAGGATCACAGGCTTTACATAATAACACGTACCCAACCAGCTTTACACATTTTCTAAGTACATGCAAGGGAATCTAATGTATTGGTAGTGTAGGAAATTATAATATCCTTGGTGAATTATTCCACTTCAGTGGTACTGTTGGTCAGGAAAGCTGATAGCAATGTGCCGGCCATAATTGAAAAGCAAATTATTCAAGATGGTGAGTCATTTATTTTCATTGGAACACAAAGTTATAGTTCAGAACAGTGTATACAAATTATTAAAAAAGTGAATGTGTTGAAATAAATCTTGGGTCAAACTGCAAAGAAGTTTGTCGTAACAAAACTCAATGCCAAAGAACCACCATTTATTTCTGTGTCTTTTGTTCATTGAGGCAATCTTACTAACTCAAAAAGGCAGAGATTGTAAAATCTGAAATATATTTGTAATGCAAATAAACACAGAAGGTTGGAAATGTTTTTGACAGACATTCAGATTAGAAAAGTGGTGAGTGTGTGTGTGTGTGTGTAAAACTGGACCGGTCACCGGTGTGTGTGCTCTGGTATGTCTGGCCAGATATAGTTGGCTGGAATACTGAGAGGCCAGAGCAGCAGTCAATCCTCCAGTTCACTGACAGCAATGAGAGAGGAGTCCATGACCTGCTGCAGGGATCTGGAGGAGAGGGGCTGGGGGGAGGGGGTAGGTGGTGGTGGTGGGGGTGTGGGAGGTGATATTAGAACCAGATGTCTACGGCTTGTAGCCAACCAGCCTCCTGTGTCCAGGCCAGCCTGGCCAGCATCACTCGCTTTCCAACCGGGGACGACAGTGACAGAGGGTTCTCAGGAGAGAAAGGGGCTGACGATTTGGACATTGGCTGAATCAAGTATTCTCTGTGTCGGCCTGTCTCGGTCTAGCTCATCTGAAGGATGATAGGCTGACGTCTGCCAGAAATGGAGAAATCAGTGATGCTGCTGAAATTATACATATTAAACATTGTCCTGTGTCATTTTGAGAAGTCGTCAAAACAGACAATGTCCCGTGCTCAGTTGATCAAAACAAAGATCATTCATGCTTGTCTTTATCTTTAACCACAGAAGTCCTTTTTCAGTCACTTTGGATGTTGTCTTACTGCTGCCAAGTCGACTCCATGTCTACGAATGCTAGACCACTCAGTGGTCCCTGTGCTCCTTGCACTTTTTCTATTGATTACACATTGATGAAAAACGTTGTCTTTGAGTGCTTGCACAGTACACAAAGACACTTCCTTAACTCTCCGTTCACACACACACACACACAAACACACACCCCCCGTATCTCTCTCTGTTTCTCTCACTTTCTCCGTCATATCTATTTTCCTCTCTTCTTCTCTCTCTGACTTGCTGTCTGCCAGCCCCGTGGCCACTCGTGCAGCCGTATGCCCAGAGGGATGCCCTGAGGCCACCCTGGTCTCCTCGGCTGAGACCATGTGCCAACTGCCTTCCCCTCAGAACCCCGCCTCCCTCCACTCCATCAGTCGCTCCTGTTTGTGAAATCTCGACTGTTTCAAAGGCTGGAAACGCCCTGCAAAGCAAACCTATGCATTATATTAGCTAGTCATTGATGCAGTTAAAACTCAGTGAAGCATAGAAAGATAATTACCAGAGTGCAAGTGAAAACTGTTCAAGAGAATTCTGTCGAGACAATACCCAATGCCCCCCCATGTGCCCCCCCAACCCCCCCAAACTACACCATCTGAAAACTAAATGTTCCATTCATAGTCTGCTCAAAACATATTTTCTTCCTAAACAGATCAAACTAAACTTCTCATGAGGAGAGAAAACCAATAGAAAACCCTGTTTGAAAGCACAAAGAGCCTTTGAAGTCCCAGGAACTTTAAACTTGACAAGTAAGACAAATCTTATACTGCTGGCAAAGGTGAGGTGTGTGTACGTGTGTGTGCCTGTGTGTGTGTGCTGGCAAAGGTGTGTAAAAGTGTGAGTGTACAGTGTGTGTGTGTGTGTGTGTGCACATGCATGAGTGTGCGTGTGTGTAACCTAAAACAACCATGCACCATTTTTCTCAATGACTTCTACATGACTTCCTGGGGTCAAGCAGGTCAGCGCTTGACTGCTATCTGTTTTATAACAGGCCATCTGTCTTCATTTAGATGCGGACTGAGAAACGGGAAAACCAGCAGCGTGTGTGTGTGTGGGGGGGGGGGTTCTCTCCATAAGAAACAGTGTACATTGCAGTCATGATCAATTGTTTATTTACTATTACTGTGCTTGTACAAGGTGGAAAAGGCTTTGCATTGGCAGGACATCAACTTCAATTGACTTCACTCAGTAAATAGATAAGACAAGATTAGCCACAGTTGATAGCAATACAGCCAAAGTGAGATTCAATCCCATGCCAGTTAGGATGGCTGCAAGCTTGGAATTGCATATGGATCTGGATATCTCATCTCTGGATAGCGTTTTACGGTCCCACGTGAAGCTCTGACTGCAGAAAATTGCTGTGCATGTATGGAATTCACTTAAGCGTTCTGTTATTCAGTGTTCCGGCACACGTCCAACGCCATTCCATCACAAACACGAGGAAGAGGTATTGGAGCTAGACCCACGTCCACAGGAGTGGGGAGTGTTTGGATCCTTTCTCAGCATCGCTTGTATAGTTCCGTAGAGTTGAGTAGAGATGTCAGTTGTGGGGCTTTAACAACCGACACCTAGTGTGGGTCCTTGGCTTAACAAAAGATCTGTTCCAACTAGGTCAACTGATTTGTATGAACTCTATGTCGTGATGCACCAAGTTGTGGATGGAGTCTCGTTAGGTTCTTTGTATTAACTATTGATTCATTACAGTAGGTGTGCTTCTTTCTCCGAGTGCAGTTTCTGGCTGAACCACAGTTTGTTAACCCAACTCTTTTCGGCATTTCTTTTGTCACCAGCCTACCCAGTTAAAATCTTTAATCTTTAGTGTGCTGCGGAAGTCGACTCCGAGACAATACCAGTAACAGGTGGAGATCTCACACGAAAACACCAGCATGTCCTTCCTGTGGGTGTCACTAACAAAAATGAACCAACCATTAGATTGTTTCGCCTCCAAATGCCCCGGAAATAGCTGGCTTTAAATCTTGTTTAGCCTTCAGCGCGAGGGGACAGGTTTGTGAATGGGAACACTTGGGATTTCTACCTGTTTTGCTCATTTCCCTTAAACTGCTTCCTGGAAAGAAGCACCCGGGCACTATGGTGTCGTCTTGACGCCCTACTGGAGGTAGATCCAGATGTGGGGGGGGCTGAGACTAATGAAATCACTTAAAACAGCATTCCTCCAGAGCCGCCCCTTTCCTGAGGTACTGTCTTGGACGACCTGACCTCCATGCCCCCACAGGTGAGGCCACCGCTGGGGGTGCCGTGGAGGGATGTCTGGAGGGGCTGCGTCCAGCACATTTCAAAGTGTTTGGTTTAACACCGGGAGTGTTCATTTGAATCATTTTCACACTCTCATGAGACACCTAGATACCGATAAACACTCCTGGTGTTGGATTCACACTTCAATTGCTCTGTGCCAGTGTTTCTGGTTGTCTGGGTGCTTTGGGTCAAGATCGGCGGGGGTGAGTGGTTGCCGGGGGTATTCTGTCCATATGGTCAACTGATTTGACTTCATTTTGTAAAGTGTGTGTGTGTGTGGAGGGGGCAATCCTTCACCAGTACATAAATAATGCATGTCCTGTTAAGGACCTAGCAACCCTTCCTGGGGAATCTCAAACAGGACCCTTGCTTTTTCTTGTAAACAAATAACGAGTACTGTCCAGACTGTCGTTCCCCAAGGCCAGCCTCCAGTGGCCATGCTGCATCTGAACTGCTGTCGAGTGCACACCAAACGCCTCCCCAAAACTTTGTCAAACTGTAAACTTTTCAAGGGGTCGAAAACGGTCGATGGACCATCTCGCCTCTGAGCTCCCCTCCTTGTGCCTGTCCGGAGGGGAAGATGTTTATGTATCGACACAATCCTCTTCTCCTCACTGTTTCAGACCAGGGGACTGGGGGCTTGATTGAGTCACTTTGAACAACATAATAAACAAGGTTCCTACCACCCAAAACAGCAATTAGTAAAGCAGAAAGGCAATTAAAGGAACCCTGATTAAATATGAATAAAGTCCTGCCTCTATGGTTGGGTGGTTACTGAATGTAATTAAAACTACACTTCCTCCATCAAGCAATAGATCCACTTATAACACGTCATGTTTTTGGCATTCAAGTGGTGTTTTAGCAAACTGCGGACATCAGAAACACTGACCTATAAAACCAGAGGTTTTATTTGGTTCAATGTTTTTGATGTTTCAGTTGGAGGAAAACATGTATTTTGATGCATGAATGCATGTGCATCCACACACACATACATACATGGATGAACACACAAACGCAAATCTACACCCATGCAGAAATCCATATTGACACTCAGGTATGAATAAGAATCAATACCTGACAAAACAGATGAGAAGTGAAAGGTCAAGTATTCCCCACAATGCTTGACCTCGCTCTTAATCAGAGACAGATGATCACAGTCTGAACATTTGCTTTCATCTTCAACCATCATGCAATGATGCGATGATTGAATGTAGTGTTTTCTAGATTGGGAGAGCTGTTGTGTCAGAGGACCCTGACCAGATAACATCACAACATTTCGAGCTGATCCACAGAGCTTTCATTGTCCCTGGTGAAAATAGCATGCTTTCTCACAAGAACAATGTTGTGTGGGTGGTTTGTTGTTTCTCCGACTGGCTTGCTTGAGCTGTACAGGGAGGCGTAGGAGGAGAGGGTAGTGCTGGGGATGAGGAGGAGAAGGGGGGGGTGGGGATGAGGAGAGGGGGGGGTGGGGATGAGGAGGAGAGGGGGGGTGGGGATGAGGAGGAAAGGGGGGGTGGGGATGAGGAGGAGAGGGGGGGGTGGGGATGAGGAGAGGGGGGGGTGGGGATGAGGAGGAGAGGGGGGGTGGGGATGAGGAGGAGAGGGGGGGTGGGGATGAGGAGGAGAGGGGGGGTGGGGATGAGGAGGAGAAGGGGGGGGTGGGGATGAGGAGAGGGGGGGTGGGGATGAGGAGGAGAGGGGGGGTGGGGATGAGGGGGAGAGGGGGGGGTGGGGATGAGGAGGAGAGGGGGGGTGGGGATGAGGAGGAGAGGGGGGGTGGGGATGAGGAGGAGAGGGGGGGGTGGGATGAGTAGGAGAGGGGGGGTGGGGATGAGTAGGAGAGGGGGGGTGGGGATGAGGGGGAGAGGGGGGGGTGGGATGAGTAGGAGAGGGGGGGTGGGATGAGGAGGAGAGGGGGGGGTGGGGATGAGGAGGAGAGGGGGGGTGGGGATGAGGAGGAGAGGGGGGGGTGGGATGAGGAGGAGAGGGGGGGTGGGGATGAGGAGGAGAGGGGGGGTGGGGATGAGGGGGAGAGGGGGGGGTGGGATGAGTAGGAGAGGGGGGGTGGGATGAGGAGGAGAGGGGGGGTGGGGATGAGGGGGAGAGGGAGGGGTGGGGATGAGGAGGAGAGGGGGAGGTGGGGATGAGAGGGTGGTGGTGGGGAATGTCGATGGGATCGACATTCAAACAAGCCCTGCGGGGGACGCCCAGTCGAAGATGACTGCTGCTCGCTAACAAGCTAGTGAAGCAAACACACAAAGGACTTGTCAATTAGTGACTCACATCACATTCTATTTTCCTGTGAAAACTGAAACGTTGACTTAGAATGTCATTTCTTTCTCTCCACTGTAGCCTTTTAAATTCATACTTCTCCAATTAGATTGTCCATGGGGATCAATGAAATTGCAGCATTTACAGTAGATACAATAGGGGATATTTGCAGACCATACATTTGCTGACTGTGGAGGTTGGATGTTAATGTGTTCCTCTCAGGGATCTTAATTGGCCTCCAGTATAATGGCCCCACAACCTCCCTACAGCTCTTCATGCTGCGCAGAAACTACAGGATGGTTGGCTGGATAACCAATTCAGGTAGACCATCCCTCCTCAGTGATGACATATATCGACACCCAAACCAGTTTCCCTGTGTGTGTGTGTGTGTGTGTGTGTGTGGGGGGGGGTCTGTCGCTCCTTTCTCTTCCCCCCCCCTTCCTCCATCTCCTCCTCTCCTCTTTCTCCTCGTTCTCATCACGTTGTTGCACATTTTGAGAAGTCCATTTAATTTCGTAAAAAATTCGATAGTATTTCTCTCTTATCTTCTCTCGCACCATTTCTTCAAATTCCCCACCCTCACCTTTCAAATTCTGTTAGCTTTTTTTCTTTCTCTGTCTATTGAGGAGATTGTTGCGTCGACTTGGATTCCACGCATTCCGTACTGGTCTGCTATCTCCCTCAATACCACCTCAAATACAGTGGCAGAGGCTCGACCTTTGACCCGTTTTTGAACACAAGCTTTGAGCCCTCAATTCTGCACTGCTACAGGAGCTACACTGCATGATTTAAGCTTTTGATTTGTTTTTGACGTATAAAGGTCACTGTAATGTATTTACCCAACATCTAACAGAAAATGTGTTTTAGAAATGCAACAGTTATTCATTGGACCGGGTTGGAAGCCATGTGAAATAATCTACCCCACAACAGTGCTGGTTGCTGGGAGCCTGTATGGTTTTAGTCATGGTACAGTGAATATGTTACAAGAGAAGTAAAGGCAAGTTTAATCAGTCTGTAAACACATCACATCTTCCTGCGCACAGGCCTGATGAACGTTCTGTTCTGATCTTCCCTGTTGTCTTTCAAGTAGCGTAGCTGAAAGCTTTTAGCCTTTTTAAAAAAAAATATTTTGATGATTGTAAACCATGTTTTGGTGGGTAAGGCATTGGAAGGTAAACAGACCATTACCTTCCATACTGAGTTTGATTTTTAAAGAGGTTTTTTAAGTCAGGGTCACATGGAGTGTATTTTTCAGTTCCATCAAAACAATTTTTTTAATGAACATAATCTCATAATTCCTAATATAAAATAATAAAAAAGAACCCACAACCAAATAAAAGACACGCGTTCTTGTGAACATGCTACATAGCCTACATGTCTTTCCTTTTGTCATGTACATAGAAACACTTCAAACATGACATGTGCTTTTGATTTGCGTTTCCCTGCTGGTGGCAATTTGTTCCTCTCCTTGTTGTAATTCACTTTTTATCACAGCCAGCCTGTAATATAGATGTGTAGTTCCCATAAACTAGCACACGAGGCCCGCACCCAGAGTGATGTGTGATCTGTACATTAAACAGTCACCATACACAACGTGACACATTCACAGCATAGCCTGTGAGTGTGACAGTGTTTGTTATAGACTGTCATGTACCGCGATGGCTTGGTCATTCCAAGCCTTGAGTTATGCTTATGATGCATGTGTTAGGACAAATACAAGCTCGAGTTTTCAGCGCTAGTATCGTATGGAATTCATGCAACTGACACGTGGGAACTTTATTCAGAGTCCATCCAAAGAAAGCTTCTTCTCTAAAGATTAATTGTATCACACGCTAAACAAATCGAGGATTTTAAATAAGAAGATGTGGACGTGCCAGTATAAAGTCTGTATTTAAGAGGTAGTGGGGGAATAATGGAAGCAAAACTCACTCACTGATTGAATGAGAGTAGCTTAGGTAACGTGCCAATGTTTCCTATTGGTCCAGGTGGTTTGCAACCGGGGGTGGGGGAGGGGGTTACCTTATAACGGAGAGATGTTCTCGTTCTGTTATCTCTGCCTCCCTGAGTGGAAGCAGAGATTGTAGTTTGGATGGTGGTGTTGTAGTGACCCCGTGCAGGATTGATTGTACCTGTCTGAGATGAAATGTCGGATATCTTTTCTCAAGGCATCCAAATAACAGCAGCTATAGCGACCCCACTTTAACCTCTGGAGGGAAGCCACATTTCCAGCGTGCTCATGAGCTAAATAGGAGTTTGCGCCTCAGGCTACTTCACTGGTGTTGCGGATACGCCTTCGTAACTTTCAGCTCCACACAGTACATGCAGTGTCCGACAGTAGAAATGTTAATTTGTTGCTCTTCATGGACATTATCCGTAGGTCAGTCTGTCAGGGGAATTTTCCACTTCACCAAACCCAAATGGAAAATAGATCGCACCTCTTCTCAAGGGTAATTGTAGAACTTTCATATTTTTGAGTACTAGACCATCTGTTTGATATTCTTTTTGAACAAAATCACACTTTGAAATGGGAGTGTTTATTTCAGATTCATATTTACAGTATCTTCCTCAGATTTGAAAATAGTATATATCTTTTTTTGATAAACAAAAGATAAACACAGAATTCAACATTCAGTCATTAAGCATTAAGTGGATGTAGAGCCAACCCAAGGAATTGTGGGATTTGAACTCTGTTGATTGGTCAGATTTAATTATGTTGTGGTCCATGTACCAACATCACAAATAATTGGTGGGGTTCATTGTTCAGTGTCAGGCTTTGTAACCCTCTAAAAGACTTACAAACACAAATAAACAGCTCACAAATAAACAACCAACAGATATATAATATATACATACATACAGTAAATACATAAACAATCAGCATTGAAAAATAACATGTAAACTTCGTGAGTGCACAGACATTATTCACTTTAACAGTTTGATTCCAACTCCACATCATCAATGTCATTAAATTACTTTTCCTCCTGCCATGAAAAATGTAAATCTGTCAAACTTTTATCACATTGGAATGTTGTGTGTAGATTGTCTTTACCTACACTCTGTGGTGTTTACCAGAAAATAAAACTCTATATCCAGTTTACAATTGGCAAACAATTATTTGTCAAGCAAACTCTTATTTTTTTTTACATAAAGCGCTGGTTCACTTCAAAGAATCGCTGTGTCAAGTCCAGGAATTGTGTGCAGTGGCGGGGGTTTGCTGTAGCATCCCACCAGGTCAGCATACCTTTGTGTTAAACGATATGTATCTCCCTAGCTAGCTGTGTGTAGATCTTCCCCCATGGTCTCCTGCTCACAGTGTAGTCAGTATCATGTCCAGCCCCTGACCCGCTACCCCACAGAGGATCTTTACAAACCGTCGCTAACCCCTCCCATCACCAATGTCTCAGGCCGTCACAATGTTGTGGTCCTCGAGGTGCAGGTCCCATTCCTGAACACCATGTCCGAGGCCAGACATTCCTTAGGGAAGTCCGGAGGTCGGCAGGTGGCCTGTTTCTTGAGCGCCACGGCGCAGTAGTCCACCTGCTCCCCGTCCAGGCCCGACTCCAGCCAACGGAAACACACGATCCGCTGGAAGGAGCGCCGGAAGTTGTCGGACACAAAGCCGTAGAGGATGGGATTGGCGCCGCTGTTGGCGTAGCTGAGGATGACAAACAGCTGGGTGACCATGGGGTCCGGCGGTCGGTGGAAGACGCTGACCAGCTGGACGATGTAGAAGGGCATCCAGCAGAGCACGAACACGGCCACCACCAGGAGCACCATCCGCGTGATCTTCTTCTCCGACCGCCGCCTCTGCAGCCACCCGGCCTTGAGCCCCACGGCCCGCATGCGCGCCACCATCAGGCAGTAGCACAGACAGATGGCCCCCACGGGGAGGAGGAAGCCCAGCAGGAAGGTGTACACCACGAACGCCTCGGACCACGCCGCCTCGGGCCACAGGAAGTTGCAGTCCACGCCGCCGTCCTGCGCCGGCACCGTGTCGGCGAAGATGATGATGGGGAGGATGACGAGGAGGGAGAAGCCCCACACGCACACGTTGACCACTTTGGCCACGGTGGGCCGGCGGTAGCGTGCGGCCTTGATGGGGTGGACGACGGCCACGTAGCGGTCCACGCTCAGCACGGTCAGGCAGAAGATGGAGGTGAACATGTTGATGCCGTCCACGCTCAGGACCAGACGGCACATCAGCGAGCCGAACGGCCAGTGGCGGACGGCGGCCGACGTGGCCAGGAAGGGCACGCTCAGCATGAAGAGCTCGTCGGCGATGGCCAGGTTGAGGATGTAGATGTTGGTGGCCGTCTTCATCTTGGCGTACTTCAGGATGACGTAGATGACCATGGCGTTGCCCGTGAGGCCCACACAGCAGACCAGCGCGTAAATGGACGGGATGATGATCTTGCTGGCGTCCGTCTCCTGCTCGTAGTCCTCGTAGTCCATGCTGGAGTTGGGGGCAAACCCTGTAGGAAAGCCAGGGTAGTCGTGGGTCCCGTTGAACTCCATGTCTGCTGGGACACCAGGACCTTGAGCTTCGAGCTGTCTCGGATGGTTAGCGTGAAAATGTCAATGTTATGGGTTCGACAGCTCCGATTCCATGGGTTTCTGTTTGACTCCTTTTCGTAAGTAGGTCACGAGTACCAGAAATATTCTCTTTCTTGGTTCTAGGTGGGGCTGAGGGGTAGAGAGGGGCAGATTGGAATGAGTGTGTTATTGTCTCGTGCAACTGTCCATATGTGACATGGAGAAGGTTAACCTAAACTCAATTAGAGGGTCTGCTTCTCTCTCCTCTCATGTTTCCTTGTTTCTTATGTTCTCATTAGAAATCCCCAGCCTTCGGTTGCTCTCAGACAAGGGCACTGAAGCAATTTGTGTCCGGGGGCAAAGGCACTCTAATTTGTGGAATTCTTGGCAGCGAATCACGTAACATTCTTCATTCATTCACAAATAAACGGCTGTCTCATTAGTCCATCTGCTGCCAGTGGATCCATATGGGGCAAGGTCTTTCAGCATCACTCAGATCCACGGCACAGGATAAACATTCCTTCAACAGATTGGGATGTTATGTTTCAAAGAGCTTAAGCCGGTACTTGATTCGACTATTTAGCTGAATAGCATCACTCTTCAGGCTAAACGTGTGGTGGATGCTGCAGCCTAGCCACTCAATGTGTTTACTGTGGGGTGTGGGTTCTCACGGGTGGTCAGTCAGCGATGACACTGCTGAAAGAACGTGGAGATCACGGGGCTTTAGGTTTGAGCTTCTCCCTTGGGCGGTTTCACAGTCACGTTTTCTTTGAGTCAAGTCCAAGAGCCCTGTTAGGAAAAAAAAAACACAAAGAGCCATCACTGCCTTGTTCTCTTGAAAGGAAATCAAAGAAACAAACTTCATATTGTAATAAAAACGGTTTATTTTCCCATTTTGCCTGTCTTTTGTGATTAATGGTCATGGGTGTTCAAGAATCCAATCAGACAAGGGAGTGGGTACATGGTGAATATTAAACCCTGGGGTGCTGTGGTCGCCCTGTACAGTCGGGAGGAGTAGATGAGGTCTCAAACAAGGTTGCCGAGCTAATACTGAACCCATGAAGATCTATTACCTCCTGTACTCCCCAGATGTCACCACGATGCAAACTGGCATCAGAGCGGCGATGTGTTTGTGCGAGGCTGGAAGGTTTTCCCGCTGAAATTGAACAGGCGGGGTTACACACATACACATACACGCAGGCAAACACGCCGCACAAAAACACATCTGTCCCACACCTCTCAGAGTCTGCGCGTGAGCTTGGGCGGGCAAGGTCAACGCTCTCGGCGTCCAATTGCAACCGCAAGAGGCAGAAAGACACCTTGTGACACATGTTGGCGAGCTAACAGACACAAACCTGACACAGACACACAGGCAACACCGAGGCCGAGGATAAAAAAAACTAAACTCTTTTCTCCTGTCTCTCTTTGTGTGGTCTTATTCCTTTCATTTTTCTTTCTCTGCCTCTGCCTCCTCCACCCCTCCCCGCATCGTTCACCTCTGCAGAACCCGAGGTGCAAAGTCATCAACGCTAAGTCAGCCAGCACCAAAAGGCTAATTGCATCCGTGGCCGGAATATGCAATGAGGGCTGTTTTCCTCCACAACAGTGGCAAGAAAGGAAACCAATGATGTCTCACTTAACAACCAACAGAAGGCAACGACATGAGCAGAATACTTGGGCAGCCATTAGACAGGAGAGAGACTGGGACGTGTAACAGCGTGCGTGTGTGTGTGTGTGTGGTGTCATAGATACTCATCCATGTGTAACAGTGTGTGTGTGTGTGTGTGTGTGTGTGTATGTCTGTCACGGATAGTGACCCATGTGCCATTGTCAAGTGCTGTTAGGAACATATTGGCATACAGTCAATATCCTGTCAGAGCAGCACGCAGCAGAGTCTCAGGAGGTGGAGGGGGGGCCGTCCCCTCACGGCGGGGTCAGCCGTGTGACCCCCGCTCCCTGGCCATGTGTCAACGTGTCCTTCAGCGAGGCAGTGAGCTCCAAGTCGCTCCTGATGGACAGGCTGCTCCTCTGCCGTCGGTGTGAATGAAAGGCTCTTTGAGAGCCCACTAAAGTCTAAAAGTGTTGTATAACTGCAGTCCATTCAGAGCACCAGAGGATTTAGCGTGCGCCATTTCTTTTGGTTTTGTGTGCTCCTCTGTGTGTGTGTGTGTGTGTGTGTGTACTTCCGACAGTAAGCATCAGAGATGTATCACCCTGACGCTGGTGAAATATCTAATCTTCATCACCCGCCCTCACCGTCTTCTGTTATTATTACTGCAGAGTCAACACAACCTGTCATTCTGCTGAAGCCCCTGTGGCAACACCTCAACTATGATTCAGTGTACTTACTGAAGCACTGGCCCGTTGAGCACTCCTAACAACAGAATAGTAATCATAGAGAACATCGATTCTGCCTGCTGACAGCGGCCAGTCCTGCTAAAAGGGTCGACTTACCAGAACAAGACAGTTCTGACGATGGGCCAGTGGAGCAGGGAGAGAGGGAGCTGCTGGGGGTCTGGGTTCAGCTGTGTTGGTTCTGGAGGGGGAACATGGGGCGGGGGGGAAGGGAGGGGGATGTTTGTGTTTTCACGGGCCACTCAGCACCCCCCCCAGGCAGATTAATGTTGATGCATCTATCTATCTTGCCCGCGGGGGGGGGGGGTGGAGGGGGGGGGGGTTGGGGGTGTAAGTGATGTAAGGCAGGGAAGAAGAGGAGGGTTCAAAGCACATCCTTCCACCAGTGTGAAACGACAGGGGAGGAGGGAGGAGGGAGGGAGGAGGGTGAGGTTGTGTGAGAGAGCGAGAGAGCGGAGAGAGGACCAGGGTAGATGGAGGAGCAGGGGGCAGCTGGACTGTGTCAGGTTGGGGAGGGAAGGCTCGTGACGTGTGCTAGAGAAGGTGCCCATGTGGCAGGGGCGTGCGATAGCAGGAGGGAACGTAGGAGGAGGTGTAGGTTCAGGGAAATATGGCCACTATCAGTTTGTGTCCTCTACCTCGATAGCTAAAATGATTCATTTTATAGTTTGATTGTATTTGCATAGGTCTCACTGGATCCAGTCAGCAGGGTTTGTGATTTCTGCGTAATGTGTGTCAGATCTTATAAAAGGCAGTTCATTGTTGTCTTTTAGCGGAAATAAGCGTTAGACTCGCATGCAAAACACAGGGGGATTGTTCGCTGTTTAGCACAGAACACTGTCAATAGCAAACAGGGCCCCCTGGTGGTCTAATAAGGAAAGACAGATCATTTATATACTTCGCAATCAACTAAAATGCCATGTGAGACTGCGAAACTATACAGGTTACAGTGGGTGACGGAAAGTGACGGAATTGGGGTGAGAGTTGAAGCGGAAAAATAGTTTCATCAGTCAGTTGATTCGATTCATCCTTTAACCATTCTAGCCGAGCCCTCCAGGGGAAAGCAGAGAAATAAAAGCTTAGCTCTTGCTATCTCTGTTTGCCAGACTGTCTTGTTATTCAAACACTGCCCTGCAAGACATTAATGGATATGGCTATGTTTTAGGTGTGTGTATATGTATGTATGTGTGTGTATGTGTGTGTGAGTGTGTGTGTGTGTGTGTGTGTGTGTGTGTGTGTGTGAGAGAGAGTGTGTCGTCCACAACATGTCTTTGTAGAGCTGCTATCATCACACCCAGTGCAGGGCAGAGGTCTGCTGTCACTGAGGTGACCGCCAACCATCTCTCTCTCTCTCTCTCTCTCTCTCTTGTCTTGCTCTCTTTCTCACTCACTCACTCACTCACTCACTCACTCACTGTCTCTCTCTCTCTCTCTCTCTCTCTCTCTCTCTCTCTCTCTCTCTCTCTCTCTCTCTCTCTCTCTCTTGTCTTGCTCTCTTTCTCACTCGCTCTCTCTCTCTTTCTCACTCTCTTATGCTCTGTCCCCCATGTGCTATCATTCAGGACCTATTTTATCTCCATCCTTTTCATACTCCTATTTTTCTAGCTCATTCTTCTCCTGCCTCTCAGAGGTCCTCCTTAGTGCACCATTATCCTTTGCTCATCCATTCCTTGCTGGCAAATGTGGTTGTTTGGGTATTTTGTGTGCATTTATCAAGACATGGACATTTTTTTAAGGAATGGGACCATATCCAGTTTACTGAAACATCAAGGTGTTTTTACCATCGCAAAAACAAACACCCTTTTTTCCTGAATCACCATCATAAGAAAAACGTTTCCCTTCACATCCTGCATGATCTCATTTTCTCCTGTGGAAAACCAGCAATCACACAGTCCATTTTTTGCCAAATTGGTTTCCCACAGTAACTTTGTGTCACCATACAGACAGGAAATGGAACAATCCCCCTGATTTCCGTAATCACGTAGTCGGGACGACAATCTGCTCAGTAAACGACCTGCCTTGGATCCTCTACCATGCACCACCATGCATGCTCCTCAGAGCTCCTCTATAGTAAGTGACTCATGACATACCTGGGCTTCAGATATTTTCTATGTTTACGTGGACTGTATAGTCCCAAGCAAAATCACCTGTGAAGACACATAGTTTAAGAAGTGTGTGACGCTGAATAACACTTAGCAAAAATGTTCTTTGTAATGCTCCCCTCCTTGATATCACATCAAAGCACGTAGGACAGTGATGAAGCGTGTGTGTGCGTGTGTATGTGTGTGTGTGTCTGTGACGGCATGGGCCCTTGAGAGCCAGGTGACGCGGTACCTGAAGCCATCTACGGAGAACTAGCTGTCCTTACTCGGTGGCTAAAAAGACGTGTTTTACTTGTGAGTTGTGCGAGTGACATTCAGCCAGGCAGGCTCTCATCACGGTCCACTCAAGCTAACACGCCAGGCCATTCTGACGTGCGGCACGAATCCCTCCACTTTAGCTTCAGTCAGTCCTATCGCTCAGGAGCATGTGCCAGCAAAGCCTACGTGTCTCTCTCTACTTTAACAGGCTTCCTCAAATGCTTGCGTCGAACCTCAAAGAATAACTGCAAACAAAAACGTTTTTTTTTTTTTACTCTGTCTTGTATTCTTTTGTTATTTGAAATAGGGTTTCTGTCCACTGAGGCTTTCTGAGACTCATTGGGGTGATTCACCAGAGGTCCTCTGTGCCTTCCTGAGTGTGACTGACAGTCTCATCTGAGATGAGAGTGTAACTCACCCCCCCTCCCCCTCATCCATCCCCCTCATACCTCCTCCCCTCCCACAGTACGCCCCTCCGCTGAAACACTGTCCCAAGCCTGAACGTACCTGTCACTGAGTAAGCCCCTATGAGGTCCCACTCACAAACCAAAGATTTCCAAAATGCAGTAAAACCATGTCCATCCTGTACATCTCTTTGAAGGTGTGGTATCCCTGTCTGTTGATACTCAACGCATTCACAAACTGATGCACAGTAACTGAGGTGAGCCAGAATCCATGAAAGCATACCATAGCCATTCATTTTATTTATCAGTGTGTGTGTGTGTGTGTGTGTGTGTGTGTGTGCTAGAACACACATGTTATGCATGTTGTGCATGCAAATGAGTCCTTGGCATTGCTGCATGCAGTATGGATAGCACATCTGTCACGGTGTGCAAATGGCACAGTAATCAATGCCTCCTGTTAATCATTCAATTGATCCAACAGTGTTTCTTCACGGTTCACTTCACCATCAGCCTGGTACAGAAATGGCTTGAAAAGGTATTGATCCATCCATTAGGCTATTTATTGATTGGCTACTGATACGGATCAGAAAGACTGTAACCTCTAATCTTTTCTCTCATTTTTCTCTTTTATTTTTCTCTTCTTTTCTCCCTCTATCCTCTCTATATTTTTCTTTGACACACACACACTCTCTCTCTCACTCATTCTGAATCTGTGTACAATAACTATCTGACATGAAATACTTATAATAGCCATTCACTTCACTTCAGTGTGCATCCCTCTTATGTTTAGATGCTCAAAGCAAAATATTGAAAACAGTTTTCCACGCAGATTATCTTATGTGGGTTAAATGTGTTTGTGAGAATAATTCAAAAATGAATGTTCTTGATCATCATAACAATCTCACATTTAATATGCAATATGGCATAACCTCAGAATGCCATCATTTGTCCGTTCAAATTGATGGACAGCAGATTATGTTCTTGTTTGCGCAGACACGCTCTTGTGTCCAAGCATATGCCCAGGCATGTGCTTGCATTTGTAAGCCTGACAAATCACTCTCTTGACAGAGTACTCCCCTCTCAGAGAAATACCAACTGAAATCTATATTTAGCAAAACCTTAATAAAAGTGTAGAAACGCACAATGCAACAATACACTGTCTCATTATGTGTTGTTAACTCATGAAGGTAGGGCAAGCGTGACTTCTCCTCTAGTTGTGTTATGGAAGTCATATTCTGCCAGAGAGACTCATGCGAAGAGAGACTCACCCCGTTCAGGTAGGAAGGTGTAGTCCAGGTCTCCTCTGTGCTCTCATCTCCAGATGCTGGTGCTGATTGGAAGCAGGAAAATGTCTCTCTTGCCTGGTGTGTGCTTTGCCCCTCCCCTACAGTGGATGGGAAGGGTCTGAGGAGCGCGTCTTCTGTCCTCCCCTCTCTCTGTCCATCATCTGCTCCATCATATCATCCACTCAGCCACTGCTCGCTCTCTCTCTCTCTCTCTCTTTTTCTCTCTGTCAGTGGCGCTTCTTCTCCGTTCGCTGCTTCTCTCTCCTGTAGCTCACCCTCCCCCCTCTCTCGCTGTCTCTCACTTTCACTCTCTCTCCTTCTTACTCCCCCCCCCCCCCCCCCGTGCGTAAATTCCTGGGCTGTGCGCAGAACACATCAGAGACTTTGTCCCTCGAAATGTAACGCTTTAGTTCTCTCTCTCTATCTCCCTCCACGTCTTACGTCCAGAGCTCACCTTCCCCTTTGAGCTCTGTCATGTGTTTCTGCTCCCTCCATCTCTGTCTCCCAGTGTCCTGTTTCACTGGGAATGTGATTCATGTGTGCGTGGATGACTCCATGTGGACCCCACAACCAACGTACAGATGATGAGACAACCTAATAACCCCTCCCCTCATATTTCACTTGATTATCTCTGACGATAGCATGTGACTGGTTTCTTCTTTTTACAGTCATCTGAAGGATTTGAATAGTTTGAAATCTGGATATATAACAAACATTCATCTAGTGGCCTAAGGTATTTTTTACAAGCGTTCAAGTTTTATGTCTCAGAGAACATTCTGGATGATGACTCCTGATGTCTGTACTTGGATTATATCACTCTGGGAGGATTACACAATGGTTTAAATGACTACCGTCTCATTTTCTTTGCAACTTTAATTAGATGTAAACAGGGGGAGGCAAGACCAATCATCTCTGCATGAAGCTGTATTCTTGTTACGTCTAGACAGACAGAGGGAGAGGGAGAAAGAGAGCAACTGGTGGCATGGCAAATGTTTTAATTTGATTGTTTTGGAAGTCCTTCCGGAGAAAGAACCCCATCTTTTTTACTAGAAAAAGTACACTGGAAAAAGCACTTGAGAGTGAGAAGAAATACAAGAACTGAAGAAAAAAAAAAGTGAGAGAAATCCCCTAAAGTTTCCTCAGGCTTACATCATCAGGTTCTCTCTTAATCCCTTAAGCCCTCCATCACATCTAATGACTCATTGAGGATGAGGACGTTAAGCAGCGTTTTAGAGTGCTGTTTGTTATTAACCGTACTGGAAGAGGTGAGGGCACCCCACAGGAGACAAGTCATCTTCAGCATGTAGAAACGATGACATAAGGCACACGGGGGCCGGTGGATGTCCAATGAGACATTGTGGCATCTTTCTCAGAACCTCTCCTCCTCCCCTGAACCTCTCCTCCTCCCTTGAATCCCTCCTCTCTGCTTCCCTACTTTCATCCTCCGTTCTTCAGTTCTGAAGCGACTGAGAATCCACCTCAGGTCCAGCACAGTGACTCAAGAGCTTCAGACCCAGAGTGTACTAGTCAGCGTGGAGACAAGTCAACTCACCCAAACGAAGCGGGATATGGTTTCTTTTTCGTATAAAATAAATATGGGATTTTGCCCAAAGCTGTGAAAGTTTAAGCTGGCAATAGCGAGTTGAATTTACTGTGGAGAAAAGGTTCAAAGGCGTTGTGTGTACTGTGTGTGTGTACTGCTATAACACGTTTACATAAATTGTACATTCTCAATGTCTTTCTGGTGTCTCTTACACAAACAAACACCTTTCTGGAACCATTCCAAATCTGTATTCTCCTCAAAGTGTTTTTCCCCTTTTAACTATATTTAACTTGCTAGCTGTCTCATGCCAGTATCATTTTAGCGCTGACCAGGTTCCGTGGTGATCCGGTGGAGACAAACTGAGGCTGCTGGCCCAGAAGGCAGCTCTGTTTTGGGGTAGAGATTGCGGGAAAGGCATGCTTTCCTCCACCTCCAGGCCAGTTAGACTCTGGGGCTGAAGGCTCGACTGACCAATAGTAGTTCACCTCTGGACTGCCATTGGCACAGAGATAATGAAGAGTACTGAAGCAGAATGGAGAGGTGGGGAGGAGGGACATAGGAGGTCAAAGAAGGAAAGAGTAGGGGAGAGTGAGTAAAAGAGAGAGACAGAGAGACAGAGAGAGAGAGAGAGAGAAAGAGAGAGAAAGAGAGAGAAAGAGAGAGAAAGAGAGAGAGACAGAGAGACTGAGAGACAGACAGACAGACAGACAGACAGACAGAAAAAAGTTGGAGAGAGAGAGAGAGACAGTTGGAGAGAGAGAGAGAGACAGTTGGAGAGAGAGAGACAGTTGGAGAGAGAGAGAGAGACAGTTGGAGAGAGAGAACCAACCAGCATGAAACAAACTCCACACTCCACA
Source organism: Hypomesus nipponensis (assembly GCF_054491055.1). NCBI lineage: Eukaryota > Metazoa > Chordata > Actinopteri > Osmeriformes > Osmeridae > Hypomesus > Hypomesus nipponensis. The sequence continues at coordinate 8,099,747 of NC_140385.1, forward strand.
CCACCCAATTAGAGAGCAGGCAGCGCCGAGTGTGATTGGCCAGGGTGAGTGGGGGCTCAGCAGGCCGAGTGTGTCCATGTTCTCACATCGCTCGCCGCCCCGCCGCCTTGTCTGATGGTGCTCGTCTCAGCGTGCACCTCATCGTGACATGAGGCTCTGGTCTCCGCCCTCCAGCCCGGCAGGCCTTCTCACTACACCGCTGCACACCCTCCCTGGAACCCATGTGCTTCCACTTTCATTTGCTCTGCGGAGGGGAAAACGGGGCCAAAAATATAATATCACCTTCTTAAGACACGGCCCTTGACGACGGGGGGCCTTGACGAAAATTTTCATCTTAATCCACGGTGAGGCTGTCGAGATTGATGGGCCTGTTGAGAGCAATCACAACCTTTTGATTGGAGTTTAAAAGCACAGATTCTCTTTCAGTTTTTCTTTTAAGGAGTTGAAGCAATGGATTGCATACAAATACCTGTCGAAATGTTTAATTTTTTCAGCCCATTTGACAACTCTGCCATGGAGTATTCGTCCCACCGGGTGATTGTTTGGCGAAGCAAGCCATTAGGCCACAGCCAGGTCTGACCCATTCTGCGGGAGCTCTTCAAGATTAATCAGACTCGCTGTGGGGTTTCCATTGAAGGGATTTAAGACTATTTAAGGAGCTTTTTGAGGTTGATGTATATCGAGGTGGAAGGGAACCAAATCAAGCTCTGAGCTCTCTATACGTCTTCTGATGTTTTTTTCTCTTTCAATGGATTTTGTTTCTCTCGTTCTGGACAGGAAATGTGTTTAGGAGGGAGAGATACTCAAAACCTCTCCTCGTTTTGATTACCTCTTTAGAGCGTAAGGATGAGTCACTAAATGAGGCTTCAGAAATAGCAGGCTTGACAGTGGTGGCAGGCTGGGGGCCTGTAGGTATGTGTGCGTTTGGAACCAGTCTCCTTGCAACAACGCGTTGGAACTCTGAGGATGTGATGAAAATGTCTCGTTTAACTTGACATTCCTTTTATACGTCTCCTATAGTGAAAAGTTTCCCCTGTGCCGTGAAACACTGCAACACATACAGATTATTCAGATATATTGTAATATATTCATCCGTCTCTTCTCTTTGTGCTGGATATCCCTTCATGTCTGTTGATGACTGTGTCGTAGGAGCTGGCGTACAACATGAGGAGGAACACACACAACAAAGAAAGCTTGATAGGGGTTTCCTCTTTGAACCTAAACCTCATTTATTTTCAAATTCAGTTGCAGAGCCCTTATTGGTTTGGATGCTGTCAAGGGCTCCCTTGGTTAGAAATACTCACTTGGAGGGGAGTTGTTGCGAGACATACACCATCTCATGGAGAGAGAGAGAAATAGAAAGAGAGAGGGAGAGGAGCAAGAGAGGGAGAGAATAAGAGGGAGGTGCAAAGGAGAGGGGTGAAAATAAATAACCTCCATATCAAATACCCTTCTGCAGACTTTTTCCATCTTGGCCCTGTTCATAGTTCAGCATCGTACCCTCTCTCATCTCCTCTCTTCTCTCCTCAATCTCTCCCCTATTTCGCCTCACTCTCTCCTCCATCTCTCGCCCCTTTCTCTTCTCTTTTCGATGTCTCCGCTCTCTCCTCTATTTTTCCCCTGTATCTCCTCCCTCTCTCCTGACTTTGTCTGACTCACCAGACCCACCGTCTTTCAAGTGAAATTCAAAACATGGTACTACTAGCAGGAATTATTCTTATTAGAATCCATTAAGAGACCGTGAAACACTGCACTCCCATTGTTAATTAGAGAACAACAAGAGTAGACAATTGGGGGAAATAATAAAAAGTAGTCCAGCTTTCATCTCTGACACAATAAGCCTTCCATCATCTTAACGCCAGTGTGTAATTTGCTGGGATGTTTTCTAAGTCACTCTCATTAATGCGAATGGGTTAGTGTTTTGGCGGCCTACCTGGCTATGCATTAAGGGGGAATGGTAAGGAACTAATGCGGTGACTGTCTTGTCCGTATGCAAGTACTATGGGAGTAGCACCACACGCTGTGTAGGTCCAACACATACACACGTTTTAGAAAACACACCAATGCTCATCATCTTTATGCATGCCGTATACACCCCCCCCCCCCCCCCCCCCACATAATGCTCCTGCCAGAAGGAATGTGCTGTAGTTTACAGTTTGTTCTGAGAGTACAACGTGTTCTGTATCTGGTGCCGTGTGTCACTTTCAGTATGTTGAAAAACACATGCAGACAGTAATGGCTGCCATTTAATCCCCAACTTCATTATGGTAGATCATTTATACTTGACATGTCTACTGGAACTTTTTCTAATCATGCCCATTTACCACACATCTCCTCAAAAGGACCCACCGAACCACTGATTTCTAAGACTACTACTTCATAACTTTGAAGTGTACTTTGCAAGGTAGCATCTAGCATCTTTTTTTCCCCTCAGCAAGAAACAAGTGAGATTATTTCAAAAAATATTCGGAGGTTAGAAACGCACAAGTGTTGTCTGCCTTCGCCGTAATAAGTTGGGCACTCAGTGGTGTTCCTCATGTACTCCAGCTGTAGAATGCCAGCCTATCCAGCCTCTTGTTCTCGAAGCGATTACAAGTTCAACGCAGTGTGAGAGATCAAGGGATAGGTGTAACGGGTTCTCACGTCTCCAGCAGAGTCATGTCTTGCCAGCGTCAGACAGACACTAGACGTAACTGACCATCTGTCACTAGAGTGCTGAGTCATCCACACAAACACCCCCAGGGGGCCAGGAAGTTAAGGAATCAGCCATACAAAAAAACGTGTGCTGAGCCATGGTCATTGCTTATAAAAGACATGAAGGACTTAACCTGTCTTGGAGAGAGAGATTCAGCCTGTATCGACCGGCCTGAGCTTATCTTTCTGATTCAAACAGACATGGAGAAAGATAAACTGAGGCAAGGAGCTCCTGGTTGTGCAGTACATCTCCGTTTCCTCCGACTCAGAACATTTCAATCCTGCTCTGATGTAGCCAGGCTTGTTTCAGTCAATGTTCCCAAACAGAAACCCAATCTAAGTATTTGATCGCCCTCCGTTCTCTGAAATACGAGGCAACAGGCTTATGGTTGGAAGCTGGCAAGCAATCCACCAAGCCATCGTGAAAAGAAGAGCTTGTTGCTTGTGTCCAAGTCTCGGTTTGTGATATGTGGCACTAGCAGCTGTTGTGTAACCATGAATAATGTAGTCCCCTGTTACTTAGCAGATGTTTGTACTGTAGGGGTGTGTGTGTAGACATTTTTAGACGTGTGCGTTTCAGTATGGCCGGGTCCCATCGCCTCAAAACGTTGATCTAGAATCCTGAGGTGAATACTTAGAAAACTAATGAAATATGATTCACAAAGAATTATACCAAGCCCATACAAGTGATGCTGCTGTTGCCACAGCAACCAAAAAAGGAATGTGCGGCAGGTGAGTGGAGCATGAGAGCAGTGATTGGTTCCTTTTTCCCTTTTACCCGCTCAGGTGACCTTTCTGCTTTCCGTGTTCTTACATCACATTTTCAGTAAGTAAAGGGCTAGGGGTAGAGAACACGTAGTTTGACATCTCTCTGGAGGTCAGGTATTAAGCAGCACCATGTGGAACGGAGTGAGATGCAGACAAAAAATACCACCAGGGAAAAGAAAACAAATAGATTCAATATTCATGACCATTCTATGGGTCCTCCTTTCATTCAGCTGTGTGTTAAATGACACATAATTTTTTAATTGATATGCTACTCTAATCCCTGGTCAAACGCCAGTATACCAGCCTACCTTTCAATAACACACTCGATGCCTTTTTATATACCGGGTTGCATTTCTTTAAACGGCTCCCTTTGCAACATCCATGCTGTTGTATATATTTGCAGTGGGGACAGTGACCCCCAAAGTCAATGTGCAAAGCTGATGTGTGTCTGCATAGGACATCCTACAGGAGATATCTCAATATGGAAGAGGAGGAGCGTGTCACATGACCCACTGGTGTGTTTGCTGACCCGTATGGTGGATTGGATCCTGTGCTCCACCCCTGCTTAGCATATGCTGCCTTCCAGCAATATCGTGCACATCAAACATACATGCACAGTAAAATACGTCGTCGGTTTCCAGGTACTCCCATTTAGGCAATACTCCAATACCCAGAAGCCAAGGACGGATTGGGGGTTCCTGTAAAAAGAACCCCTGGTTATAAGTCTAAGGTCAGTATTTACTTGTGCTCAGATTTAGTCTCTTCATAGTCTACAATCACAGATCTATTTAAAATGGTAAAGAAAAGCTCTAGGCTCTCCTCCAGAGAGAGAGAGAGGATTGTGTCCATTGTTGCACAGCAGCACAACGCAACCACTTTATCTCTATAGCAACAACCGAGGTATCGTATATATCACTATTAAAAACAAAAACGACATTTGAATGGGGAGGGGGGGTTATGGCTAGAGAAAATCCTCAAAAGAAAGGAAATTCAAACAACCAACAACCACCAAACCTTAACTCCACTGATGCACTGACCAGCTCACAGATTTTGGCACCCAAGTGCAGCTATGAGGGTCCACTGTACTTCAATCGGTTCAAACACTGGAGGCAAAACAGCTAGCCTGGAGCCTTATCCCTTTTTAACAATCATTAGAATCCCATTGACTGTTCAAGGGGAAGACGAGCATGGTTAGCAGACAACTTCACTGATATACGTCTATGGAGGCTATTGGAATTATGGAGTTATGAACTAAGGTCAAACAAGTTCATATCATATTTTGATTATGACGGGGTATTTACAATGTTCGTTGATGTGCCAAGGGCATGGTGATCAGACGGCGAAAAAGATGATGACTGGTATTATAGGATTTGACTCAAGTCCAGGTAGTTGTAAGTACGAGCTTGCGCCCCTCCATTGATACACATCTAAAACTCTGTCACCCGGGGGACTCGAGTTAGAACGGCATCTTCTGCCTCCACCTTCTCAGCCACGATGCCCAGCAGCGATCTGGCACCGTGCATGTGCCCCACTGTCAGGTGAGGGGGGGGGCGTTTAATTAGAGAGGTTGGCATTTCCTTGTGAACCCATATGCCAACCTTGGCACCGGTAAACTTTCATCTATATGCATAATTCAGGGGGTAAGATTTTGGCCCCACGCAGGATTTTTCACTCTAAATGTCGCTTTAAGAGGAACAATGGAAACAGACCCACAAGCCTTTGTGACGGAGGCAGACAGGAGGCCACGTGGGAAATGATAATGGGATGGCAGAAACTGTCAAGGTGTTAAATAGATCCTGAAGATGAATCAGGGAGGGGGAGGGCAGGGGGAGGGCAGGGCTTTGAAATGGCCAGGGAGAGGCTGAAATGTCTCCTTATTATGTGACTGCTGCAGTGTGCTGTTTGAAACCGCAGAGGAGACTACAAGGGTGGTCAAAATAAACAAGCTACTTGGGAATTTACTTGTTAGAGCTAAATTGACTTCTCTGTGTGAAAACATACAAATTATAACACGTTATTATTATTTGGAGTCCAAGAGGTAAACCTAGCCTGAAGCACACGCACATTCTTTCTTTTCTTTGCGAGACTAATTGAGTTCTTGATGAGTGTTTGATCATGAATACGGTGAAAAGGTTAGCCGTTATAAAACCAGATGCTGGCATTGGAAGTCTGTCTTTGTGCCTGAAAATGATATCTTAGACTTTCAATTCAACTTGCTGTTGCTTTGTTCTCATGAAGGGTAGCCCAGGTGGCTCTCTTATTAAAGTATAGCAATGTACAGTAAGTAGTCACTCTAAAAACCTTTATTGTGTTGTTGGTATTGCTGGGAACACTGTGAGAGGAAACATAAAGCAGAAAGTGCTGTAAGTGTGTCCATCTCTCTGTGTGTTTGGAGGAACCAGCACATGGATAATGTGATTGATGATTGTTAGGGGGTCATCGGTGAATGACACTGTCTGACACTTCCAGACATACTTTTACCGGTAGACAGATGGAGACAAAGAGGGACTGAGAGGAGAGACGGGGGGAGTAAAAATGGAGCAAAAGAGGGCACAACAAAAGAGAAAGAGAGAGAGGCAGAGAGAGGCAGAGAGAGGCAGAGAGAGGCAGTGTTCGACAGAAGGTCAGCGCCTCCTACGGGCCGAGTGAGGGAGACCTGACAGAAAGACCTTAGAAAGCACACACACTGAACAGCTGAACAGAAACAGAAAGGTCAAGCCAGTATTACATTCTTTATTTCCAATTTCCCAGTGTTTGTGTTTTATGTACAAATAATCTGACTAGCATTGTGTTCTTAGAAACAGAATAGCCTACCAAGCCACTGTGCCAAGGAAAGTAATAACAGCAATATGTTTTGGCCTCAAATATGAATACAGATGGCTCATCCAATCATCTGCCCAGCATCTTTTAAAAGTGTCTGCCCTTTTTCCCAAACAGTTTCCAGGGACGACTTCCCAGATGGAAATGTGTAACAAACCATCTGGCAAGTCAGGTTAAAATATACCACTACTGCTCATCCTCCTTTTGACATCCCTCCATCATCTACTTCAAACATCTTGAATGTATATTTCAACTTGTAGAAGAGTGCACTTGGACCTGCAGGGTTCACTAATGGTCGAAACAACCTAAGATTGCATGTACTCAAAAAAGGCCCCAAATTGGTCCTCTATGTTCTAGCTGCATAATCATCAGACATTTGGAGAGTGTGATGGGGCTATCTATGGCTGTGGAGCAGAGCACTGGTAAGACACACAGACAGACATGCACATACACAAGACACAACATGACACGACACACACACTCACTCACTCTTTTTCAGAGACAATTCGAGACAACAAGTGATGGTCGGAAATCAATGCTTGAGGCGACAATTACCCTGCAGGATTTTTGTTCAGCCTTAATACGAGGCAACGCTGGCTGGATAAGGACTATGAGAATAGATTGGTATCGGCTTCAGGCACATTTCTCCAAATGCAGTCTTCAGTCTTTTCTTCTTTTTTCTTCTGGCAGAGTTGGCTGAACGTGGGTTGATGTCCTCCCGCTCTCCGCATACTCTTCTATTTGTGAAACAACCTCACGCAACTGTGACACACCTTCAAATCAGTTTTCTTTGAATTTATCTGTGTCCTTCAGACATTGTGAGTGAAAGTCGTGATCAGTAATAAAATAGTTTTTTGTCTGTTTAATTTCTGAGAGAAGAGTGTAGATAGGGCTACATCTGTTGATGCGCACAAACAGATCACTTGATAACTCCCTACCAATGACACACACGCACTGAATTATCTTTGGTTTGATTTGTGCAGAATTCCAGGTACGGTAATTAATAATCCTTGTCCAACCCGTGGTAATCAGAGATGTATTGTTCTATTTGATTTAAATAACAATTTTGAAATCCAGTTTGATGTGCTTTTTTTCCCAGGACTTTATTTTCGGAGATTAGTGTGTTTTTGTCATTTAGTCAGACGCTCTTATCCAGAGCGACTTCCAGTAAGTACAGGGACATTCTCCCCGAGGCAAGTACGGTGAAGTGCCTTGCTCAAGGACACAAGGTCATTTGGCACGGGCCTCCTGATTACCAGCCCGACACCCTAACCGCTCAGCCATCTGACCCGTAGATTAGTAACGTTGAGAAAGCATGTGTTGAGGCAGCTTTTGTGTGTTCTAAGTTAGAAATGTATGTACACAGGACTGAACTTTTCAAAGAGTTGCATGATCAGGATTTGAGTTTTAGCAAATATCTGCACTTACTTACATAACAGTTTATGGTATTTAGGATTCCTCTATCATACTTCTGGACACAGGGCCAGCGCTAGCCCCCCCCCCCCCCCGGGAGCGCAAATCGGAGTGACGCCCTCTGCTGGTGGTGCTGGACGGTAAATGAATGGACGCACTTCGGATTTTGTCGCCCCACTCTTTATGGTGCCCGAGGCGCCTGCCTGGGTTGCCTATAGCAATCGCCGGCCCTGTCTGGCGATTGGCCATTCATAGGATAGTATATCTGGACAAAATGTCAGCCTTCTGGACACAGTTGATATTACATTCATTTGATATTCATTTGATATTACAGCTCTGGAAATAATCCAGAGAACACTGTACCTTTTTCTTTCCTTTCCAAAAACATTGAGAAGGAACATTTTGAGTGAGGAACAGAAGGGTTTAATTTAAGAGGCCACTGCAGGTTAAACCCTTCTGTTGCTTACTCAAAATGTTCTGTCTCAACGTTTATGAAAAGGAAAGAAAAAGGTACAGTGTTTTCTGGATTGCAACACAAAAAGAGCCAGAACTATTGCGTTGGATAAGATCATGCTACACCTAGCCAGTGCATTGGATTCCTGGCATCATGTGTGTAAAGGTTGTATTTTGATCGATATTATGAAACTGTTCATGTTCACGTTACGAGTCTCTCAGTGGACTCACGCCAACACACTCAGTGTGCTAGTGTCGGATCTGAAACCCCGTTGTTGGTAGTTCAATTCTCGTAGAATTTGGCAGGGTGAAATGTGCTTTTATGGTTCCTTAGTTTCACCCTGTAACATGTCAATTTTACAATAGGCTTCGTTTTTTTCAAACCTAAGTCTTATGTTTGTTCTATGTAATTGTCACTTTGTAGAACAAAGTCATCATTTTGCTTGTGTATCCACTTGTTCTCGGCCAAGGAATAGAATCCTTGGAAATGTGCGCGCCCACACACACACCTAGACAGTAGAGTATATGAATATTTATTAGAATGCAGATTGTCAATTATTAGCATTTCAGTTGTATATTCTTTGTTTACCATACACATTTCCAATATCATGGTGCTTCTTTTAACAGTCATTTACAGTACTGTGGACACTTTTTGGCTACACAATTGGTGAAAAAGATACTCAATATTTCATATTTATCATTTCTCATTTCTATCAGAGTGTATTCTTTAACTTTCAGTGTTAATCAGACCCTCAACACCAGCCTGAATATGAGATTGGATACATTTATATATCCAGGAACACAAAGGGTCACAATTTGCGAACATGATGTCACCATCATGCAAATAGATGTACAATAAAGTGTACGGTATAAGATCAGAACTAGTCGCCGGTTCAAGATGACATTAGAATAGTTATAAATGATAAATAAAAGCACATCTGCTCTGCAGCACAGTGGTATGATGTTTCAAGGAAGTCTGCAGTGCCGCTATAGCAGTTTGTACCATGCAGGAACAAAGGACATCCACAGGAGGGCGTTAGTAATAATGTATTTATTTACGCTTTTATCCAAAGCCACGTTGGGTTTGGACCTGCGTCCTCTTTGATCTTGCAGTCAAATGCTCTAACCACTGAGCCAAATATATCCCTGCTTGCTGTTGCTTTCAATTGCTGAATAGGTCAATTTCCATAAAGAAAGCACCCTGGCTAACCTTGCCCACTCAAAAGCCTCCTTCCCTATCTTTAATATAAATCAATGACCCTAAAGTGACTAGGATTGGCTGCAACATCAGTCATCCAAATGTTGCTTGCACCTATCCAATCATGTTTAGTTAGTGGCTCCTGCAATGTGGGAAGGATGTGTTTGAAGTACGGGAAGAAGGAAGGCCCTGCATACAGCTCAGCTTGCACTTTGACCCCGATCCATTTAGTCAACCATTTAGTTTTTTTTTTTTTTAGTATTTTGCAGCGGCACTCTTTGTACATCACAACATCCTCACACCTCTGCAGTGGCCCGGAGTAGGCTGCCAACCGACGCTTCATTGTGAGGTTTAGTATTTTCGTTCTCAGTTCATAATGCGAAGACTGTACAGGTACAGTGTTCTCTGGATTATTGCCTGTCCGAGAGACAGGGAGTGCGTCCGTGTGTCTGCGTGTGTCTGTCTGTGTGTGTGTGTCTGTGTGTGTCTGTGTCACTGCGTGGGAGTGCAGCGATGGCTCTTGTAGGTCCCCAGGTGGCGGAAGCTGCGGCCGCACTGCTGGCAGCAGTAGGGCGTGGCCCCGCTGTGGATCCTCTGGTGGGTGTAGAGGTTGCCCAGCTCCTTGAAGCGCCGGCCGCACTGCGGGCAGGCGTACGGACTCTCCCCCGTGTGCACCCGCTGGTGCCTCTTCAGCCCCGAGAGGACCGGGAAGCCCTTGCCACACTGGGGGCAGGGGAAGGGGCTCTGGGCCCCGCTGTGCCCCAGGCGGTGGCTCTTGAGGCGGGCGGCGTGCCGGAAGCGCTCCCCGCACTCTGGGCAGATGAAGGGCTTCTCCCCGGTGTGGATGCGCTGGTGCTGTCGCAGGTTCCCCAGGTAGTTGAAGTGGCGCCCACAGTCCCCACACTGGTAGCCCCCGTCCACCTTCTTCTCCCTGGGACCCCCGTCTCGACTCGGGGCCCCGGCCTCGTGCCCGCCCCCCCCCCTCCTGGAGTCACTGCTGCCCTCCCCGAGGCTGGGGGCCGGGCCGGGGGCGGACTGCAGGGGCTGGGGGGCGGTGCCGTCGGTGTGGATCAGTTTGAGGTGTTCCTCCAGGAACAAGGCGTCAGGGCAGAAGGTTCCACATAGAGGACACAGGTACGTGTGAGCGGGGAACTGCTGTCCTGAGAACACAGGACCACGACAGAGTATGAGGTGGCTACTAAACACAGAGACATTTTATAAATCGGATACAGTCATAAATCTAAATGAACAATATATGAAACATAGCGAAACATTGCAAAACCCAGAACTCGGCGACGGGATGGTTCATGGTTAAAGCACCAGTGATCAAATGGCCTGGTGAGAGTGGGTGGTCAGGATGTCCTTGCTCTCCTACCTGGCTCGAGGCGATTTCCTGGGTCCTCCGTGGGGCTGTCTCCTCCAGGGGAGCCCTGGGGGTCCAGGGGGAAGGCTGGCGTCTGGTTGTGGGACAGGGAGCCCTGGGAATGGTCCTGGTCAGGCATGTCCCCCTCTCCTTTGGAGTCGTCCGTCTCCTCCTCCACCTCGTCTGCCGTTGTAGCACTTTCACACTTTGGTTCCCTCAAACCTGTGGAAAGGGTCGGATAACACAATGATGTGACTGCAGTAAGCACACGCACGTGCACACACATACACTAGGTGAGACGCAGAGTTCTACCTTTCAAGTCTGACGGGTAATCAACGCCGGCCATCCATTCATAGTCGTAGATCCGTTTGCTACTGGACGGTAACATGCCGAATATGTCATCGGTAGCTGAGTCCGATTCCCCATCTCCAGGCCCGGGCCCCGGAACAGGCAGTCCGCTCTCCGACCACAGGTTGAGAGTGTGTGCCTCTGGGTCATGGCGAGTGTCGCTCCCTGAGGGGGGATTGCTCGGATCGCTATCCACTTCAGCACCACCCCTCGAATTCTTGTCTTTCATCAAATAGTCACAGATAGCGTTGATGTTTTCTTTCTTTACGCCAGGAATGGCAGGTTTGGCTTTCTTGGGGTCGCCGCTATTGTGTTTGCTGCCTGAATTAAAGTCAGATTTTCGGAATACCGATGAAGGCTCGCCGGTCAAGGAACCAGGGAATGGGTCCCTACCGTCCCTTTGTACCGTCTCCAACCTTGATTTTAGAATTTCTATTTCGTCCGTCTTCTCTCGGAGTTCCATTTTCAGGACTCTTATCCTGACGGTGACCATTTTTCGGATCTCGGACAACGCCGTCTCAAGCACAACGGTGATGTTTCTGCCGAGGTGCTCGGTGATGTCGCTAACCGAGCAAAGCAACTCCTCGTCGGGCTCGAAATCCAAGAAATCATCGTCGGCTCGAACGGCTGGCCCTGGAGTATCCATATAAGCGTTCTGAGGGTCGGGTGAGAGGCTTGTCTCAATGAAACTATGGTTTCTTTTGCGGCTCATGTCTTTGAAAGGCTTTTGAGCTACAAAACTAGCTAGCTAGTTACCTAGCTGCTAGCAGGTAGGCTACTGTTAACAGAGATGCTGAAAGATATCCAGAAATGCACCAAAGAGTTTCACTGAGTTCCGTAGACAGAAACGAGAGATTCGAGAGGTAGCGCCATCTACCCTGTCCTCCACGAACTGGTACCTGAACATCAAGTGTCTGAAACTGCCCACAGAGGTCAGTATTCACTAACAAACCGAACAAAGAAGCGTCAGGTGTTGTTTCCTAAAAATGCCTTTTTATCATTTTTGAGTGAATCCTGTATGAATGCCAAGTTGTATTGAGTTGTATCATCCCTTCTTATGCCATGAAAATTAGATGTAAATGGTTGTATAAGGTCATTCTAAATAAGTTGTGCAAGGTCACTCGAAACCATGTCCCCTCACTCCAAATACACACAAACACACACACACACACACTCTCAAACTCACACACACACTTCTCCCACTGACTACATGCCAAACTAAAATAGCCACTCCTCAGCCAATGGTGAGACAAGGTGTTCTAATGCCAGTAGTTGACTAAATATGTTTCATAACCTGCTATGAAAAATTCTAGTCCCACAATGTATAGCTGGATACAGTTCAAAATATGTATTGAAATTAAGTGCCTTGTGAGAGTGCATATTGACATACTATATCTTAATCGAAATGCGTTTCATCTACATGGCTGTTTATGATTTCCAACTGCTGTTTCTGGATCAAGTTACACTATTAAAAGCTGTGCGTCTGGTTGATCTATTATGCTAAACGATGTTGGCCTTGTGTGGGGCACATGTAAAGAGAGAGCCCCTGTTAATAGTACATCCTCGTGCATGTGATGCTGCATCAAAACACGTTTGCGTTATTTTCTCTGAAAGTCCTTCAGTGAAAACTAAGCTCTAGAATGGTCGCAACCAAACAGCGTGAGTGCAACATGGTACCTGAGGGGTCAAAATGAGCCAGGGCAAATCTATCTCCTGTTTAAAACTTTGACTGGGGCTGAAATGAGAGGCTCTGTGTAATGAATAGGGGTACTTGTGAGACATGGCATTGATCCTAGCCTATAAGGGATTGCTCTGCATTTAAACCCAACGACTCCATTAATCACAGATGGCTCTTGAGGGGACGTATCCCCAAAGGTGTCACGGGTGCAGCTGTGCTGGTACTGTCAGTGTTGCTGAGAGAGTCTTGAATATGCTAATTTCATCACTTTTCTCCAGCTAACAAGGTACAGAGCCTTATGAGTCACATCCTGCTTCTAAGTCTGAATATGTTACCGTGACAATCTCAGGGTAGAGCTCATCTTGATCACAGGAACCAGCTGAGGGATGATCAAACATCCAATACGTCAAATTGCGTCACAATTTGGATATTAGCTTGGCACATCAGGCGGAAATTGATTGTTAGATTCTATCATTGTCAGAGTATCACGTTGATTGGCTGATGTAAATAGTGTAAGAGCTGTGAACAATTAGATATGTTCCATGAATTTTGAGAAAAAGAGAGACACAGAGAGACAAAAAAGGAAAGAAAGATTAAAAAAGAGGGAGAAAGCATGCAAGAGGATTTGACTTGTGATATGATTTCGATTTGTGGTGTCCAACACAGGAAGTAAGCCCCCAGACGTCCTCTCTCAATGTCGGGGGGGGGGGGGGGGGGGGGGGCCACAGCGGTGGAGACAGGAAGGTGACCCTCCTTTGTGATCTGTGAGTGACAGATCAGCCTGTTCCTGTCACAGTCTGACTGAAGGGACATTTTTCCATACTTACTGCCACCCTCTATCACAGGAGGCAATTAGACACACTCACATTCTGACGCCAGTGCTGTCCTACCCCCACTGTCCTCGCACACAATTGGTGGAACAGGAGGAAGTCACATGACTATTAGGCGCATGGATACTACAACCTATACAACAGTCATAGCTCAGCCTGTATAGTCGTTGGCATAGCTGTGCAGCTATTACACTTGTAACATTAGTAGTTAACTAACCCTAACTCACTTGGCAAAAGCATTTTCAGCTTTCAATATTCTGCAATGCTGTGAAACGTAAACAAAACCTGTGAAGATAGCAGCAGTATGTTCTTTTAACCATGTCAACATTTTAGGCCAATAAATCCACAAGCTGAAGCAATAAACAACCATAAAACAGATGCTTATAAATCTGATTTACAATTGCTGCCCAGGTTCCTGAAGTTACAGGATGATACAGTATCATAACATGAAATACAACCAAAAATGAACGAACATAGCTGACAATGACATTACATTGGGAACGTCTATTACACACATCACAGTATATCATGTGCTGCAGGAGCATGCTGTGCAGCGATAAACACTGAAAGACAGTGTGCGACACATTGGACAGTTGAACATTTGTGTGTCGAAAGGTGTTACAATTTAAAGATACATTAAAGGAGTCGTGTTACATGCTGCCACACAGTCGGGCCCTATACAGGGACGGTAATGGCGTGGGCTGGCGTGGGCTAGCGTGGGCTAGCGTGGGCTGGCGTGGGCTGGCGTGGGCTAGCGTGGGCAAGTGTGGGTGCTGATTCATCCAAGGGTCGGGGACAGTAGCTTCAACTACGTGACTATGTTCACACGCCCTCAGGGCACTGCAGAGGAGCGAAGAAGAAATCAGATGGTTGTCAGTTCAGCTCAGCTATAGAAACACTTGCTGAAAACTGGCTTTTATCAAACGAGAAGCTCTCATGGTGTTTAGTGGGTTCACTCTCTGACTTCTGGAGAGATTGACTCAGCTCCCAAAACCTCACACACTGGACGGAGTGGGATAAAGTGTCCAGAATGATGGATAGAAATGGCATCCTGTCAACGTTATTTTTCACAGATTCAATGACTGACGTACAGACCACACCAACAAAATCAACAAGCCATCTTGCTTTTCGACTGTTGGAGCTTGTTCCATCCTGACTCTGTGAGGAACCTGCTTCCTGTGGGGCCATCGCTTGGTAACCGTGTTGTGCTGGAAAATATGGAAGTGATGCATTGTGGATGGGAGATCTTCCCGCCCTATTGGAGGACACTTTATCTCCCATTTCCATGTGTGTTTTTGTGCCCCTATTTGTGTGTGTGTGTGTGTGTGTGTTTGAAACTATATTTAGACGTGTGCGTGTGTGTCAGTGTTTCTGTTGATTCAGACTTCCAGGCTTTGTAGGGGCTGTGGGTGGTTACTGTACGTCCAATCCAAGTCTGAGCTCAACCGATTAGGGATGATGCATCCTGTGTGCCATTTGCACAGCATGTCTGGCTAATAGCATCCAAAGCATCTGATTCTATCTCTCTGTGGTGAACTAATGAAGCCTTACCACATTGGAAATTGAGGATTTGTTGTTGAAAGTATTCTCCTTCTTCTTGATAAAACCAAACAACAACTCAGACTCCAATGTATTTTTCTTTCTTGGTGCTCATTCACCAGTGAGGCAGACAGTTCAAAGGTCGCTCAGTTCAAAGGTCACTGGGCGACCTTTATCTGCCTAACTGATCTGTCAGCTGTGACCCATTCCATTTCCCTTAATTTACTCAAATTTTCCTCTGATGTGAGGACATTGTCCTTTTAGTGCGTGACTGGACATCTAGTTAACTGTCCAAACCAAACAGTGCTGGGGGCGTCCCACGCACAACATGGGCTGAGGCCTTACAGCGGGGCCCCAGGTTCAATTCCGGCCAAGTCCATTTCCTGCTTGTCATCCCCTCTCTCTCTCTGTGTATTTCCAGTCTCTAACTGTCACTATGAAAATAAATAAAGCAGGAAATGACAAACAAAAACTGAACCAGACAGCGCTGGTGGGCTTGCACTCCAGAGGTCACAGGTGAGTTTGCCGTCAGGCACCAGGCACCAGGAGCACACAGGTGACCTGCTTCTGCTTCTGTAGGCATGTGCCCACTCCGGCATGCCTACATGAGCCTTGGCACCTGACTGGATCTCTGACACACACACACACACACACACTTTTTTGTCCGTTTCTATCCAGGGGACTCGTGAACATGCACGCATGCAGAGGTGTAGCACGCACACACACGCACACTCAGAAGTCTTCTCTTCGCCCTTAGGACCATTAGGTTCAATTGGTGTGTGGGATGTTGAGGGCACCTCACAGTGATGCCCACTGACAGGTGAACTGACTCATTCCAACCCAATGTAAAAATAGCATCTCCCTGACCCAGCAAGCTAACTCACACACACAGCCGCAAGGTCCTTATAGACCACAACAGCAGATAAGTAGTAGTTATAGACCCATTGAGGGACAGGCACTTCATCTCCCTTCACAGAAACACGTCCCCACCACATCACTGTACAGACTCACATGCTTTTTTCATCATGTTATAGTTCAGGTCAAGGTTGAATGTTGATCAGTCTGACCCTATAAGGCTAGGGTTGGTTCAACGTCTACCACATGGGGAGAAGCACTGGGATTGGACGAGAGTACAACCCTTTCTCTCTTCTGTATAATCAAGGGGGATTTGATCTTAGCCCAGGCATGACTCAACAAGGAACCAGCTCAAGTTATCTTTGGACATAAGCGCTGTGTTGTCATGACGACCCCTGGCGCTTCCTGACCTGCTATGGTCCCAGCTCGGAGATTTGATCACGTTCAAGAGCTACTAAATTTGATTGTGCTGCAGCAGGGGTGATGATCACATCAGTTTGGAGGAAACATCAGCCCCGCCCCAGTTAGATCAACAGGGAGGACCCCAGCAGCAAAAGGAATAGGTGGTGGAATGACAAATCTGTGTCGAGCCTTTGCTCAACATTTTGGTCTCTGGACATTTGGAGTTTTGCTGGTTGGTGAGAGGTGCAGAGTTGCATAAATGAATTCGAAAGACACAGGGACAATGCTGGTGTGTGTGTGTGTAGAATGCATTGTGCTAATGATACCAGTCTTATTCTCTCTCTTTCTCTTTCTCTCTCTCTGTCTCTCTCACTCTCTCTCTCTCTCTCTCTCTCTCTCTCTCTCTCTCTCTCTCTCTCTCTCTCTCACTCACTCACACTCTCTCTCTCTCTCTCTCTCTCTCTCTCTCTCTCACTCACTCACACTCTCTCTCCTTCTCTCTCTCTCTCTCTCTCTCTCTCTCTCTCTCTCCCTCCCTCTCTCACACACTCACACTCACACGCACACGCTCACACACAGACACAGAGTCTTAATTATAGTGTATTGGAGAGGAAGAGGTCATCTCCTCCAGACCATGTTGTGGCGAGGGGACTATCCCACCCCAGGGTGCCACCCCTCCCCCTGGGTGAGCAGAAGGCCTGTCAATGTCCCCATCCTTAACCACTCTCCAGCCAATCAGCAGTCAGCAGCTGGGGCCACCAGCCCCACCCCCATCCCCACCATACTCCCTCAGTGTCCCCTGTGACAAATTGTGGGTGGACTAGTATTATTCTTGGAACCCTACCCCCACCAACCATATAGTCTCAATGATATGTATGGCGTGATAATAATAGCATAGTGTGAACATTGTTGACTTAGATCAGGTATTGCGGTGGTGTCTTGTTCTAGCTCTTTCTAGAGTCCCTATACTGTTGAGAAATAATACAATATTAATTTACAGTTTGATGAGAATAAAGATGAACGTTTTGCACATTTCATATTTGCACTTGTACAATACTGTTGAGAGTGGGCTATGGAAGTATGTCACCGTTGGGTTTTTTCTCCATCTTAAAAACGGCACCTAGAGCGGCAAGCGCGTCAGTCACTGATCAAACAGTGCCGCGTTGAGTCCCATAGCCATTGGGCTGCCAACGCAGTTAAAGAAGAGAGAGAGAGAAAGAGACAGAGAGACAGAGAGCGAGAGAGAGAAGGGGTATATAGAGAATTTGAGAAATCGGGAGAAGGAGAGGTTTAAGGAACAGATCCTCTGAGAAAATATCGGCAGCGGGTCGAGAGACGACCGTGGCTGCAGCTGCGCGCGCCCCAAACTACACACACGCACCACCACACTGAGAAAACGTCATACGATTCGACAGGACACACAGTCCATGCTGCAAACGAGAACCGGACGTATGGAGGACAGAACCTAGATTGTGTGGCCGGACAGAAAGTCAGTGTTCGGAAAACGTGGAAACGTTGACAGCCTTGCAGCCACGGTCTCCGACGTTTCACGGGGACTGAATGTTAAGGAGGACCAGAGAAAGTGAACGCGGGAGTGTTGGTGAATGAGTGAATTGGAACATGGCTTCTCCAATCACTCCAGCATTGATGGAGGGAGGGACACCTTCACCCACGGGGAACGAAGAGACCACCACAACACGTCAGGTTGGTTAGGCAACATTCAACACTGTTGACGCGCGGCTCAGTGGCTCTAGCCTAATGCTGCCCTAATTTTGTCCGCGGAATTGATGTTAGAGCTCATAGATACTTTGTCCCGCCGAAAGGTCCGAAAGAGGATAGTGGCGAAGGCGTTTCCCTGGTTACCAAATCCCCAAGTTGCCCCGCTCAAGCACGCAGAAAAACAAACTTGTCCTGCAGAAAACTGTTCGTAATTTCTATGTCAGTTCTTTTCATTGAATGGTGCAGTCATGTATGTTATTATCCCACATTGTAAACACGTGCACGCTTCGAAGCTGCATCTTTCCAAATAAATCAATTGTCATTGAGGATTCATTCCAAAGACTTATTATGGCCTAACCCTAATTAAAGCCTGCAGAGAAACAGATTGAAATTGTTTCGTTGCAACATTTGTATAAACTGTTTACGTTTGCATTACATTGATTAATTTGTTTACGGGTCTAAAATCCATGTCTGCATAACAGGTGCATCATATCGATGTCACTTCCAAGGATTGCTGGAAGCAGGTTCCGTGACGTCGTGTGTAGCTATGTTACAACCATGCTGTGATCATAATACAGTTAGGTCAAATTGCAGGACACATTTTCTCCTTGTGTGTAAATTCAGAGATCCTGTTTTCAGCATTAGGCTCAACGGACATTGTACGGCACACATTGATAGGTCAACATGTTTAAAGTCTGTCACCTGTATGTGCTGACAAGTCAGGGTTAGTCGATCGAACTATCTTTGCTGATTATGATTTTTAAAAATCTACTGGAAATGTCAGTAAGGTATTTCCGAAGGGGGCTATAGCGTTCGGTTATAAAACAGAGATGTGAGATTATGTATGAGCAGACCGCATGCCCATGCCATTCCATTTTATAAAACAAGTTTATAGGTTCTGAAGGCTAGATATTCACGGGTGCAAGTTGTAGACTAAAGCCGTCATGAAATATTTATGTATGTTTGAGGGGGTGGAGAGCTTTGCAGAAGGCATCTGTTTTCTTTTGACATTGTTCGCTATTTAGGATACAACATTTTATATAAAGAAAGGAATGTTAGACTCATGTTGTAAATGACCCAAAAAGTTTAACACCTGACAACCTGAGTAGGGCCTACTGCTCAGATTTATTTTGTAACGTGTGGATTTTGGAATGTTGATTAAGCTTTTTGGGAGTTCATAAGGAGCAGCGGGCCTCAAGTCATACCCTAATAATAGCCAAACGCATGTGCCTGGTAAGTCTTATATCCAGAAAGGATGAGTGTGCAGGACTAGTCGACTTTGACATGAGGCCTGTGGGGCAGTGTGCAGCTGAAGGACTGCACACATGGGCAGTGTCACCCAGGGGGTTGGCACTGTCCGTCCAGCACCACGGCAGCAGATTGTCTGGCTGAGCAGTGAGCAGCAAGGATATGGCAGAGCACAGAAGCATGCATGCATGACACACACACACACACATCCATGACCGTGCATGTACTGGCTTACAGGATGTCACGTATCGACCCACACATTCTAACTCCTCAGTTATAGGAATCCCATGGATCTCTGTAGAAGAATCGTCTCATGTTCCTAAACGTCCATTCTAGAACGGTGAAGAAAGAATGGTGAATACTGAATCTTGCTTAGTGTTTCTGTGGCAAAGTGGTTGTGAAGAGACCGGTCACATGACTGACAGGGATGGTGGAGGGGTGAGGAAAAGGCTGTTTGTCACTAGATCTGTTCCCGTCGAGGACATCTGCCACTCCTTCAGGCTGGGTTAAGGTTAGATTGTGACAAAATGTGTCAGTGTGAGAGAAAGAAATATGAGACAATGTTATTTTCATTTGGTCAATCAGATCGATTAGAAAGGAGTTTGCGATGGTGAGGTTGCCATAGTACCGGATGTGTTTACCATTTGTTCTATGATATTAGATAATAGAAGATGACACACAAAGGGCTAAATGATTGATAGGGGGGACCAAGGAGAAAGGGAGGAAAGGAAGGGAAAAGCAGAGGGGAAGTGATTAATGTGAAGGGAAGGGCAAAAGCCGGGAAAGAGAGAATGAGCATGATAGAGAGAGGCAGTGTGTGTGTGTGTGTGAAAGAGAGAGGCGGTGTGTCTGTGTGTGTGAGAATGAAGCAGGGTGTCTGAGGGGGAGAGAGGTAGTGTGTGTGTGTGTGTGTGAGAGAGAGAGAGAGAGAGAGAGAGAGAGGGAGAGAGAGAGAGAGAGAGAGAGAGAGGGGCAGTGAATGAGAGAGAGAGAGAGAGAGAGAGAGAGAGAGGGGGGGGCAGTGAATGAGAGAGAGAGAGAGAGAGAGAGAGAGAGAGAGAGAGAGAGAGAGAGAGAGAGAGAGAGAGAGAGAGAGAGGGGGGGGGGCAGTGAATGAGAGAGAAAGCACTACGGCCAGCCACTGCTCCATTCAGTGCCCACTGTCTCTTGACAATGTGACTCATCTCAGTGACTGTGTCATGTCCCAGTCATGCTTTTACATGGGAAACCGTATCCCATGCGCACTACCCCAATACAGCCTCTGGGGACACTAGAGTACAACCCTGCATGTTCTCTAAAGTGGAAGGAGCCTTCTCAGGATAGGCATCACTACTTTGCATGCAGCCAAATTCACAACAGTCAGAGGGGTTTGGTCATTACCTGCAGCCTAATTCTCGGTTTTCTATCTGTCCTCACCCCGTAATCAGCTACACAAACAGTATAATACCTAAATAACGTCCCGGTTTCACATCCTCCAGATATTGACTGTGTCATAAACACGACAAGCTCCACCAGTCGGACTGGACAGGAGAAAGTTTTGATCGTTGTCATTTAGATCCTAAACTTGATGATGAAACAGTGTGAGGGCCAGAGGCGTGTGGGGTGGGGTGGCAAGGGACTGTGTGTGGTGTGGTGGGGTGGGGTGGCAAGGGACTGTGTGTGGTGGGGTGGGGTGGGGTGGCAAGGGACTGTGTGTGTGTGGTGGGGTGGCAAGGGACTGTGTGTGTGTGGTGGGGTGGCAAGGGACTGTGTGTGGTGTGGTGGGGTGGAAAGGGACTGTGTGTGTGTGCTTGATATAGTGATCTCATTTACGCTGTTCCTTAACCCTCTGTGGAGCCGTTTTGCCAAGTCATCCCTTCCTCTGAGTGAGAGGAGGGAGAGGGAATCATTGTTTGTCGGCGTTTGTACGTGTGTGTGTGTGTGTGTGCGAGAAAGCTGTGTGTCTTTCTGTGGAGGGCCACCAACAAGGTTGCGGTGTGTGTTTGTGTGTTTTGGGTTTGTTTTTGTAATGACTTCACCGTGTGCGGTCTTGTTTAGGACTTCTCCTTTTAAAGTCTTTACCAGTGTTTTCGTCTCCTTGGCTAATGCAGCGTGTCCACCGCTACATGAAAAAGATCCGTTGTGTGATTTGAGCCTTATTTCGAGGGAACAGAAGACAGGAGTTCAGATTTGGGTGAAAGCACTTTGCTTAGGGGTGCAGGCTCTTTGTCCCGCAGCATCAAACCTGCAGTCGGTCTGTTTGTTATGTATGAGGAGGACATGACTAAGCACTTTTGAAAGCAGCCATGCTAACGCTTCTGTGCTCCCAACCATGGAAGGTCCCCTCGCTGTAGCCCATCAGGCCTGGTGGAAAAGTGCTTCGTCATCCAGTCATCTCGACCAGACACTGCTCAGTGACGAGATGAAGAGATGGGCTTTGTTTGCCAGGTGTCAATAACACTCTCTGTCTTTCAGTTTCTCTCTTGTCTCTCTCTCTCCCTCTCTATGTCTCTCCCCCTCTCCCTATCTTCCTCTCTCCCTTTCTCTCTCTCCCTTTCTCTCTGATTGTTGCTCTTTGTTTCCACGTATCGTGAAAACCCAGATCCTCTTGATTTTGGACAAGCAGGCTGTGAAGCAGGGGGAAACATCGACTGGCAGGCAAGATCAGCGCTGTGACAGTTAGAATTAGCCGAAGGAGAGGGAGAGGGGGAGAGGGCAAGAAAGAACGAGAGAATGACTCGAGAAGGAGAGAAACTAAAAGGCCTCGACGGACTAGAATAATGAATGCAACGAGCGTCGTCAGGTCGCCCTCGTAGACCCGTGTGGGATGAAAGGTGATGATGATGATGATGACGACCCTGAGAGGTGAAAGTGAGGTCGGGAGGGGGTTCTGCCTGCTGTCTGGTGCCTCCCAAGCAGCTCTCCCACGTCCAGCCTGACCACCGGCCCTGACAGAGGAGGGCTATTACAGGAGCTAACAGCACATTTCTACTGGTGTGGGATCAAATACACTATTTAGTCCACCCTCAAGGCTTTGTGTTCCAAACATGACTCACATTCGTAGCATGCCTTCCTTCTGCCTCCTGTTGGGCTGCCGGTTAGTGTGTGTGTGTGTGTGTGTGTGTGTGTGAGGGGTGGGGGGGGGGGGGACAGTGTCTGAGAACTAAGGGGCAGATAAAGTGCAGTTCAGTGTAACGGCACGCCAACAAAAGATTGATAGCATCAAGTGGGAATCTGAGGCCCCTGTAACCTGTGTGTGTGTAGCTGTGTGTGTGTGTAGCTGTGTGTGTGTGTGCGTGCCACCCTCAGGGGACCCCTAGGGGACAAAGGCAGTGATTGTGTTGATCAATGAGAGGTGGGCCACAGGCCTTGTCCCTTCCCCAATAAAACACAATCAGGCTTTTGATTGGACAGCTCCTTTTCGTCTTTTCAGGGTTTTTTTTCTTCCGTCTGGCCTCCGGAAGACATTCCTTCTGGGCTTGTTGGACGGGCAGACAGCTTGACTTGGCTACCAGTGACTAGTCTTGTCCTTCATGGTGAGATTGAGGAGGAAGGCTGTAAAAAGATTGTGGAAGGGTTTTGCTGTGTCTCCCTAAGCCTCTCTAAACACAAACAAACATCCTAACCCAGCCTATGCCTGAAATGAGAATGTGCAACTGTAGATCAATATTTTCACTGTTTTGTATCTATCTGGAATTGTATGACTATGTTTAGCTTGTGTTCTGCTTGTGTTCAGCTCCTCTCTCTTACCAACCGTCTCTGGAGGAGGGGATCCCTCTCTGAATTGCTCCTCCCAAGGTTTCTTCCATTTTTTCTCCTGTTGGGAGTTTTTCTGGGGGTTTTTCCTTGTCTTCCTTGAGGGTTTAGGTTGGTTGAGGGGCATTTCTATGGACGTATTTGAAGCCCTCTGTGACATGCTTGCGTGTAAAAAGGGCTATACAAATACATTTGATTTGATTTGAATTGCTGTCCTCATAGATTTATGTTGTACGTGAAAATACCATAACATTTTCTAGTTTAGAGTACGTTTTTAGGGTAATCACATTTTTCAGGTTTGAAATCTTCAGGCTTAAAGATGAAAATATCTTCAAGGCTCCATGCTGTGCTGTACCCTCCGTAGTACAGAACCAGCCCTTGAACAACATGCATCTATTTAAAGACAGCGGCTAAATTTATCCCCATCTTATCAACTGGCTCGCAGCAATTGGAGGTGTCAAGAGGATGTGGTCATCCATCTCTGCTTCCTGTACAGATCTCCAAGACAACCAGGGGGGGGGGAAGTGCTCATCCATCTCTGCTTCCTGGATCGCCAGGAGTACCAGGCCAGTGAGACAGATCTTGGTCTCAGAGCCTGAGGTCTCGGATGCTGTCGATGTACGGGTCATTTATCAGGTCAGGTGACCTCCCCAGGAACTGAGCTGTATGAGCGGACCTCCGTCAGTTTGGCACACTGTTGACATGCTGCTGAATTCAGCCTCCGTCAGTTTGGCGCACTGTTGCACTTGCTGCTGAATTCAGCCTCCTGTTGGACCTTGTGGTGGAATTCTGGGAAACAATCGCACCATCTCTAGCCCAGTCTGAACATTGGATTTCAGTGGCTGTCGAGGGGCCCCATGTCTTTACAACCTTAAAGCTCTGCACACTGACTTACTGCACTTCCTGCCCTGTTGTCTTCGCCACACAAGATCCTTTAAGTCGTCAAATGAGCAGAAGAGAGTAGAAAAGCAAGCCCCACATGCAGTATACCCCAAAGCGCTTGGTGACCCTGAGCTTAACGGAATCCCATAGTGCAGTGCATCCAATACTTTATTCCAAACAGACAGCCTTTATCTTTCTGGGGAGGAGCGTCGATACTGTCATAGGCTTTGATCCAATAACTCTCTGCTAATGAGCTATTGAAGAGGCTATTGGCTGGAACATGGGAGGGTTTGCAAGGGGGTTGGTTGTGAAACTATCAGTTGATGTTTAAGGTCAGGCCTGCTTGGCAGGTGGACTGTACCACCAGCTTCTAAAATGGTGAGGGTTCTTATCATAACAGACTGTCGTTCGGTAAGTGGGCATGATTATGACTGTGTGGGGAGTAACAAGGTGTGTGTGTGTATGCGTGTGTATTTGTGTGTCTGTTTGTGTGTGTGTGTGTTCACTTGGCATCAATCAAAGGTCAGTCCCTAGGCTCGCTGTTGTCCCTGGCACAGTGAGAGAGAGAGAAGTTGGTAGAGAGACCTGGAGCACTGAGTAGGTGCTCTGTACACCTCACATACGAGGTTGTGCGTGTACTCGGGCAGCCATCTTCAACTTCCTCATGGCACAGGGACATGAGATTTGTCTCACACACACACACTCTCTCTCTCTCTCTCTCTCTCTCTCTCTCTATCTCTCTCTCTCTCTCTCTCTCTCACTTACTCACTACCTTTATTAAGGGGTTGTAGAATATCATTCCAAGGGTACAGATTCCAAACGGTGCACATGGGATAACTTGGCAGATTTCTTGGACAAGTCAGTGCATTCTTCTATGAATACTTAAAATGTCTCGGAGGAATCGGGAAACAAAATTGGTTCTATTGTTTCAGTTGCTATAGAATTTAATGGAAGATGGGTGGGGGTGGCTGGGGGGCAGTGGGCTGTGGTTAACTTAGGGTGGCCCCAATATAGACCTTGGTATTTCTAGAAACTTCCAGAAAAGAAAAAGTGCACTGTTTCCCCAGTTCTGGCAAGGAGCACTCCCTCTTTTGTGTTTGGTAGTTCATTAATCTGGCTTGGTTTAGTTTCAGGGGGTTGGACACACACCACTGTTCTGCATCTCAATACCAAGCTAAGTCATTTGCTTTGTGCGTCAATGTCTTCTGTGGAATAATGAAGGCCTATGGGATGATTTATTTGGTCTCGAAGACTTTGACGTTTGGAGTTTTACATTTCAACCATTGCAATTATAATATTACATATTAGTGATGTTTTCAGTTTGCTTGTGGTCTTGGATTGGATTGGTTCTTTAAACTGCACACAGAGACGCACACACGCTTAGGCACACACACACGCTTAGGCACACACACACGTATAGGCACACACACACACACACACACACACACACACACACACACACACACACACACACACACACACACACTGGAGTTTGCAGAACACAATGTGTGTGAGGAAATGTATGGACAGGACACAGTGAGAAGTCAGGGACAGTCTGGGTAGATGACCAGGCCTGGGTGACCAGTGGGTGGGTGGATGATGAACTCCTGGGCCTGCTCATTGGAGCCAGACACCCGCCTCTTATGACCCACCCACCCTCCTCTCCGATCCAGACACCTTTTTCTACCACATAAGAGTAACATTGTTTAATGTGATCCCACAAATGATCTCCACATGATCTTGTTTCTGGGCTACATGTTCACATCAGTGCCCACCATAAGCCGGTGAAAGGGGAATTCCAACGATGAGGGATTCAGAATTGTACTCGCTAGCGCTAATCCAAAACTAAATTGGAATTTGCTGGCCCAGTTGGTCAAATTTTGTGGGGATGGGAGGGGGTTTTCAGGGGCGGGGGCGGGGAATGGGCTGCATACTGGGAGTAATAGGGATTCTGTAATACTGGATGGCTGACAACGATGGAGTCAGCTAATGTCCTGCTGTTTTGGTGTGTTCACCACACCACTTGTATTACTCTCGTCTGGTGTTGTAATCCGAGCCCAGATGGGTTGAATGAATGTGTTGTGACAGGTTACATGCTTAAAGAGAAATGTCAACCCGTGCAAGCATTGAACTCGAGCATAACTGGCAAACCAATGAAGATTTAGAGTGCGAGCTGCCAATTGAATGTGTGTGAGGACTAACATGCCTCTCAGATCGTTCTATGCACAATTATGCCAGTAATAAAATTGTCTAATGAGCATAGCACTATAAATACACACACTCCCGGACATTCCTCTCTCTCTCACTGTAACCACTGCTCTCTCTACCGTTATCTCTCTCTCACTGTAACCCCTTCTCGCTCTACCATCATCTCTCACAGTAACCCGTGCTCGCTCTACAATCATCTCTCTCTCACTGTAACCCCTGCTCTCTCTTCCTTCATCTCACTCTCACTTTATCTCTGTGGATGTGTTGCTGTTCCTTCTCCATAAAACAAGCCCCTCTCTCGGGACATCTCTGACGATGCAGCTGGTTCGTTTCAGTGGGACTGATGTCATGCTTTGGACGTCGGTCCGAAGCTCATTAGCTCATTAGCTCATTAGCTCTGGACTACAAGGTCCTTAGGCGACGGACGTGTGTGCGTGTGTGTGCGTGGAGTCTGTTTCTGGTGGCATGTGGACCACAAAAGAAGAAGTTACCAGTGAGGTGTCATTGGAAGACAACAAATCATAAATAGTTTCCTCTGCTGGTAGTTTAGAAGGTATTTTAGTTTATTTTCTTCCTCATTACTGTAACGTCTCTATCTTTTGCCTGTCTCTCTGGTGCTTCACCGCCTACATTTCCCTTGTGTCCCCAAGTCTGATTTGATCTTAGAGAACGCTCTGTGTGCTGGCTAACTCAAGCGCTGTAACGGCAGGAGATTCTGATCCATTCATCTGCCTCTCTGGGCACCGGTGTGTGTGTGTGTGTGTGTGTGTGGGCACGTCTGTGCAAACTGTTGCCAAATATGTGTGTTTCCGCAGTTC
This sequence comes from Hypomesus nipponensis, assembly GCF_054491055.1. Taxonomy (NCBI): domain Eukaryota; kingdom Metazoa; phylum Chordata; class Actinopteri; order Osmeriformes; family Osmeridae; genus Hypomesus; species Hypomesus nipponensis. Next base: position 8,126,718 of record NC_140385.1, read on the forward strand.
TGTGTTGGTCCTCTACCTCCTTAGATTCAGACGTGTCGTGGGTATGTTTGGTTCGACACACAGCTCAACCTGCCAGGGTGTGTACTATGTACATGACCAAGCCTAATTGTGTTTGTGCACCCCAGTCTGTCTCTATCTCTGTGTCCTCTGTTGTCCTTCATTCTTCCTAATCTTTCACAGCTCTCTTCTTCTCTGGGTGTTTTGATTCACTGAGAGGCCCTATTCTTCATCTGTTTAAACCTGATGACATCAGATATAAAGGAAGAAGGGGAAGAATGTTATTCTGCATCACATTCTTTTTTTTTTTTTTACTTCTGAGAAATTCGGAAATGAGAACCATGTGTCTGTCGCTTTTCTCTCTCTCTCTCTCTCTCTCTCTCTCTCTCTCTCTCTCTCTCTCTCTCTCGCTCTCTCGCTCTCTCGCTCTCTAACACTGTGGTCACATTGAGTCAGCCTGTCTTGATGGGCAGAATCGCAGTTTGGGTAGAACTCCAAAACACTTCAAACCTTTTGGCCATTGCACAAATCAAAGAATAACCCTAACCCCAACTTCAATCGACAGTACCAAAGTCTATAAATTAAAGTAAATATTTGACATGAATATTGTTATGTAATAATTATTCTTTCGTTCCCAAGGGTTAGACAGCAGAGGTGCTGACACAGTTAGCTTGCTAGCCCTTTTAGGGTTACCCCACTGATGTCAGTGACAGGATCAGTATTGCTTGGTGTGCAGCTGACAAGATGTTGACTGCATTAGCTGACCAGCAGGTGTAGGCTAGCCTCCTGCATGGGGTCTGATGTTGGGTTAAAGCAGATTTAGAGAATCACTGAACAGAAGCCGTGAATACAAATGAGGCCCCATCTGATAACGGTGCAGGACAAACCTCAGGGTGCCCTCTCTGCCCTTCTTCCTGTCCCTCTTTGTCCCTGTCACTGTCTCTGTCCTATCTCTGTTCCTGTCTCAATCTGTCTCTCTCTCGGTCTCTGTCTCTCACCTTGTCTCTGTGTCTCTGTCGTTGCCCTGTTGGTCTCTGTCTTACCTCTTTCTCTACCCCTCGCTGTCTTGCTCTCTCTCTATCTCGTATTGTCACACAAACACAAGCACGCGCACACACACATTGACAAGCTCACATTTGAGCTCGCATCCATGCCAAAACATAGACTTGCAGGATCCAGGGCAAAGAGGGGGAGGGGTTTTCTGCTTTAACCCCCCCCCCCCCCCCAAATACCAGATTACACATTCATCTCCATGTAATCCTCTCAGTCAGAATCTGAATAAAAACACAGGCAAGAGAGGTGGGATCCTCGGCCCCTCCCCCTCAGCTACCCTGCCAGGTGATTGGGTGGAGCTGGGCTAAAGTGGGCGTGGTCATTAGACAGGATTCAGGAGTAGAGGAAGGAAGAACCTAATTCTGGATATTGACACTAAAGAACGTTCAATGGAAAATCTATTAGATGTGTCTTGTGCTTTCTTTGTGTTCTGTCCATCAACAAGATTAGATTTTTTCCATCTTCTCACTATGAAAGCAGAATCAAATTGAGCAGAACCACTCATCCAGAACCTGGTTGTGACTAAAACCTGATATAATGTTACTGAATATTGCCTATATATTAACAGTCATGAATAATTGAACAGGGTTATTCTAGAGTGCGATAACAAACTTCAATTCTGTTTCAACTTCTAATGAGTTGCAGACGTTTATTAATCATTCAGTTGTTGCCATTAGATACATGGGTAATTTATCAAATAGAAATCTGGGCCAAGACCTGTGTATGTGTGTGAGTGTGTATATATTTATGAGTGTGTGGGTTTGTATGTATCTATACGTACATGTGTGTGTCACATGCTTCCCCAATAGGTTGACCTTGACACTGTTATGTAATAAATAACAAGAAGACAAGAGGAGATCAGGAAGAAGGAGGTGCAGAAAGCCTGTCTGAAATACAGATAATACAGCGAGGGGGAGGGGGAGAGGGAGGGAGGAAGGGAGAGGGAGGGAGGAAGAGATGGAGGGAGGGAGAGGGAGGGAGGAAGGAAGAGGGAGAGAGGCAGCGGGAGAGGGAGAGGGAGAGGGATGGGGAGAGGGAGGGCGGGAGAGAGGGAGGGGGAGAGGAAGGGAGGGAGGAAGGGAGGGAGGGAGGGAGGGAGGGAGGGAGGGAGGGAGGGAGGGAGGGAGGGAGGGAGGGAGGGAGGGAGGGAGGGAGGGAGGGAGGGAGGGAGGGAGGGAGGGAGGGAGGGAGGGAGGGAGGGAGGGAGGGAGGGGGAGAGGGAGGGGGAGAGGGTGTTCAGCTTCATCATCGTTCTGTCCTATCCAGGAGAAAGTACAGTGGCATACTATGTGCAGCACATGACACAAAGATGTTTGTCTAGAAATCAATAGATTGGTATGTGGCTTCTGCTTCTTGTCACGTAGTACACATGTGTACCCTGTTTGCGTACATGTGTGTACATGTGTGTGACATCCCAGGCTCTCAAAGTGTATGTGTGCGCATGATAGGAAAAGGAGGGAGAAATGTGGAGGAGGGTGAACAGGGAATGTAAAGGGTTGTGAAAGTATCATTTCTAAATGTTTACAGCTAGTCAGTCATTTCACCAACCAGTCAGTCAGCCAGCATCCTCTACCTCCAACCCACCAAACTGAATAAGTTACTATCATCTCTTCACCCAGACCAGGGCATCTGGAGGGGAGCCAAGGTGTTGGATCTGGGACCATTACTGCCCGTCATGGCTGGGCTAGCCCAGATAGCATCACATGTTGTCTGGAGCTGAAGCCAACTCTGAGTGTGCGTTTGCTGTTTAGGTTTGGTGTGTGTGTGTGTGATAACCACGGCTTGTGCTTGAGAGAACGCAAGCTCAATCCCTGTCAGTATATATCTGACAGACGATATACATTCCTCCAGTCTATAGTGCATATCTGGTGTATGTGTGTATGCTAATGTTTGTGCACGTATGCTTGTGTGTGTGTGTGTTACCCGAAACTACCTCTTCAGACACGCCAATGTTGTGAATCCCCTGTCTGTCCAATCAGTGTGACAGAGGAGCACCATGGCTGCTCGCTTTTGAAGCCCAGCCTTTTTAGCTCTCCGTCACCAGCATCTCCTGAACAACAAGGCAGCGGAGCAGGGCAAGGACAAGGATGTCACACTACTTGTCAAACAGCCTGAGGATGGGCAACCTGAAAGACGGAGAGAGAGAGACTGGGGGAGAGAGATGGGGAGAAAGAGACAAATAAAAAGAGTCTTCAGGATGACAGTGTTGTTGACAGGACGAACCTACGTGACCAGAGACACCAGCACTGTGAGGATAGCAGAGTCTGAGTTCCTACCGTCCTATTTTCATCCTCAATTCCGAGGTATGAAATCCACATTTTCCATGTCTCTTAAATGGAAATAGTGACATTGCTTTTGGTGACTGCTGGGTGCTACTGTGTAAAACTTAGGAGCAGACCTAATGCGGAAGCACAAGTCGTTAGGGATCAATCATTTGGAATTGAAGAACTTTGATAGTTGCTGACGTTGTCGGTGACAGCACTGCCAGCCAAAACCATCCAGAACTCCTGATGAATGTGTCTGAAGGTTCAGCAGTGATGACTGTGAGCATAGACTCAGGCGGAGGCACACAGAGAGAGAGAATGAGAGGAGGAGTGACGGAAAAAGAGAGAAATATCGCCAGGAATGTATGGAAACACTCTACATTCCGTAGCGTTGCTGTCAAAACACTTGAAATTGTGCTCAAATATCTCCATGTCTGCCAAGTATTATGCATGACATATTTTCTTATCAGGAAATAGAAACTGTGACCAAACTATAAATATGGAACTCATGAGAGACATATTTGGACTGAGCTAGCAAATATAATTTGCGCCTGCAGTTATAAAAGACAGAGTCTATGTAATAGGAGAACAGGGAGGAAAAGCAAAGCATAAAAAAACACAAAAACATTTGTAGCAGTCTGTGTGGTTTGAATTATGCTAGCATTACCATGGTGTGTGCCTATGGGAGAGCTAGCAGTGTTAGCGCTGTGTCACTGCCGTCTCTGGCCTGTCATTCTGCAGGGATGAAACATGACGTTAGCCATGGAACGGTGAAACCACGTGAAACAATTTTCTCCTTCTGAAGGCAGCAATATTTCTTCTCCAGTTTGAAGGAGACATGAAATATGAATGAATATGATTCTGGCTTGACCTCTCTTCCTTCCCTGTCCAACAAAGCCCACTTCATTCTCATTTGGCCACTCTACGAACCTCTGACCTCTAACCAGCTCAGTCTCAGAGGGATGGGATCTCTGTCATTGGGACACTGATCTGATGGCTTGTGAGCCCGCCTCCCTCTTTACTTTGTTCAGCTCCACTCAGGCCTGTCGTTTTAGGAATCAGCCTTGGAGGACAACCCATTATCATTATGAAAGTGTACGCATCCACAAGCGTTTTGCCCAGTCTTAACGCTATCGTGGATGCATTCACCCTAAAGATCCAGTACATATCGTATCTGTTTGTCTGTATTCATCTGCCGGACTACACAAGTTGTCTGTACCACATGACATTCAGCTCGTTAGACAATTCAGAAGCTTTTCACCCGGTCAGGCAGGCAGGAGCTGTCTTCCCTGTATTTGCCTGATGAAAAAATGGCCTCTAAAAATACATTGTGTTTAAAAGTGTCGTTCTCTGTTTGGCTTTCTCCCACACTGCAGTGTTAGTGATGGGGTTTAGCGTGCTTCACAGACAGAGAGAGAGAGAGAGAACAGACCAGGCAGACATCGCAGATCTCCCTCAAACTCTGTTTCTCTTTCTCTCTCTCAGTTGTTCCTCCTTAACTTCTAGAATTCTCTTGTCAGGCCAGACAGTTTATAGTTAACGGTGTTCTTATATATCCATTATGTGGAAATGCTTGTTCACTCTGCCCTAATAGTCAGACACTGACATGCAGACTCTCATAAACACACACATGCAAACGCACTCACGCATACACACATCCTCACAAACACACACAGACATGCAGACACACACCACACACAAACCCTTCCCTCTGTCTTTGAGTTGTGCTCTGCCTGAGTTAGTGTTGGGAGACAGGGGGGTCCTGCGAGGGAGCTGTCCTAAGTCTGGGGACACCACACACTCCTTTGTGTGTGTGTGTGTGTGTGTGTGTGACACTGTACGGCGGTGTATGTGTGCGCGCTCCACGGGTGGGCATTCACGGGAACTTTACACTCCAGGAATTCAGAGGGAGAGGGATCGTGGCTGTCCGATTCTTTTAGTCCTCCCGTCTTTTCCTGCTCGTCGTTTCATTTCCCTTCAGCTCTCCTCCTTCCCGCTCCCTCTCTGTTTTCATGGGGGCTTGTTTACTGTCGAGCCCCCGTCAACCCTCCATTTTCCCAATCACTCAGTGTCCCTCCTCTTTCTGCCTTTACTGAAAACAGGCTCTTTCACTCTTCTATCTGTCTGTTTCCCGCCCCCTCCATCTCACCCTTCATCTTTCCGCCCTCTCTTTCTCCCCTCTCTACCTGCGCCAAGATTGTATCTATTCATGCAGACCAGAGACTGTCTTTACCCCTGAGCAGGAAAAAATACATCATTCTGTCCTGCAAGTAGAAAGTACAAGAGGACAGGAAAAGGAGCGGCTTCTCCTGTGGTCAGTCAGGGAGTCCGCAGGTGTAGAGAGAGTAAATGGAGTGTTTCTGTAATTGCAGAATAAATTGAGTGTTTCTCTAATTCCAGAGAGAGTACATTGAGTATTTCTCTAATTGTAGAGAGTAAATTCAGTGTTCCTCTCATTATAGAAAATCAAGTGTTTCTCTTATTGCAGAGAGTTAATGGAGTGTTTCTCTTATTGTAGAGAGTTAATGGAGTGTTTCTCTTATTGTAGAGAGTTAATGGAGTGTTTCCCTTATTGTACAGAGTTAATGGAGTGTTTCTCTTATTGCAGAGAGTTAATGGAGTGTTTCTCTTATTGCAGAGAGTTAATGGAGTGTTTCTCTTATTGTAGAGAGTTAATGGAGTGTTTCTCTTATTGTAGAGAGTTAATGGAGTGTTTCTCTTATTGTAGAGAGTTAATGGAGTGTTTCTCTTATTGTAGAGAGTTAATGGAGTGTTTCTCTTATTGCAGAGAGTTAATGGAGTGTTTCTCTTATTGTAGAGAGTTAATGGAGTGTTTCTCTTATTGTAGAGAGTTAATGGAGTGTTTCTCTTATTTAAAGGGGACTCTGTGGGTGTCGCTCATGTGAATCTGTTGTGGGGATGAAAACACAAACTTGTTAAGTGATTAATGTTGAGGAGGTAGATGTTTTGGAAGGTGTGTGTGTGTGTACGTTCTTGTGAGTGTACAGAGTAGACCCACAGACTACAGAGTGAGTCACTGACGTGTACGAGGACAGACCAGCTCATTTATATGCTGTGTGTGTTTCTATTGGTTCCATAAACGTATGCACCAACGCAAGCACGCGCACACACATAAACAAACACACTTCCCTAGGGCATGCCAGTGCTAACTGAATGAGGATCATGTGTCATTGATTAGACGAATGGATGTAAAGAACATTCTTATTGATCTTCACATTGACTGACATTTCGCTATCTGTGACTTGATAAATGATAGTCATGATGTCAGTGTTACTATTTGGATATATATGAAGTTTCATGTTTTCTTACTAATTAGCTAGGGGAAATGTCGACCAAATGCTTACATGTTCAGAGATTTTAAATATTCAGATAAACCAGAAGTAGTTTATTCCAGTTCAGCAGCTATGACATTTCAGTGTTTGTGTACGGACACGTTCAAACAGCTGCCCAGCATTTGAAACAAAAGTATTTGTTGGTGGTCTGGTATCAGTATTTCTCTCAGGGAGGTGAGGGAGAGGACCATGCATCTCTCTTTCCTCTGCTCCTCCCCCACCTCTCTCTCTCTCTTCCTCTTTCCTCTCTCTCTCTCTCTCTCTCCCTCTCTCTCTCTCTCTCTCTCTCTCTCTCTCTCTCTCTCTCTCTCTCTCTCTCTCCCTCTCTCTCTCTCTCTCTCTCTCTCTCTCTCTCTCTCTCTCTCTCTCTCTCTCTCTCTCTCTCTCTCCTCTCTTCCTCTTCCTCACCTCCCCCTCCCTCTCTATCTCCTCTACTCTCTCCCTCTATCTGTTTCCGTTGACAGCAGGGCTAGCCTCCTTTCTTCCCTCAATGCATTTCAGATAGCCCACCAGGGAAGAAGAGGAGAAATGGAAAAGAGGAGAGGCGGAGAGGAGGAGGGGAGGAGGAGGACGTGGAGAAGAGGATGAGGTGGAGAAGAGGAGGAGGGGAGGAGGAGAGGGCATGTAGTGGAGGAGGGTAGGAGGAGAGGAGGTGGAGAGGTTCTTGGAAGCTTCAAACCCTCCCAGTGACAGTGGCAGACTGAGAGTTTGGGTGACTCAAAGGTCTGGCACACACATGTACACACACATGTACACACACACACACATCTCTGTCTCTTTTAGACCCCCCCCCCCACTGGGTTTGGCTGTAGACGGAGCAGGCTGAGCAGTGTGGGCTGAGGCCCTGCAGAGTGCTGGCGTGGGACAGGGAGACAGCCCTGACGCTCCGGCCACAAAGACGCTTTCTTGTCTCCGTTTCCCAGCATGCCTTGCGGCAGGAGCCCAGGGGCGAGCGAGGGGCGGTGTCATTCGTCTCACCAGACAACTGAGCCCCAAACTGTCCACTGATCACTGCAATCCTCTCTCAAGTCCAGGCACATATTATGGTCACTGCACTAGAGAGACACACACACACACACACACACAGTTATAGCATTGAGTGTATGTGTAAAACACCCTGTCCCTCTATCTCTGTCGCTGCCTCTGTGTCTCTGCTCCTGCCTCCATTGTGTGATGATGGTGGAGATTTACAGTCCTGGGAGGAGCCCAGGCAGGGGAGGACATGCTTTACAACCTTGCCTCTGGCTGCACTGCTTTATGTTACACACACGCACACACACACACACATACACACACATACACAGAGAACACCGTACGCACACACACATATACACAAACACACACACACACACACAGGCCAGACGACTTGGGACATAACCTGCCCATGTGTCGTAATACACCTATGCAAAATCTCACCTTCAATGACATGTACTGTGTAATGCGAACTTTAAACATTATTATGTACATGTATGTGTGTGTGTGTGTGTGTTACCTCCGGACGTGGCCGCAGCACTGCAGAATCTCAGTGTCATTGGCTGTGGGTCCGCTCCTGCGGTGACCTGCGCCTGCTCCATTGATCACACGCCCCACACGCGCACTGTGTCATCAGTCTGTGTATCGGGACGTTCTAACGCGTGTTCTTTCTGTCTCTCTCTTCCAGGTAAGATTCAGAGAGGGCGCCGTGGGGACCATCATGCCACAGAAGGTATTGTTGACACGGTGTCTGGTCGAAGAAGCCCATACTGTCGCTGAGAAACTGAAGGTCTAGTCTATGGTTGTCCATGGGGTGTTCCTACATCGTCGAATGGGGAGTAGAAAGTTGCTTTTCTCTCTTGGGAGAGTGCTTTGTTTTCTGGTCTCAGTGTTGGTGTGTGGGCAACTGTGAAGCCCTTTGTGACACTGGTTGTCGGGCTATATCCAAAGTGCTGTTCAAATACTTATCAAGATTTCATTTGATTTGATCCGCGGTTTAAACTGTACCCGTGAGGCAGACCATTGTTCTTCAAGTTCTGCATGCCTGTACATAATTATGGACACACACGCACACACACACACACACACACACACACACACACACACACACACACGCACACACACACACACACCAGTGAGGTTACCCCTTGTGGTTTGATTATCAGAGCATGGAAGGCTGTTGTTCTACTGTTTTTGTTGAAAAGAAATAGACGACTGAAAAAAGTCTGTTTGACATTGCTGCCAAATTGACGATACAATTTCAGAGTAACCGCATTTATTTCCTGTTTTTCTGCTTTGTTGAGAATACCGCTTTGTCTGAATACTGTAGTCAATTCAATTAGTCTGTCTGGAAGGTTTCCATTAGTGTTGTGGTCTGTCAAGCCCTCAGTCCTGACAAGGTTCCAGCCCATTGACATAAGCAGTAAACATAAAAAGAGGTTTCTTTTAGTTTCTTTATAATTAGTCAAACAAATACGCTGAGTGCACTAACAAAACATATGCAGCTGATAACATTCTCTAAATCTAATTTAATAGTCGCTTGTCACAGCAGTGATTATGGATGTCTTCTTACAACACCGGCTGGACAGTCTTCTGGAAGTTTCCAAAGAATGGAAAGAAAGAAAATGTTCTCAATGTAGACCATATGTTCAAATGGCCACCTTATTGTTTTCCGGCTCTCTCATGGACTGTACTGTAAAGACATAACCTAACTGACTCTACATCTGCTATTCTTACAATCAATAGGAGCTCTGTGGTAACAAGGCAACAAGTGATATCCTGTTTCATGTCCACAATGTTAAAGATGTCATTTTATATAGTGACAAGTAACTGTAGATCCTGTAATATCCTGGTCATTTTATTCTATGCCTTAATCATTAAATATGTGTAGAAATGTGCTTTATATAACCATTTATTTGCCATTGAGGACTCAGATACATCATTTATAGCCTTATATTTTTATATTGAAGGCTTTCCAAACATCCTTAAAGTTGTTGTGAATGATTGGCTGTATTTTGTGTAGTTAGAGTAAGCTGAGAATAATAATTCAAATTATTACACTCACATCACCCTGCATAACATAATGTCATTGAATTAAATTAAATATAATATATATTAAACTGGCAGTCCTACTGTCACAAATGACAGTTTATTAAGCAGAAGCATTTCTCTCCTTGACTCCCAGAAGGCCACGTCCTCTCTAATCTCTCCTATCCCCCAGCTGCTATGAAAGTTCACCTGCAGTGTCATGATCAATACTGTTCGCGACCACAGGATCACCAGCTAGAGAATGCTTCCCCATGTCCAGCCTGTCACAGTCCAGGCAGTGCTGATGCAGGCACATTCTGCCAGTTATGTGGCTGCTGCTGTGGCCGCAGTTTTCATCAAGTCCAGAGGGGTGGCAGGCAGTCCTTCTCCAGGATCCTCTCCTCTCAGGGCCGTTAGGCTGAGTTACGAGGCTGGTGTCCACCTCTGTCACCCCCCCCCCCCCCCCCCATCAGGACACTCGAGGGGTCCCCGACTCTGATTGAGGATCAGGTGATTCAGCGCTCCTGGGGAAGCGGGGTGAATGTTCTAGAACGATACAGGAGGGGATCTGGAGGAGAGGGAGATGGATGGAGGACAAGACTGCTGACGTTGAGTGTGGATGTTTATCTGTTGGTGTGTGTGTGTGTGTGGTTGGGGGTTTGATGTATAGTTGGGATTGCGTGTGTTGAAGTGGTGTCTCAGAAGCCGTTCTGATTATCATACAGGTTACTGGATGTAGTTCTTTAGATGTAATACTGACATCTAATGGTGATGCCTTTGTATTGCATGACAGTCTTCCTTAACGTGTACAGTGCAGGGCATTGATTGCCCCTGGAGAAATCAGGCTATCCAGTGAAGTTAGTTGGGAATCATATGACCCTACAGAGGGTCTGTAAGGTGTAAAGCTGTTACAAGAACAATTTCTTGCTGTGTATATTCTTACTGTCCATAAATTAGTTTGACAGTTTGTCGGCTACGGTATCGTATCAAGTTGGGAATCACTTTCATGCTGAAACTGATGTCTTTAACCAAACTGAAAATGAACTCTGGTTATGTATTTTATTCATAAGAAAGAGCATAGCGGTTAGCCTTGACTTCATTAATCAGTTACAAAGTTACCTTCTTTGAGATAGCTGGAGGTAAACACCAGAGGATGTCATAAATGATTTATGATGTCTGGTCTGCTTAATGTCCATTTATGCATGTTCAATTAATCCATTATGGACAGCAGTGAGCGAGAGAGAGAGGCAGCAAGAGAGAGAGAGAGAGAGAGAACGAGAGGGAGGGAGGGAGGGAGAGGGAAAAAGAGGGAGAGAGGAAGAAAGAGTGTGTGAATGCGTGTGTATTTATGTACGGCAATAAACTTTAAAGGGCACTCTAATACACATTTAGAAACAAATCCAAGTCCAACATCATAATTGGACGATCACTGACTTTTTATTGACTAGTACATTGACCTGTAGCATCCTAAAGCCCGCTAAGACGTTAATGATGAGCTACAAAAGATGAACATCTGAATGAGACACTTAGTGCTGCGGATCAAGCACGTGCTACTGCCTCACTATTAAAATGGCTTCATCATCGCTTTCCTCTCTCCTCCCTTCCCTACATTTACATTTGATACATTCAGCAGAGCTTTTATCCCAAGTGGTGTGCATATAGTGGGTTACTTCCTTCTGTGTTCCCTCTCTCTGTTGTGTTTTAGTAACATAAACTGGACTCGCAAGGTCAAGACCACACGAGAATCTGTCTTGACCGAGCTCCAAGTTACAAGTTTTCACCTGTCATGTGCCTGCCCTTTTCAAAGGACGACTTCCCAGGTCAGGTTAGTGTTTTAAGTGGGACTTGGGTGAAATACCTTCCAGCCTGGCTTGGACAGCATGTGGGTCAGAGATCCGTGTGATTCCACCCTGCTGTAAATACCTAACCTACCAGCCTGGCTTGTTCATCCTGTGGGTCAGAGATGTAAATATGGTGCCCACCCCCATTCTCTACAGGGCACAGTGGAACTTGTGAACCAGCGCTGGCTCAGACACAGCCCGGCATGTGCTGTGCCCACAGCTCTAGTGTGCCAGCTAATGCTAATGTCCTTCCTTAAACAGCTCCCATTACCAGTCGCTGTGAGGGATGGAACATTTCTCTCTGTCTCCTATTTATATACCTGTTATTTACCTTTTTATTAACCTTCACCGGAGGTTGAGAGAAAGAGAACGTGGGCTGTGAGGTTACTGGGGAGACGGAAGGAGAGAGGGAGACGGAGGGAGAGAGGGACCACCAGACAGCTGATTCAAAGCTCTCCTTTGATAAGATTAGTGTGTCACATTAACTGTGTCATGTGAAGGCTGGCTAAGAATAGTACCATCACACCGGTGTTGGGCTCTGTCTCTGGAAAATATGACTGATTCCAGAGGTAAGACTTTGTGATAAGATTTCCCTCTAAATAGTGCAAAATGATTCAGGTCTCGACAGATTGAAAGTGTTGATCGATTTAGTAGATCTGTTGGAATAACTGATTGGTTTTCTCGTTTAATAGCTGCACCTGTTTTTTATTAGAAGAGTAAAGCAGTCAATATGTACAGAGTACTGTGGAGGTTCAAGAAATCTGTTCAGTAAAATGACCTCCAGAGGGCGCCATGTACTCAACATTGACCCTGCAAGACAATACAATTTTCTTTTTTTTCATGACAATTCTGCAGTTTATGTTTATGTTATGAATTGTTAAATACATTGATATTTCTGTTCGGTTTTCATCATTCAGTGTAAACAAGTGAATAATATAATGCTTTAACATGTTAAATTGTAGTTAATGTATAACATAATTTCCTACCCAAGCAATTACCTCTATAGGTGTCTGATTTTACTTGTATAGGATGTTTCTCCATAGGGAAGCCAAATGGATCTTGTGGATAGGTGTAGGCTGGGCTATAACACGTGAGTGTTTGGTTATAGGATCAAATATCCCCATCTGAAAACAACATCCAATTAATTTCTGCCATCGATTTCTGGTGTGCAGCTGGACCTTGACCCCCAACCCCCCTTCCCTCCCTCCCTCCCCTCTCTCTCTCTCTCTCTCTCTCTCTCTCTCTCTCTCTCTCTCTCTCTTTCACTCCCGGTCCCTCTCTCTGTCTCTCTCTGTCAGTGTCTCTTGCTGTTGACCCCTTTGAACAGCATGACTCCCCAGGGTCCAGGTCACCAGGTCAGGTTAGACCCCTCATGGTCTCCTGCAAAGCGATCAGTTTTGTAAAACACAATTGTTCCCTGTGAAATTAGTTAATTAAACATTGTATTTGAGCATTTTTTTCCCCCAAGTTTTGTATAAAAAGTACTTGAAAGAGAGAAAGAGAGAGGGGTCAGAATCGTCCATATTCTGTTTTGCTGTAGCCTGTAGATGTCTGGATCGGATTTCATAAAGTGATGTAACCCAAGTCCACTTCATTCTGAACTCGATCCAGTTTGCTTGGTTGAATAATATGATATGGTGTGGATATCTCAAGGGGTTTGGATAAAAAGATCAGCGCTTTCCTACTGCTGTCTGTCTATCCTTTGGCTTCCTCTCCTATAGAAACTAGGCCATCTTTACTGTTGCATGTTTCCAAATATTGACTTATGTTTGTACTGGTGGAGTGGTTGTATGGGGGGAACTCAGGGTTTGAACTCAGATCTAGAGAGAGAATGAAATACTGAGTGTTCCTGATACAGTATTTTGTAGTCAGTTTTATGTGAAATCCCGTGCAATTTGCAGTAATACATGATGTAATTGTCACAGTATTAGTACAATATAGCCTTCAGCTTGTAACGGTTCATTACGATGCCCTCATTAGACGGTTCATATCCGTTGCTGTCTTGCACAAGGCTCAACCATGTCTGGGAGTGCGGACATCTTGCCCCACCCAAGCCTTTGTCCCCCGTACACTCCAGAACGTTGGTATTTCCCACCCAACCCCGTGCCTTGTTGCCCTGACAACAGACACCTGGGCCAGCGTTTCCTTGGAGACGATTGCATGACTGATGAGGCAATCCCGCCGTTTTGCCGGGCTTGAGGCGTGCGCCTCGCACAGCTGGACAAGGCACTACCGCCTCGGAATTTCAAATAGGATCATGTTAATAGCAACCGAAACAGCATCGGTAGCAGCGACACACTCCGCGGTGTTTCATTACTCTTCACCGCTAGAGGCATTTACTCGTTTTCTTCGGCGTGTGATTCGGTAAAGGGGACTTAACGCCCGTAATTGTCTGGCTCATGTCGTCTTGTCAGAGCGGTGACGTCCATACAATTCCATCGTCCAGCGTGACCATGCCTCGGGAAACTCAAATGAAAGTTTAAAGCTGATTTTGTCAGAGTATAAAATGCGTTAAAGGTGATCAAATGTGAGACCGCGAATTCATCCAATTTATCCATACGGCCCATATTAACAAAGATAATGTGACGATTTCAACCAGGGCTCTTGACAGCTTCACGGAGCTGCACATTATTACATCTGTCTAACAGAACTACATCTAACAGAACTAGGCCTACATCTGTCTAACAGAACTTAATCTATCTCCTTGAAGTAGTTAAATATTGATCTCCCTGCTCCATTGTATGGTGGACACCACATCCTGTCCCCAGGGCAAACTGAGGAGGTAATTAGCGCTTCAAAAATAGCCACGCTAATTAGAGAACTTATCAGTGAACCAGTGAATAGTGGAAAAGGCCATTTCAAATTGACATAAGTGCTTTATTCTGTCATTATTAGGGATTCTGGATCTCTCCTCATCTGTCTTATAGAGCAGAACAGATATAGAAAACCGAACTTGTGCAGTTTAGGGGAAAGCACATCCATACACCACACAGCTGAGGTGTGATTGATCTTATTCACCAGAAGGGAAATCACACACACACACACACACATACACACACACAAACATGCCTCGCTCTGTCCTCCAAATCAGACACTCTTTAGCCCCTCCAGTCTCACATCTCACATTCCTCTATTGGGTGTGATGTGATAAAGACCACTAACCGCTCAGCTTCCTCTCGTCCTCCTCTTCACCCTCACCCCTGGCCCACATTCAGAATATTCTCCCCACTTATTTGATCTCAACTGCCTGAAATGTGGAATGAGTGGACTGCCACCAAAGCCAATTGGTTGCCATGGTTATCCACTAAAATACCATTACTATAGCAACACCATTTCGCTGGGCCTTAAAGTTGCCCAGAGGGAGGCCACATAGTGACACACACACACACACACACACACACACTTACAGCTAAGCACAACAAAACAATGTTTCCATTTTCAAAATATAAACCTTATCACAAGCTCAAACAAAAGCAGGCCTGTTTTGAAGTTGATTCCATTATTTCAAGATTGGCGGGGATTGTACTGAATGTTTCAAAATGTCATAAAATATCAACCAACAACCAGGACATGACAGGATCCGTTACTATGGTGACAGTTTGAATGTCTACTGATAGAAGGTTGATACACCTATCGATATCAGTGCCACCATCGTGTTTCGTGCTAAACCAGACCAATCAATACTGTTCTTCAACCAGCACCATGCTATCTATCAGCTTATGTCATACTTCCCAGTCGGCAAGACAAAAGCCTGTGGTTCAGGGTAACATCCTATAGATCTGTTTGTAGTTGCAATCAATTCCTCATCAGTTTTTAGCTGCACTCTCACCAGAACATTCAGGGCTATCGATAGCTTTATTAGTTTGTGTGGGACAGGGCTGGCCAGACAGCTCTGGCATGAAGCATAGGGTTAGGCTGAGAGAGAGAGAGAGAGAGAGAGAGAGAGAGAGAGAGAGAGAGAGAGAAAGAGAGAGAGCTCGTAGAACTGAAAGTAACAGGAAAAGTAAAATGATCTGGCCAAAACTCTGTCTACAGAATGGAGAGGGAGACAGCCTCGCTTAAGGCTACAATGCCTCTCTGTCTCTGAGCGTGTTTCAATTTAAACGCATCCAGAGCTTACCCCCCTCCTTCTCTGGCCTCTGTTCTCTTCCTCCCTCTTTACTCTCCCCCAATCTCTTCCTTTCTCCCCCTACCCCACCCCTGTCCCTCTATCACTTTTCGTCTTCCTCCCATATACACCACATATACACCCCTCTATCTTCTCCCTGTCTGTCTCTCCACCTCCCCTGCTCCCCCCTCCATGTTCCCCCCACCCCCACCATCACCACCACCGAATATTAAATATTCAGGGCCCTCTGCCGGGTGTCCAGATGCCCCCAGATCTGCCAGGCAGGCGGCAGGGTACGTGGGCCTCCCCAGGCGGGGGGGCGGGGGTCGGGGGGGCAGCTGTGTCAGTCTGGAGGGAGCTGGGCCGTTTCCGTGATGCCAGCTTTGCTGCAGGCCCTCACACTGACAGGCGTGTGGGCCACAGGCGGGCGTGCGGGCAGCCTTAAATTAGCCAGCTTTTCTGTCAGGGAGCTAACAGGGCGGACTCGTTCAAGGAGCTAGCTGGACTATTCCTGGGCCCCGGTTTGATTTAAAGGAAGGGCTAATATATATCAGTGTTTTCCCACTAATTTGTCATGTAGAGACCTGACTCTCTCTGCTTTCTCTCTCTCTCTCTCTTTCTCTCTCTCTCTCTCTCTCTCTCTCTCTCTCTCCCTCTCTCTCTCTCTCTCTCTCTCTCTCGTTCTCTCTCGTTCTCTCCCTCTAGTGACGTAGCGGTTATTAAAGTGTGACAGACAAGGCAACAAAGAGACACATTGAGTACGAATGCACACCCAGTGAGCTTGCTGACTAATCAATGTCACAGCAAATGGGATGAAGGGCGCAGCTTTTTTTTCTAGAGTGTGTGGACCGAGTCAACAAAGGCTTCCCTCAAAGTAATTTGTGAGGAGTTTGAAATATTTGGCACTTTGATAGGACTGACAGCCATTGTTGCAGGGGGAAAGATGTTTAGTGACTCTGAGGAATGTGGGGGATTCCTTTTGTCTAAGGTTTTCTCTGTGTGTGTGTGTGTCTGTTAGAGAGGCAAAAAGCCCCCTTTAAGACTCAGAGAGCCAGTATCCCACAGGAGGTCGTGTCAGGTCAGGTCTGTCTGGGAGGTTAGTGGGGGGTAGTTAATGTGTGTGTGTCTCCTCAGCCAGACAGTCAACGTTCTTCTTCAGGTCAGAGAGGGAGGCAGCCACACCGACCAAGAGGAGTCTCCGCACAGCAAAGCTCATCACTGTCTAGTTCAGATCCTGCCTGGTTAGTCACAGCTGAACCTGAGCGGAGGAAAAGGTTACTCTCCTCCCACACACACAGACAGAGAGCTCCACCATGACAGAGCGGACCCAGTCCACTCCTCCCTCCTCCTCCCGCCGTTCTTTAAGGCTGGTGGGGACTCGTTCGGTCGTTCGGGGCTCGAGTGCGTTTGTGTCTCTCTCTTTCTCTCTCTCTCTCTCTCTCTCTCTCTCTCTCTCTCTCTCTCTCTCTCTCTCTCTCCCTCTCCCTCTGTCTCTCTCTCTCTCTCCCTCCGTCAAGCAAGTGTTCCGGGTGGTAACTGGTTTCTCTCTGTCTCTTTCTCTCTCCACTCCTTCCCCTCCCTTCCCTCCACCCTCTCTCCCCACCTGAGCTGGAGTGAACTCAGACTTATGAACAGCCACGAGACACCAGATGGCCCTCCTCTATTGGAGGATGCAAGGGAATTGGCTCAGAGGACAGAATGAAGGGAGTCCACCTTACTGTGTGTCTGTGTGTGTCTGTGTGTGTCTGTGTGTGTCTGTGTGTGTCTGTGTGTGTCTGTGTGTGTCTGTGTGTGTCTGTGTGTGTCTGTGTGTTAGGCAGCTTCAAAGCTACAGTTAACATCTAGCCTGTTTTCCCTTTATTGGAAATGACTCTGTAGAATGAAGCATTGTTAAACCTTTGAAGTGGGAGAGATGTCTGTAGAGGCACATGCATAACTCCATACACACACACACACACACACACACACAGGTGGTTTGTTATGCTCCCATCAAAAAAGAGGAGAAGTAGGATTGTAAGTGCTGAGGGGGTGGTGGTTGGTGGTGATGGGGTTGAGGTAAGGTAAGACAAGGGTTGTGCTTCTTTTTCCCGGTTACAGCAACTCTTGCAGCGTTATCTGGGAGCTGGCCTCACCCTCCAACCTGCCCCTCAGCCTACTGCCCACCCAGTAACTCCAGTATACAGTAGCCTACAGTCACTGAGGTCTACAGTGGGGCTGCAGGCTCCCCAGGGGTTAGGAGGATGTGAGGGAGACACTCATCTTCTGTATGGGTCAGTGACAGTCGTGAATAAGAGCATGCTGAGGGGCTCTGTCTGTGGGAGGGGCTGACAGATGCTGTAGTACTACTGTGTATGTGTGTGTCTACTGTGTGCGTGTGTGGGCAGCGTGCTTTGTTGCCTGCACCTGTTTGATGTGCATGAATGGGAGGGTGGAGCGTGTGGTTCCTCATCAAAGGGCACCTGTCCCAGTATGTTACTGGGAAGGACAGTGCCTCCCCTGTCACACCTCTCCCACTGGCTCTGACAGGGAGCAGTCAACGATCCAACTCCATCCACCTCTAAACTAGACTGGAGGGAAGACAGGAGCGGTGGCGCCGACTGCTACCAGAGGGGTGGAGAGAGGGAACGTGGCTGACATGACTTCAGCGTGTGTCTTCATGCCGAGCCAAACCAAGACCCCTTTCTCCCAGCAGGGTGTGCACACCCTCGGCCCCCCTCTCCGCCCTGTTTTGTTGTGGTCTGTGTGAGAGAGAGAGAGAGAGAGAGAGAGAGAGAGAGAGAGGGAGGGAGGGAGGGAGGGAGGGAGGGAGGGAGGGAGGGAGGGAGGGAGGGAGGGAGGGAGGGAGGGAGGGAGGGAGGGAGGGAGGGAGGGAGGGAGGGAGGGAGAGAGAGAGAGAGAGAGAGAGAGAGAGAGAGAGAGAGAGAGAGAGAGAGAGAGAGAGAGAGAGAGAGAGAGAGAGAGAGAGAGAGAGAGAGAGAGAGAGAGAGCGAGAGAGAGAGAGAGCGAGAGAGAGAGAGAGAGAGAGAGAGAGAGAGAGAGAGAGAGAGAGTGTTGTCTTGCTGGTCTGTTTATGTTGCGAGAAGGCTGGTGAGAATGTGTTTGTTAGTGCTTAACAGCTGCCAGACTGGCCAACAAATTTGCTGACAATTGCTCATTAAGGATTTGTTGCCCTGCTTGCACAGAAATATTGCTGCTGTAAAATGTTTATGATTCATTAAAACTTTTTGGTATAAGAAACCCATCAATAGTGAGTAGCTAAGAACTCAGCTACTGTACATTTCTGCAAAAATGACAAATTGTCGGTGAGATATTATTCAGATCAGACAGAAGAGAGAGGGGGGAGAAACAGAGAGAGAGTGAGAGAGAAAGAGAAGGAGAGAGAGAGAGAGAGAGAGTAAAACAGAGAGAGGGAGAGGGAGAGGGAAAGGGAGAGAAAGAGAACACACGTCATTGATACCGCTTGGTAGTCTGTGATCCTTCTTTGGCCATTAATCTATAAAGGGCCTTTCATGTGTACACACACACACACACACACACACTCACACACAGAGAGAGCATTAAATAGATGCCACTGAAGGGCTTGCTCCCTAGCTCTCCCTCTCTTTTGAACGGCCTGCCTCTCATGACATGTGACTTAGCCTACTTCCACGTTACAGACACAAACATATGAGACACGACATCAGGGATTGCACGTCATGAGTAGGCCTGTTAGTTTGGAGTTATAACATTTGTTTGAATCTTGAACCCTAATCCTATGAAATTGACAAAAGAACATTTGGTGTCAAATGTTGTATACTGAACAGATGGATCTTGACTAACAAGCTGTGTGATGAACATAGTATTGGTGGAGTATGGTGTCTGGCTTCTCTGATGGATCCCGACTGGTCTCTGCGCTCGTCTACTCTGGTCTGCGGGGGGTTTGGAGGGGTATGGCAGCCACACGGCCTGAGCATGATGTCCTCCCTCCCTCCTCCCTCCCTTCATCCTCCCTTCCTCCATCTGGGTCTTCCCTCATCCCTCGCTCCTCACAGCGGGCAGGGGCCAACACACAGGTGTGCCCTCTGGTGAAGAGCCAAAGAGGTGGAAATACAGATAAGGACACACACACACATACCTCTACACACACATACACCCACACACACACATTCATACATACAGACATACATACACACGCATACACACTCAACTTTTGAGAATTCTTATCCTGTGTGCCCTCTGGCAGTCCCCATAGAACCATAGTCTGGCACGCGACCAAACTCCCCTCACCACAGCCTTGAGTAATGACCAGCATCTGTGTGTGTGTGTGTGTGTGTGACCCCTCACATGGCCTCCCCAGGCACTGTCACCCGGGGGTACTCGGCCAGGTGACAGGGGTGGTGTGTGTGTGTGTGTGTGTGTGTGTGGTGGGGTGTGTGGTGGAGCCAGGAACACAGTCACCAGACCGGACTAGACTGAGGCTGGAATCTGATTGTGGTATAATGAAGTGAGGAAGTGTTGAAGTGGAACAACACAGAGGGAAGGAGGGAGGGAGGGAGGGAGGGAGGTGAGGGAGGGAGGGAGGGAGGTGAGGGAGGTGAGGGAGGGAGGTGAGAGAGGGAGGGAGGTGAGGGAGGGAGGGAGGTGAGGGAGGGAGGGAGGGAGGGAGGTGAGGGAGGGAGGGAGGGAGGGAGGGGGGAGGGAGGGAAGGAGGGAGGGAGGTGAGGGAGGGAGGGAGGGAGGGAGGGAGGGAGGGGGGAGGGAGGGAAGGAAGGAAGGAAGGAAGGAAGGAAGGAAGGAAGGAAGGAAGGAAGGAGGGAGGGAGGGAGGGAGGGAGGGAGGGAGGGAAGGAGGGAGGGAGGGAGGGAGGGAGGGAGGGAGGGAGGGAGGGAGGGAGGGAGGGAGGGAGGTGAGGGAGGGAGGGAGGGAGGTGAGGGAGGGAGGGAGGGAGGGAGGGGGGGAGGGAGGGAAGGAAGGAAGGAAGGAAGGAAGGAAGGAAGGAGGGAGGGAGGGAGGGAGGGAGGGAGGGAGGGAGGGAGGGAGGGAAGGAGGGAGGGAGGGAGGGAGGGAGGGAGGGAGGGAGGGAGGGAGGGAGGGAGGGAGGGAGGGAGGGAGGGAGGGAGGGAGGTGAGGGAGGTGAGGGAGGGAGGGAGGGAGGGAGGGAGGGAGGGACAGTAGAGAGATGAGGTCGAAAGATCAAAGGATACAGTGAGAGTTGTGACTGGGAGGAACACCTCTGTTCCTCCTTTAGTCCTGTCAGTCTTCCCAACCCGGATCTCCATACTGTCCCATGAATGAGCCAGGGAGGGGTGAGCTGGAAGGATGGATGGATGACAGAGAAGAAAGGGGTTTTATATCTATTAATGGGATGCTCTTTCAACACAGTGCACTACCAGCCATATAGCCAGGGGCCATCATTAAAGACAGTCGGATTCTGTCTTTTCAAAGGACCTCGTCTGTTTAATTGGGGCAGGCTGGAGTGCATATGAAAGAGCTGTTTGATATTAGAAAACAAATACTTAATTTAGACAAATTAAATGAGAAGTTTTTCTTACATTGCTATGATTCAGTCATTTGATAAGAGTAGTATTATTATAAGTAATGTCAAGTTGTTGATGAAAACGAATTTATTTATATATTAAACATTTAAAAAGAATTATGCAATGAATGTTGAGTGGAAGGTAATCAGCTAGTTTCTTTTGATTGGTTCTCACTAACTACATTGTTGATTAGAAAAATCTGGGGGAAAAAATTGAAGAGACCACAGGAACAGTTGTGTTCACACCCACACATACACACACACTCACACACACACGGGTGGTAACGAGCGACTAGTAGGAGAAATCGTCTTCTCCAGCGAGTGCTTCCAGATAAACACTGGTAGCAGCTGCTGCCATGGCAACACCATTGTGCTTCCCCCCCTCCCTCCTGCCATCGCTCTCTTGCCCCTCCCTCCCTCCCTGCCCCCCTCCAACCCCCCCTCAACCTACCACTCCCCCTTCCCTCGTAGCTCTCCCCTCAGTCACTGTGGACTAACTGTGGAGAGAGGCTGGCTGCTGGGGTGGGTTCCAGCTCAAGAGGGCTTCACTGGAGAACAAAATAAAGAAGACTAAAAAGAACAAGTCAAAGTGAGTGAGGGTCTGTTGGAGGGTTGAAGGATGAGCGAGGACAGCCAGTCCCAGTACAGGATGGAGCCTGGCGACCGTCTCAACGGGCTGGGCCAGAGGAGGAGACGACCCAAAAAGGTAAATAAACCCACATGCTTCTCCCACTCTGACCTGCTAGCCTGCTCGTGTTCAGCTCTGGAGCTCCCTGGAGAGTGGGGAGCGCAGGGGGCAGGGCTGGCTCCGTTCATCTGGCTTCAGTGCTGTGTTTTTGGGGCAGCGGTTGCCTCGCTCCCTCTCCCTCTCCTCCCTGGAGGCTGGGGTAGTTGGCTGGTGGAATTGCAGCTTGCTGTTGTTGTGTTTGTGCGGCGTGCTCTCTGAGCCTGCTGGCTGCAGACACCAATTGATGGAAGGTGTGTGTGTGTGTTTGTTAGGAGGTTGTTTTGGGTTTTGGAAATACAATCATTAAGTGCTTTGATGGATTGGTGCTGAAGTGTTAGTTATTGTGTTTTCTTGCTCCTTTCATCTTTATCTTCATCTCTCTCTCTCCATCTTTCTCTCTCTCTCTCTCTCTCTCTCGCTATCTCTCTATCTCTCTTCCTCTGGGTAAGAACAGTTTGTGGTCTTCTCATATGAGAGCTCTCTGCCCATTCCACCTCTTTTGGTTTTGATGGATCACTTCTCTTATACTCTCTGTCTCTCTTTCTCTGAGTCTCACCCACCCTCTCTTTCTCTATCGCTTTCTCGACTCTGTCTCTCTTTCACTTGCCCCTCTTTGTCCCTCTGTCCTTCCACCTAGTGTCTCTCTCTCTGTCTCTCTCTGTCTGTCTCTCTCTGTATCTCTCTCTGTGTCTCCCTCTCTGTCTCTCTCTGTCTGTCTCTCCCTCTCTGTCTCTCTCTCTCTCTGTCTCTCCCTCTCTCTGTCTCTCTCTCTCTGTCTCTCTCTCTCTGTCTCTCTCTCTCTCTGTCTTTCTCTCTCTCCCTGTCCCTCCCTATCTGACTCTCCCTCTTGTAGAACGGCGTTGGTGCTGTTGTGTTGCACACCTCTGTTACAATGGGAGGTGGCTGTTGTGGCTCAGGGTGGGTCCCCACCGTGCTCTGCTCTTTGTGTGTGTGCCTCTCAGTGTATGCAGGACCACGCAGGAGCGTGGTCAATAATAATGCTTTCGAGCGAGTGTTTTTTTGCAAACCCAAACGCCCATTGTTTTCAGATGAGACTAAGTCATTCTGACAGTAGGAATTGTTTCCGCCTCCACCGTGAAAAAAACAAACACATTCTCTGGAGGAAGAAAAGACACACACACTTCCTGGAAGAAGAGTAGAGACAGTCTTTTCTGGAGTCCAACAAAGATATGTATTATTATCCTGTCTTCCCTTTGGCTATGTCACTGGGAGAGCCACTGTATAATACTTAAGTGTTGTGGATTTATCATAGATAACCTCTCTCTCTCTCTCTCTCTCTCTCTCTCTCTCTCTCTCTCTCTCTCTCTCTCTCTCTCTCTCACTCACTCACTCACTCTCTCTCTTTCCCTCCCTCCCTCCCCTCTCTCTCTCTCTCTCTCTCTCTCTCTCTCTCTCTCTCTCTCTCTCTCTCTCTCTCTCTCTCTGACATGGCACAGGCTTACAGCTAGAGGCTGGATGAGGGACATTATTGGACAGTAATCTCTTTTTAAAAGCCAGTGCAGGAAATAAGCCAAATCAGCAGAAAAATTGGCCAGAGTATTTGGATGTTTCATCCTCAGGATGTCATGTATATGAATCTCTATATCAGAAGGAGTCGTGGGCTACTCCAGACAGACAGAGAGAGAGAGAGCACTCCTGCAATACTGAATGTACAACATTGGATTCTAATGTATCTCAGGGAGGCAGTTGGGAATTAAGGATCAATGTTTGAATTATTGATACCAGCCCTCCATCCCCTGCTTTACCCCTTTCCATCCCCTCCCCCTGGCTTTCTCCCTCCCTCCCTCCCTCCCTCCCTCCCTCCCTCCCTCCCTCCCTCCCTCCCTCCCTCCCTCCCTCCCTCCCTCCCTCCCTCCCTCCCTCCCTCCCTCCCTCCCTCCCTCCCTCCCTCCCTCCCTCCCTCCCTCCCTCCCTCCCTCCCTCCCTCCCTCCCTCCCTCCCTCCTCCCTCTCTCTGTCCTTCCCTCTCTGTGGTACCTTGGTGTGCCACTGTTAGAGTGGCATGTCTATCAGGGTGCTGATCTTTGCTGTCTCAGTCCACTAAGCGCTGGGCAATCGACACAAAACGAAGAGATCTCGGCTAAAACCCAATCCCACGCTGGCCTGCCGTGATTATCATCAACACACACACACACAAGCGCGCGTGCACACACACACACACAGGGTCACACCTGTGTGTGCACCGACACAACAGCGAGTCCAGGCACTAAAACTCTTCACAGCTGTGTCGGAGCAGCGTGACTTGTGACTTGGCTCTGGTCAGGAAATCTCTACAGAACACTTTCATCTCAACCTTTCATCCTTGCGATTAAAACTTCCACCGACTGATTGATTTGAGCCTTTAAAATGCTCGCTCGCTACTGTAGAGGAAGTGAACGCCATACAGTAGCCTGCTGCTATCTCTGCCCTTTCAAGGGCGGGGGTGGCTTTGCTGATGAAGAGCCAGGTTTCGTTTTCTGATGAGGGCAGGGAGAGCTCAGTCTGGTGTCGGTCGTGGGCCCAAGGACGACTCGAGTGTGGCAGGAGAAGGCTATCACAAAGACTCAGGGCTTTTGACTTCTGTTACAGACGCACACACCCGCACAGTCCTCTGAGTTCTGCCGTATAATGGTGAACTATCATGTGCTTTAGAGAGAAGAGTGGGTAATCGTGGGATCGACTCGTGACAGCCATAGACAATGTGCCTTACCTAGAAACCTCATCAAAGAGTCATACATGGTTATAATGAGACACTATGACAGATGGTTACTAATTAGCTACCTGATGAAAGCTCATTTCCTTTATGGTCTGTTGGATCCGTCGCGCCACCCACGCCTCAGGTGCAAATCTCCGCCAGGCTATCTAGTGTAGCCTTAGGGCCACCCCCTCAATCGCAGCAGCTGGAAAGTGTGGGGGACTAGCTAAAGACACTGCATTAGCCTACAAATTGCAAAAATAAATCTGTTCAAATGTGAGTATTGCATGTCTTACGAAGGCAAAACAATGAGCTGACAACGTCTGAGATGGAGTCTCACATCTGACACGTCTGACAAACACAAACTATCGTCCTTGTTGACGAACAGCGACTGTTTATCCGACGTATGGTGTCAGCATCCCGCCTCAAAGAGCTCCCCTCAGCTCTGAAGCTAACCCACGCGAGCGGCAGGAAGGCCTCGGAGATAATAAGAAAGATCCGGTCCCCTGCGCGCCTCCCGCCAGGAGTGAGATATCACAGCGTCAGAGGTGGCTCCGTAGCAACGGGGACGGTCGATCCTAAGTGGAGAAGGTCCATCGACCGCCTTCGCGAGAATTAGTGGGGCGATGGGCCGCGTGTCCGCTTCAATTTGCGGCAGGGTAACACTCTTGAGCGATCAGGGAGCGAGAGCAGAACTAAGTGTCCAGGTGTCGCTGCTCGGTGTTGCTGACTCCAGACAAAGGAGCTGTGGAGGGAGGGGTCTGTTCAGGCTGTTTGAGTGTCGTGGATTGTAGCCCTACTGGCGCCACTGAGAAGCACAGAGGCCCTGTGTGTGATTTAGCTGACATGGCTAGCTTAGCTAACATTTTTGTCAGGTGCTTTGAGAGGTTTCGGTTGGTTTCAGAACGACTCTGATGAGGTGGTGACACACAGGTGACCAGCTTCATGATGCTGGGGAGGTTTGCTCCTCGTGGTGTGTGTGTGTGTGAGGGTTTGTGTGTGTGTGAAGCCTGGGGCTTTTCTTGGACGACAAACTAAAACACAGATGGGTGATGCCGAGGACAGCTAGACGTTTCCATGGCAGCAAGAAGGCAACCATAACGCAAAACGAGTCAATTCCATCAAGGCAGATGACGTTTTGCCACAAATGTAGTGGCATTACTCTCCATGCCGTAGATATGGGATTTTTTCTCTTAGTCAAGATGGCTTAAAACACTCCAAACCTATCATGTACCCAGGAATATTCCATACAGCTTATCCAGGTGTACAGTTTGACCATCTTTGTAGAGAACAACATTAAACCAAACCAAAGCTATTATCTGGTGAAGGCAGCGATGTATGTTACAGTAGATCCTAGTCCCTGCTAGCCAGGGCGGGGTTGGCCAGTCATAATTCCCCCAGCATCGTGATCTTCACCGGGGGACAGTGGAGAGAGAGAGGACCAAGGTGAGAGAGGGGGATTAGAGGGAGACTGATGAATAAAGTGATATTGACTGAACCGAAAATGTGTGTTTTCCTTTGTGTGCCTAATGCCTAATATATGCACGGGCGTGGATGTGTGTGTGTGTGTGTGTGTGTGTGTGCATGTGTTTGTGGAGTACTTTATCTGTCTTCAAAGAATCATCCTGTCCAATAAATGAGAAGCCAGGCGAGGTACAGTGTTCAGTGGAGGCTGTGTGGTGCCCCGCCCTGCCCCCCCCCCCCCTCTTCCACCCTCCATCCCCACCTCCCCCCCAAGTGGGGGAAAGAGAGAAGGGAAAAAAGAGGGGGAAAGAGAGACTGAACCAGCCCAGAGAAACAAATCAAAGATGAAGAGTAGGTTTTGTTTACACTGTCTGAGTCTCAGCATGTGTGTGCATGCACTGCTGTGTGTGTGTGTGTGTTTGGGTCTTGCCATGCCTGCATCTATGTGTGTGTGCTTAAGGCCATAACCACTATCAATCTCTGCTGCTCCGACGAGTACCTAATTGACCGAGACCCCCCGCAACAGCAGGCCATCGCGTAGAATGAGGAATGACAGGCGGCTCTTCCACTGTGATGATGCTGCTGCTCCTCAATAAGAGTTAGGGTGATGGCACTGGGTGAGGCGTTAATGAGGCCGTGAGTACAGTATGATGAGGAAACACCCGCACCTGGGTTTGACCCTGACTGAAACCCTTGATCAGCCCTGCATGACTGAGGGGTGTTATACTGTTGACAGGCAGCGGCGTCGTAGCTCAGCGAGCCAAAGGGCCGAGGAGAGCGCTTGCCCCCCCCCCCCCACGCTGAGGCCTGTCTTCATCCTGTCTTCCTCCTGATTACCCTGCTGACGGACAGCAACGAGGGGGTTCATTATCTATTAGTAAGGCCTGGGGATCGTGGAGTGGTGCGCTGATCGGCCCTCTGAGCTGGCAGATGTTCTGCTCTGCTAGCATTTGGCAGTGAGGATGGAGATGTACGGCAGCAGGAGATGATGATGCTCGTTTGTGTTCTGGCCAGTAAGCACAGGCTCAGAAAAAAACACAGGCTCACAACAAGAGGTGGGGGGAAAAATACATTTGTGCGTATTTCAAAGTGTTGTACATCACCCTGGATGTGTGGGCGCATGTGTCTTTGTGTGTGTGTGTGTTGTTCCTTGGTGGTCTCCGGGGGTTACTCAGCGGCAGTGTTTCCTCTGACCTCTGACCCCCTGGTCCTCGTATGTCCTCCCACTGACAGGTTCATTTGGTTGCCGCTGGTAACTTCCAGAGTAATGGCCGCCAACGTCTTCCTCTCCCCAGCTCTATTTTCATCGGCCTTCTCTGCTTTTACACCTTCTCCTTCCTTTTCATGCAGGAACTCACAAACACACACACACATTCACGCACGCACACACCTCCCTCTTATTTCCCTCTCCGTCTATTTCCCTCTCCCTCCCTCCTCTGTTTTGCTCTCAGTCTCCAGTTGTTCCGTCTCGTTACCATGGCTCCTGTGGCCCATAATATCCCCCTCACTCGCATTCCTGATTGTTCTGTGAGTAGTGAATGGCTTTTCTTCTGGGAGGAAATGAAAAAAAGATCTCTCTCCTCCACCGTGCAGAGACTGAGGGCTATCGGAGAAAGCAATCAGAGCTACAAAGCAGTCCTGACTCCAATGTAATTGAATATTTCCCTCCTGCTCCCTCTCTCAGTTCTCTGAGCTTGAGTCGAATTAGATTGGCGAAAATCATCAGAAACATTCCTCGTCAGAACCAAACCGTTCGTTAACCTCCTAGGAGTTGCCCTGAACCGTAGGACTAGTGTCGAACCGAACAGCGTCACACTCTTGAAGGTTCCGCTGAGAGGAGATGCGGGAGGCTTTATGGAGGAGCTTGGTGTCACGTGCTGTCGCTGAGGAGCCGTCCTCGCCAGGCGACAGAGGGTCTTCGTTCGGTGTGGCCTCGCAGGGATGCTCAGTTGGGGCTTGGTTTCTTTTCGGTCTCGAACGGACGTTTGGCTTTTTCTGGCCTCTCGGTAGACTCCGACCCAGATAGATCACGCTTGGTTCACGCGTCCAGGATGACTGACGCACACTGTTGTAGCCGTTTTGGACATTTTTGTCCGAATATAAAGTTTGCATTAACCTTGGGTTACTCTGGTTGTGTTATGTGTGTCCGCTACACACGCAGTAAAACCATTAGCCGCAGCTCTGAGTGTGTGTGGTTTCAACTGAACAGACCACCTTCAGTAATCCTAACCCTCGAGTGTTACATCTCTGCCCCCCCCCCCCCCCCCAAGTCCTACTTGGTAATTGATGCCTTTGTGGGTCTCGGAAAATACATCCATACTCTGGAGGACAGCTGAATCCAGCCAAGGAAGGCATGTTACATTTGACTACTGTCAAAGTTCCTTTATCTAAGGGCTCTAACTCTCCAATTACATAGCCAGCGTGTGGGTGCTGTGGTGTATATAGTTGATAGACAGGACTAGGCTGATCTGTGTGTGTGTGTGTGTTTGTGTGTGCGCGCCTTCTGTGCTTTGGTTCTTATTAAGATGCATAGCGTCTCCTCAGGAATAACCAAATTGCTCAGAAAACCGTCCTGACTCACTCCTGGTGTCCCAGTTCTGCAGGTGCATGATGGGTCATGAAAACTCTGTGGAGGAGATCAGGGATCTTCCCAGCCCATTTCCTCCCTGTGGAACGTATGCGTGTGTATACAGACCCCCTGAAAATCTTGGTTGGCTTCGGCCATGAAAATAATGTTCTTAGATTGTGTGTAGGTGTGTGTTCAATTTTTTTTCCTCCGAACCTTTCTGGACTCACAGTCATTGCTCAGCAACCAGCAGACAGTGACAGATTGATTTTTCTAGCTGTCTGGGTTTCTGGTAGCCTGAACTCTGCCCCCTCTGCACAGCCTCTGAAGCAGTGGATTGTGGGTAGCACAGTGGGGTAGAGCACAGGGACCTGGTAATGAGAGGGAAAAGGTTACTAAGTTACATCAGTGATTGTGTGTTTCTGTGTGTGTTTGTGTGTGTGTATGTGTGTGTGTGTAAGTGTGTGTTTGCTTGCCTATGGGAGGGCTTGCATTTCAAAGAGCTGAGTGCCATATTTGGCCTCGTTCCAAATGAATGATGAAGCAACAAACCTCCACCTGAAAGCTTTTCAAAGACTTTTCAGAGGAGCACAACGCTGTGTTGTGTTTGTGCATCATCTTGTCCTTGTGGTTCCATTTCCTGAATCCTTCCTGAACATGTCCTGACGCATATCCCACAACCACCTCCTTAGACCCTGCTACATATCGTCCAATGAAATCCCGAGGCCACTATTTTGGATCGATAACTCTTCATTTATTCGGTTGGAGGTCCACAGTCGGACCTGAGCTGTAGATATCTCCTTTGGCAGTAGATCTTCCTGTCCCTCTCCTCACATCCCATAAATCCTTCCCCCTGTCCTCTTTTACGACGCCAAGGAAAGAATTACTGGAGCTGTTCCCTCGGGCTGGGATAGATGGAATTCCTTGCCTGGATTCTAGACACGCGTCGGGAATGACGAGGCCGTGTAGAGGGGCCTACAGGTCGACTTGAGGCTTTTCGGATTAGCGATCATTCCGCTTGTGCTGTTGCACTGGAACGTTGACGTATCAACTGCGAGAACTCCTACTTTGCCAGTTGTGTTTAGGTACGAGGCAGAACAAGAGAGGGACTTTAGAGACGGGGTGGGTGGAGGGCTGGAGGATGGGTGTCTGGGCTCAGGAAGTTGGGGGGGGGGGGGGGATCGCTTTTTGTTCAGCGGAGTGTGAAGGAGGGAGGACGAGAGATGGGGAGGATGTTGATCTTGATGTTGTTGACGTCTGTAACAGCCTCCTTCTCAGTTGTTCGGACAGAGGCCGTTTGAGTTTGACAGGATGGAACACCGTTAGGGACTCTGTCGGCCCATGCCTCAGAAGAGCTTCTCTGAGCAGGACTTCCCTTTTGAAACCCTACTTTGTTTCGATTCCCTTTCTTCCGAGCTCTTCAAGTGTTTTTGCTGTTTCGCTTTTTATTTGCTCACTCAGTCATTCAGGGCTCGAGTGCCTTTCTTGAGTGCCTTTCCCTCTCTCTCTCTCTCTCTCTCTCTCTCTCTCTCTCTCTCTCTCTCTCTCTCTCTCTCTCTCTCTCTCTCTCTTTCTCTCTCTCTCTCTCTCTCTCTCTCTCTCTCTCTCTCTCTCTCTCTCTCTCTCTCTCTCCCTCTCTTTCTCTCTCTCTCTCTCTCTCTCTCTCTCTCTCTCTCTCTCTCTCTCTCTCTCTCTCTCTCTCTCTCTCTCTCTCTCTCTCTCTCTCTCTCTCTCATTATAACCCCTGGTGACTGCCAGTTAGTGTACAGATGGCCTTGGTGACATTTCTCTCGTCCCCTCTCCTTCTGTCCACTCTATGGACTGCCCGGTTGGGCCTGAACACATGGCGTGCATCACAGCCCTCAGCTGAGGAGAGGAGAGGAGATGTCGGCCTGCCTCCTGTCACGGACACACGGATGAGCGACTGGAAGCTGTGCAGACCCGCTTTCGTGTGAAACAGGGGGAAGGATTTCACAACTTTCATGAGGATTTCACAAGACTCTCTAGCGAACAGAAAGAGGGTTTGACATCCTGATGGTACACCGAACTCACAGCGGCAGATACCCAGAATTCTCTCTGCTCTCACACATGGTGAACTGTTAAACAAACCATCTGCTCACCCTGGGGGAGGGTTGCCTGCCAACGGTCAGCCAATCAGGGAGAACCTAATTTCTCAACATTGGCGGTCAGAGGGTAAGTCTGACACCCATCACTGACAACATCTGATCGGATCTCCTGTTGAGGAATTGGACAGTGACATCTACAGTGGACAGCCCAATTACAGTGCTCCCATCCGTTCGTGCACCAATCACGGTCTTGCTATTTTCCAGATACCGGGGCCTCCAGTGTAGATTCTCTCTCTCAGACATCACGTCACAAACAGCTCACCTGAGTCTGCTGCTCTGATCCAGGGCAGGTGCTCCAGCCTGTTAGCTCAGCCACGCCCCCCCAGGGAGGTCAGAAGGTCTGGACCCCTGCGGAGCAGCTCTCAGATCTGACCTGGCCTCCAGAGAACAGCTAGCCTCAGTGACCTCCTGATTGAAGAGTAACCTTTACCTGCAGGCAGGAGGCTGGTGCAGCTTTGACGGACAGGCCCGCTTCTGCCAGAGAGCACCGCTGTCAACAGCAGTTCTTTCTATTCTGTCTGTCTATTGTCATTCAGATGACCGGGAGAATCCTTTGGGGCACGTGGATTGCGTTTGCTGTTGGATGAACCAAGCAGAGTGTTGCTCTGTGGTGCTGGGGCCTGTATTCCCTCAGCACCTCAGCTCTCTCTGTGTCGGACAGGCTCTGAACAAAGGCTCGCCTCTCCGGGATGGTGCACACACGCGCGCGCACGCACGCACGTACCCGTACATAGACTCCCTCACGCTCGCATACGCAGGGAAGCGGAGATCTTCATCGGAGAACATCAAGCCCCCAACTGGTCCTGTTCTGTCTTCATCCCCTGGACAGCTCCAGACACTGTCCTCTCTCCAGCCTCACCCTTTCTGTCTCTACCTCCCTCCCCCCCTCCTCCCCCGTCCGTCCCCTCCATCCCACCCTGCAACCCTCCTCTGCTCGATCTCCCTCGGTTGCATTCAGTCAGCGCAAGAAAGGAAAACATTTACTTAATCTTTACATCTCCCTCTCCCTCCCCCTCTCTATCTCTCTCCCCCCCCCCCCCCCATCTCCCCGTCTAGATAACAGGCGTGAAGCCTTAATAACACCACTCCCACCCCGGGCGCCCTAATCCTGTTACCCAGCATACGGCGGCCATTCTCCTGTTCCCCAGACACACACACATACAGCCACACACGCCCCTCCAGACGCCACCAGAACTACCTTTTGTTGACCTAATCCGATTGGTGCGCTCTCCTCATCCTCGCCCCCGCCTCGCCACGGCCCCCCCCCTCGCCCCTGAGCCCTCCCTCACTCAGAAGACGTCTCAGAAGGCGTCACTGCTGGCGTATTGTTTTTCTTCTCTCTGCAATGTGTTTGCTTTGGTTTCTGTTCTCTTCTCCTCCGGTCATGCAGGATTAGGGCTCGCTGGCTGGAACGTCACCGCGGGTGACACGATAAGGCCATGTCACCACAGATGTTGCCGTCCCCGTTCGGTTCCCTTATCGTTTTTTTCTCGCACGCTCTTGTCAGTCTTCAGCTCTCCTCAGCTGGGCTGCTTTGTGCTTGGTTTGCCGCCCAAATAACAGTCCTCGGCTAATCAACTCTTGTCTCTGTAATTGTTCACGCTAGCGCGGGCTGAGACAAGGCCTCCTCTGTGAGGTGCTGCAGATTTGACGTGTTCCCCCGGGGGAAAACAATAATAATCAAGCGGCGCAACATTAGAAAACGCTTGTTTCGCTATGCTGTGGACTTACATTTGGACAAGTCCATGATTTACGATCAGTACAGCCGCCACAGTAATCATACCAGTGCTCTGTTACCCTGAAGCGGTAAATCATGCTGTGATATTTTATCATCATTTGGAATACAATATAATGACCCTCGCAGGCAATTAGTCATTGGGCATGGCATTGGCCAATGCTTTCAGAAGATTACAGTAGCGAGTCTTCAAAGTCCGTCCCTGCTGTAAGCGCAGTTCTTCCCAGATTGCTGTGTGATGCGGGGTGGCGGAGATGTCCCTGTGGAATAGCAGGAACATAATTCCGCACGCACAGTTCAGCCCGATCCCAGGAGGAGGGCAGTCATGTGACCTGACACACAGGCAGGCCATTTCCCTGTGGTGTGTTCCCCTGTGTCATGCGGCAGGGTGGCAGAGTGATGATTGGTGCCTCTCAGTCTGAGTGGATCAGGGAGGTGTGTGTGTGTGTGTGTGTGTGTGTGTGGTTGAAGAGGAACTGACTGGGCCTGGTTGTCATTTCATGGTTAAAGGTCTTGTCAGAACTGTGGCTGAACAGAGACTCTTATTGAGGGGTGGATTCCGAGGAGTGCAAAGGAAGAAAATGTCCATTCACAAAGAGATAAAGATCCCCTTGTTATGTCAGAATCCTTCTCTTCCTCTTATGATTTAATTCCCACCCTCTAGCTCTCTCTCTCTCTCTCTTTCTCTCTCTCTCAGAGTCTCTCTCTCTCTACATTTGTCCCCCTATGTTTTCTCCTCTCTTTCTCTCTTCATCTCCCTCTGGGCCCAAGCTTCAAACTCTCTACTCTCTACAGACTGAGCGAACCGTCCACCTATGGGTTTGTTAATGATGCGCTTGGCGGTCCGGTGTCCCTCTCCCCCCCTGCCTGCTGAGCGTGTGTTGACGTTGTCAGCTGTCAGCGTGGAGGTCACACTGATGGGATCTTCAGGGAGCTCTAATCAAGGATCTCCTGTGCGTTGGTGCACTGGCCCCGTAAGGCCATAAACAACCTCCTGGCCGTGTTCGAGGATTGGCTCTGGAGCAATCTCCGCCCCTTACCCCCCCCCCCCCCCCCTGCACCGTTCTCCATCACCCCTGACCCCTGAGGCAGGAGACATCGCCCTGGAGACGCCCCCACCCCCCACCTACAGAGTCCTTCACCTGCTGTCCCCCCATTGGTTGACAGCCCCATTGATTTGTTTGTACCCCTATCAGAGCCAAGGGGCAAGGGAAGAGGGGTCCCATGGAGTGTGTTTTGTTTGTACGTGTGTGTGTGTGTGTGTGTGTGTGACAGTGTGTGTGTGTGTGTGTGTGTGTGTGTGTGTATGTGGGGGGGGGGGCTTAATTTCAACCCCCAAATGAAAATATGGTAATAAAATCTCTGTGTAATGAGCTGTTACACAGCCTTCATTCTCCCTCCCCCACCCTTCCCCACCCTCCCCCCAAAACCATTGCCTCAGGGCAAGGTGCATATTACAGCCCCCCCCCCCACACACACACACATACACACCACCACCTCCCACACATACACACCCCCCCACCCACCCACACACCACCTTGCCAACCCCCATTGACTCTATCCATAATTCATCCCTCCCTTCAGAGGGTGTGTGCTTGCGTTACAGCGTCTGTGTGTATCACGTTTAGGAGCTTCAGTGTGTGTGTGTGTGTTTGTGTGTGTGTGTGTTCGTCACAAGCTCTACTCTTAGTGTGCGACAAGCAGCAGGAGTGTGTGTGTGTGTGTGTGAGGGGAAGGGGCTGATAGGCAAATGTCAGGCCCTGTGTAGCTAGCCACCATTGCTGGCGTTCCCCTGTCAATATTGATGGCGTTAGCGTCGCCGTGCATCCCGGCCGTGGGGCTGCTGCTGATAGCGTTCAACAGGCTTAACCTTTTCACAGAGAGATGGCATCTTCCAGGCCTCTGATAACGCTCGTGTAAACGCTTCGCCTCCGCACGCGGAGCGTACGCCGTCGTCCCACTTTCCCCCTCTTTCAGTTTTCCTTGCATGTTCATCCTTCCTCTGTTTCTACTGGCCCTTCTTCTTTCCGTCTCTCTCGCTTCTGTCCTCTTTCCTTCCTTTCGCTCGTTCCCTGAACCGCCGTGGTGTCTGGGAGATGTCATATCTGTCCAGGCACATGTGGCAAACCCAAGTGTTCCCCCCTGTAGTGACAACCTGTCACTCAGAGGAGCCTGGTGTTAAGGTGATGCTGGAGGTGGGCGGCCCTGCGACTAAAAACAAGTGCGTCAGGACAAATGATTCTGACAGCTGCCATGATTAAAGGAGCTATGGGCCAGAGAAGTTTGATGTTTTCAAATTAAGGGTATCATTGATTTGACACATGTCCAAAGATGGTGTGAGGCAGGTTCAGGATTGACTGAAAAACTGTTTGGGTTTAAAAACTAGGATCTGGATGAGACAGGTCGGTTCGATGACATCGTCAAGTTAGGTAGTTTACTAAAATACATTTAGTGGTCACCAA
This sequence comes from Hypomesus nipponensis, assembly GCF_054491055.1. NCBI lineage: Eukaryota > Metazoa > Chordata > Actinopteri > Osmeriformes > Osmeridae > Hypomesus > Hypomesus nipponensis. The sequence continues at coordinate 8,161,623 of NC_140385.1, forward strand.
ACTGAAATAAGCCACCTTTTGTCTAGCTGGAAATTAGCTTTTCTGTTTGTCCTCGAAATGACCCTCTGCCACCCTGTCACCGTCCTTTCGAGTCACATTGACCTTTCAATTAGAGCGGGGTCACTCTTACGTTTGTCTCACTCAAAGGCCATCGGGCTCCCACAAATAACAGCATCGTCCATCTGTCTGTGTCTGTCTGTGTCTGTCTGTTCCCCTCTCTCTCTCACTCTCTCTCTCTCTTTCTCTCTCTCTCTCTCTCTCTCTCTCTCTCTCTCTCTCTCTCTCTCTCCCCCTCTCCCCCTCTCCATTCATAAGTTCCCAAAACCAGACCCCCTGTCTCCAGAACCCAGCTCTGTCCTCTAAGCTGGCCTCTCTCTGGCCTCTCCAGGCTCTGAAAGGTCACTGGCAGCAGCAGCCGTCGTGGGGGGAAACGCCCTGAGATCCTGCAGACCCTGTCAGAGGCCGTCCGGTCATCCTCTTAGGGAGGGTTGTTGTGCATGTCTGTGGAAAGACCACGTCTCTGGACGGGTTAGACCCAGCTACTCATCATGTGGAGGGAAGAGGGCGTTTTGTTGCATGCACAGTCAGAACGGTTGATAGATAGATGAATAGACCGATAGATAAAGAGAGAGAGGGCGCGGGAGTGGGGGGTGTGGATGGAGAGAGTGAGAGGGGTGAGGGGTATGGATAAAGAGAGAGGGGGGTGTGGCTAGAGAGAGGGGAGTATGGATAGAGAGAGAGAGAGAGAGAGAGAGAGAGAGAGAGAGAGAGAGAGAGGGAGGGGGTGGAGAGAGAGGGAGAGGGGGGGATACGGATAGAGAGAGAGCGATAGAGAGAGGGAATGGGTGTGGATACAGAGAGGTAGGGGTTGGATAGAGAGAGAGGGAATGGGGAGGGGGGATATGGATAGAGAGAGCGAGAGCGAGAGAGACGTAAAGCGATATGTGAACCGTTCAGCCGTGCTCAGCTCAATCCTCCCCCAGGGAGCAGGCCTGCTGACTGGGCCTGGTCCAGTATAGGCTCTGCTGCTCTCGAGGCACTTCATCGAGGAGGACCGAGGTGTGTGTGGTTGTGCACGCCTGTTTGTCTGTATGTGTGCACCCGTGTGCGTGTGTGTGTGTGTTAAAGTGTGTTCATGACAAACAAGGGCACCCCTCCCCTGTCTGTAGCCCCAGTGAGGAACTGTAACATAACCCAGCCTCCAGTGCTGCTAATCCCTCCCAGCCATCCCTTGACCGCCCAGACTCTCAGCTCAAACATGGGGTCACCGTCCAATCTCCCAGCCCTGACGTACCTTCCCAGTAAAGCTGGGCTCTAGAGGGGTGACAGGTAGGCCATTGAGAGTACTGGTGTAATGTGTGGTGAACACTCGACCAGCACACCAAGCAGGGAGCGGTGGTGTTGCGTAACACACCACTGGGTCCAGAGTTGCTGCTATTGACCCAGAGCCCGGTCCTAGAGCCATACATCCCATAATAGAAGTCCTGTCTCCTGGCGCCGGTCTGGTTTGTGTGGGCTTGGCTGTGATGGACAGCGCCTCCTACAGTCGGCGGTCTGAGGCTGCAGAGATTCACGGATTGTTGCGGACGGACCGTCGAGTCCCTCTCAAATATGGCTCTAAATATCAAACAAAGACCCGAACGGTTATGATGTTAAGTGATGGAGGACTGAGAGTAGCTTGAGAAGAAGGCAGAGTGGTGCAGATGTGTGTTCCTGTGTGGTCGTGCAGGATGCTGCACAGCTAAGGGGGGTCCAGCTGTAGTTTATCAGCCTGACCCAAGATGCTGCGAAAACAAACACAAGTTTAAGGTGAGCCCGCGGCCAAGGAACGGGCTCAGCACATGCTCTTGTACACACACACACACACACACACACACAGAGACACACACACACACACGCACAGACACACACAAACACACACCTACTGTACAGAGCAGTTATGCATGCAGGTACTCACGTACACGCTCACACACGTGCAAACTCTCTCTCTCTCTCTCTCTCTCTCTCTCTCTCTCTCTCTCTCTCTCTCTCTCGCTCGCTCGCTCTCTCGCTCTCTCTCTCTCTCTCTCTCTCTCTCTCTCTCTCTCTCTCGCTCTCTCTCTCTCTATCTCTATCTCTCTCTCTCTCTCGCTTTCTCTTACACACACATACACACTGAGATGTCATGAATGAGTGTAGCCAGTTGTCTAATGAGTTGATGTACTCAAAAATAGATTCACACCTTCTCTCCTCGTCTGTCTTTTTCTCAGTTTACATATTCTCATCCAGCTGTTATGTCTTCTCTATGTTTCCAGCATGCTATGATTTTCCTGGACGACGATGATGATGCAATGCTACATGGAACCCCCCCCCCAATCCATAGGCGAAGGATTTGTCGTTTTTTGATTACAACGTTGGCTCAAGAATAATCTGTCCTTCGAAATGAAAAAACACAAATTCAGAAAATACCTCCCTTACATCTCGCTTGTGATTAATCGGTACAGTAGTTGGCTTGGCCCCGCCACTAAACGACAAGTGTAATCAGTACAGTGTGTGTGTGTTTGTGGTAGGTGTCTGTTTTGGACACCTCTAATGGTGGAAATGGTGATGAAGCAGCACCTGCTGTGTGTGTGTGTGTGTGTGTGCGTTTTGTCTTTCGTCACTCCTTGGTACGCGACAGGTCTGATTCTAGGTCACCAGAAAGGACTCCTCTATTTATGTCCACATAATCCCCCTGAGGACACACACACACACCATCCCCGGAGTGTGTGTGTGTCTCTGTGGTCTAAGCACGGTTGCCCACTAATCCACTCACAGTAGTCAGCCATACCACCCTGCACTTGCGCCTCCCCTCCCCGCCTCCACACACACACCCCCACGCTCGGACCCACCCTTCTCACCGTTGACACACACTCGCTCTCTGGATATTCCCCGGGGTCTGGACCTCCCAGACGGAACATCCATGAGCGCAGGCATGGTGGTGGGAGCTACAGGCCAGGTAAGGCTACGCTAGGCTACGCTACGCTAGGAGAACTTTAGCCCTAACTTTATCCCCCCTCCCAGGACCCTGACCACTTCTCCCTCCTGTTAATGCTAAGCTAACACCGGTACAGTGCGGAGCTCATCTCAGTGTCTCAGTATGTCATCGCAGTGGCCCCACTCGTTAGCGTAGCAGGCGTTGCACGGACGTGGATGTTTGGCTAGTTTGGCTAGTTTGTGGCAGGAGTGACTCAAGTGGTGTCTCTTTCTCTTTGGCTCTCTGTCTTTCTGTTGCTCTCTCTCTCTCTCTCTCTCTCTCTCTCTCTCTGGTTTTCTCCCTTAGTTATTAAACTGCTACCCAGAGTGTGCTTGCGAGCGGTCTTCCTCTCTGTCTCCTCAAGGGGACACTGTTACTTTGTCAGCGGCTTAACTTAATCCCCCTCATAATGAAGACCCCCTGCCTCCTCTTCTCACTCTGGATTATAATCAATGGAGGCATTATCCTGAGAAAAAAAAAGCTCAAATCCGTTAACCTATTCTTTGTCAGGGAACAATACTAGGACGTGCCAAAGCCCTCGCTAGCAGATCAACTGCCAAGCGGTATTCTGTGGCATTTTTGACCTTTTTGTATGAGTTTGTTGTGTTGGTTTTCAACATTTTCTGACAGTGGCGGCACATGACCATCACATGATAACTCAGGTCTGAAGCCACATGAGTCATTGTGATTATTCTAAGTGGCTCTACTGTAAACATTCGGTCAGCTCCTTTAAAGGGGGTGTGACAGAATATCTGTCGGTGTTGAGAATGCCCCATCTAGAGGTTCAGGTGTTTAACTGCATCCTCGTTTGTTTGTCGTGCTTGACAATGAGGGGAAAGGCTTTCATTCATCTAATACTTGTAGACACTCTCTACAATGTAACTGCTGGTGCGAGCAGGAGTTATATCATGTGTGTGTGTGTGTCAGTAGAAATGTGAAGATGAGTGATTAGTGTCTCTGATAGGAAGGGGACGGATTGCTGGGGCAGCTCATTGGGGTGATAGATCAACCCTCTCTCTCTCTGTCTCTGTCTCTCTCTCTTTCCTCTTCTACATCGCTCTCAATCTCTCAGGTTTGTAATGCCATGCTCCCTTCAGTGTAAGGTGTGTGTGTGTGTGCTCATTAGACCTGTGAGAGGCCAGGGTGTTCTAATGAACCCCAGGGGGCTCCACCTATCACACGCAAGGTGGAAAGCACCCCGACACACACACACACCTCCCCCTCCCCACACACACTCCCAGACAAGCCGTCTTCCTTTCTCCCACCGCTGTTACCATCGACAACGCCCCAGCCTTGTTGCTAAGCAATGCGTTACCAGGGGAATGGAGACCTTGGAGCAGCACTCCATGCAAGACTGGGGTTAAGCCATCCATGTGTGGAGTGTGTGTGTGTGTGTGTGTGTGTGTGTGTGTGTGTGTGTGTGTGCATGCGTGCCTGTGTGTGTGTGCATCTTTCTGTTTCCTTTTGTGCCTGTGTTGTTAAACGCTGATCTGGTTTGGGAAACAAAGCGGCGGTTCCAGTCAGTGGTTCAGCTGTGTGTTTGAGCATGACAGGTACTCGTCCAGGATTGGGCCTCTTCAATATCAGTTCCACAAGTCACCCTATCACCTTCAGAATCATACAATTCTAATTTTGGAACCATTTTCTTATTAAGTATTCTAAATACAGTACCAAATTGGAGGTACTCTCATGACTTATTGATAATTATGTATTATCTGTCAGCATCTCTCCTTGTCCCATGAGGACGTTTACACGGCATGACGTAAACGTTTCCGGGCCAATTAGTTCTTTAGAGCGGCCCTGAAAGCTGTTACACCTCAATCAAGAGCTGTCGTTTGTTTATTATCTTGAGTCAGGGTGTGGCCATGCATTCAAGACCCTGCACTCTGACGCACACTTATTCACTCACACGATGCGCGCCTTGCCCAACCCCCACCAGAGAGGTGACAATGATAGATGGTGTCTAGGGACTGGGACCCAGGCAAGGGACCCCTCCTCCATTTACATACATTACAATACAGAACATGTTACATACAATACAGAACATGTTACACACAACACAGAACATGCTACACACAATACAGAACATATTACACACAATAAAGAACATGTTTCATATAATACAGAACATGTTACACACAATACAGAACATATTACACACAATAAAGAACATGTTACACACTATACAGAACATGTTACGCACAATACAGAACATGTTACACACCACAGAACATATGATATACAATACACAACATACGAATGACATACAATACGTGACACTGTAACTGCACCGAAACATCCCCCCCGACAGCAGCCTCCCGTTTGTCTCCTGGAGACGTGATCACGACAGAGGATGCTAACGCGTTAGCGCGCTAGCTGTGGTGCCGGATTTGTTGTCGACGGTGGTGTTGAAGGGGTGTTGCTGTGGCGGTGATGAGGGCGCGGTCCCTGTAGGGCCTGGTGCCGCTCTGTCTGCGTGGCTCTGCAGAGGGAGGGACAGGGGGATGAGGAGGAGAGGGAACACACCTGGGCCTGCCTGCTGCTGTGGCTCCAGCATCCTGGGCTGTGTGTGGGATGTGTATTTATGTTTTGAATTGGTATTTTAGAACAAATGATTTGGTTTCGACCCCCCGCTACCGCTACCATGCCCCACTTCCTTGACCTCCCTGCACTGCCAACTCCACAAACTGGCCACTTTGCGGTCGCTCAGAGACTCGAAGGTAAGCTCGTTGGATAGGTATGGACCGGGGGGGGGGGGGGACCGAAGAGAGTCCGACAGGCGCGCACGCGTGTGGGCGAAGCTGCGAGCGAGACAACATTTCAAATGGACCTACCGAAATGGGGACACAATTTTCGGGGACAAAACCCACCCTCCCCGCTGCCCCCAGGTCTAACTGTGTGTAGGGCTGTGTGTGAGGGGAAGTCCTTGTGTGTGGGGTTCTGCCAGATGGCACGCATGACTAATCCCCCCTCCCCACCCCACACACACACACACACTACCCTTATTACTTCCGAGACCCTGTTGTCATCCACTCCAGCAAATAAACCACTTAATTACAAACCGAAAAGCTCTGGACATTGAGTTATTTGAAACGACACAAGCAACAAGGGGTGTCTCACAATGTGAGATGCTGTACTGTCATTTACCAAAGATGAAGCAACAACTATGTAAATGAACCTTAACCCCCCCTCCCCTCCCCCCAGAAAAGAAATAAGACACATTGAGAGGAAAGAGAAGATAATTTTGCTGAGTAGCTAACCCAGGATAACCTCACCCCAGGTTTGGGATGCTTATGGGATAGAGGAGGAGACAGAAGGGAGGGGGAGCGCTCTTCAAAGGAGGGTACTCTCTGTGTGTGTGTGTGTGTGTGTGTACACTCTTAATTCGGAGAGGAGATAAACCTTTTAGTGCTGATGAAAGAAACAGGGATCAGGCTGATTTCAATGAAATTAAGATATTGTGATTGTGTGTGTGTGTGTTTCTGTCTGTCTCTGTGTGCATTGTGTGCACGTTTGTTTGTGTCTGTGTGTGTGTCTCATCTCCATAGCAGAGTTAGGTCAAACATGTCTTTGATAGTCACCTGTAATGTGTGACCATAGCTTCACCTACAACCCTGACCCCTAATCCTCTTCCTTCATCACACACATGCTGACGTAGTTAACCTGGGTCAGTAAGGGACATCTACACACACACACACACTTGCAAGCACCTATGCACACAACCTCTTTTTGCTTGTGTGTGTGTGTTTCTGCCTATGACATTACAGTGTTGATGTCTAGATTCAGCAGATCTTCGAAGCCAGCATGGGGGTCTGCTAATCACTTAGATGCCCCACCACCCTGATAGATTACTGGCTACTCTCTCTCTGTTTCTGTCTCTCTCTTTATCTCTCTCTCTGTTTTCTGTCTCTCTCTCTCTCTCTCTCTCTCTCTCTCTCTCTCCCTTCTAGACAGGATTTGGGGATTAGAAACCCATGGGAAGATTTACCAAGAGAATCCTCCTTGCTGCTAGGTAAGGCCAGAGGGGCCAAGCGCTGACACACACACACACACACAGCTACACACCTGCTAACGCGCACCGATGGAGCAGAGGGCGTGGCCTATATATACGCACACAGTAAGCACCACATGCACTGTACGTGCACTGTACGTGCACAGCGCACGGCAAACACGCCCTCAGCAGAACAGACACAGGAAACACACAAACATATATCGATCGACTGTAGATAATGTGCACGCAAATAGCATCCAAGCCAGAGTGCCACTTTATCTGAAAAGGCTCACAGTACAGTACACAATATGAGCTTGTGTGTGTGTGTGTGTGTGTGTGTTTCATTGGGTTGAGCCTCATTGACCGAGTAGACCTTCTGTAAATGGCCTTTTTATGGTCCCTGCTTGCCCATACCTCCTCCCTCTGGGCCAGAAGATGAACGGCTTGGCTCGCTCAGAGCCTGGTTGGCCTGTTCAAACTCTACTGTCAATAGCAGTAGAGCAGCCACACCCCTCGCACACACACTGGACCGTGGCTCTCTGAAAGCTGTTGTGTGTGTGTGTGTACATGCCAGTAACACACACGCTCACACAAACACACATACTTAAATTTGAATACACACAACACTTGAAGGATCTGAGTGATCCATATACGACGCAATCTCGGAAGCGGTGTGGGACAGCTGACCATGATTGAGTCTGCCCTTTTAAATGCTAATCTCCAGCTTCAACATAAAGAACCCCCCCCCCTCCAAGGAAAACCCCTGAGTCGGCACAAAGGATTTTCCAACCCCCCCCCCCCCCCCCCCTTCTTCATCTCCAGTCATGGCTCTCTCAGCATCCAGTTAAACCCTCCATACATCATAAGTGTTCATTACACCTGAGGACACGGTAGGGCTGGCCGTGTCTGTGCTGCTATCACACTCTCAAAGCTGTCTGGCTCTGCTGGTCCACCTGCTGTCAAGGAAATGGGTGCGATATCAAAGTGACCAGTAGGGGGAGGCATCGGATCGCAGTGTGAGTAGAAGAAGCTCTGGAGCCCTGAAAGAGAGATTGGTTGTGTGGCTCCACAGTGGTGCTCCTATGGCGTAGCTAAGGGAGAGAAGCTACTGTACGAGACGGTGTTTGGAGACTGGCAGCGTTCAGGAATGCTAAATGTTGTGGAACGTTCAGCCAAAACATGAACAAGTCAGTGGAGTGGGTCTGTTGAAGAGATTCGTCAGCTCTTCACAAGGCATTTCAGCCTTTTCTAGCTACAAAGGTTTCAACCCAAGACTGTGTATATCAGCTTCATAAGGAATTACATACGTACAATATACTGGGTTCTTTTGAGGCATGGACTGGATGATACTGGAGGGAATTTGACCAGCCCCTCTTTTTGTACTCTGTGTTATGAGCCTGCACCATCATAAAAAAACAATTTAAAAACTATATATATATATAAAATGACGTTTCAGCACCATGGACAGAGCTAGGCATTCTAACCCTTACTGTATTGAACTGCACTGTTCAATTGAAGGTGCCGAGCATGGGTCGGAATACATGGACGCTGTCCATGGTGCTGAATTTGTTCTCTCGCGGTTACATGAGAAGGGTTTTTCAGTGTCTCCCGTCTGTCCCCCCCATCTCTCTCTCTCTCTCTCTCTCTCTCTCTCTCTCTGTGTCTCTCTCTGTCTCTCTCTCTCTGTCTCTCTCTCTCTCAGTTGGTCAGAGGGTGTGAGGGGAGCATCAGATCTGAAGCCCAGGATGAGGTGTGGCCATCTGGGGCACCCTGGCAGACCCACACACATAACATCACAAAGAAACTGAATCCCCCCCCCCACACACACACACACAAATTCTGCACTGATGCTCCCCCACTGTAAACACACAGAGACACACACACATAGTGTTGTGGTGGCACATGAATAGAATGGCACATCGTCTTGATTTAACGTGCAATACAAATACACACATCTCTTCAGCAAATACTGCATGACATTACCCACTATTATCCAGCACCAGGCTAAATACTGGTTTCATGTTTGTTTATGGAGGGAGCCACTTCTCAGTCCTTTTCATTCTATGCTCTAAATTGGTGCTTCCTTTTATCTTTGTATTAGCCCCAAGCCACAGAAATGTGTGTGTGTTGGTATGACAGTGGGAGAAGACTTGTGCTGTACGACCTGCGTGTGTGCCCAAGCTGTGAGTTCTGCAGCTCGTAGTCGCCAAGGCAGTGGACTGAACCATTTTCAGGGAGCACAGGGGAGCACAAAAGGAAACAATACTGTTGATACATGAAGGACCCCTCGCAGTTCAGCATGGTTTCTCCCTTTTTCCACCCAAAGGACAGGAGCGACTGTCGTCGGAGCCCCCTCCCTCATCCTGTTCTCTCACTCTCCTCCTTCCCCTCTCCTCCATAGCGTGTTGAGTGGGGAAGCCTTGTATGTGAGATGACTGACAGGCACATCCCAAATCCGAAGCTTTCCCCTGCACTGCACAGCTACGGAGGAAGGGGGCGGAGCTTTCTCTGGCTCCCTCAAACGCTCTCTGACTCTCTCTAATGCTCTCTCAGCTTACCTCTGGTGGCGTGCATCAGACCCGCCCCCCTTGTCTCCCTCTCTCTCTCTCTCACCCCCCACCCCTCTCTCTCTCTCTCTCTCTCTCTCTCTCTCTCTCTCTCTCTCTCTCTCTCTCTCTGTCACTCCCTCTACCCCCACATACACACACGCTCACACACAGGCTCAGTTGCAGTCTTCCAGGGAGTACAGAGCTACGGCTGAAGCAGACCCTCTTTTAGTGGAGGTGGTGGTAAAGGAATACGTCTCTCTCTCTCTCTCTCTCTCTCTCTGTATCTATCGCTCGTTCCACCCATCCAGCTCCTCCGCCTTCCGTCGTGAGAGCGGCCAGCCGGCGTCTAGTCTGCCCTTGGCGGAAAAGTCACCCTGCAGACGAGGGGACATCGAGCCCCACGTTAAACCCTTTCGCCGGCTTTGCCGTTTTCCGGGGGGGGGGTTTGCCGGGTAGAGGACGCAGGGGGTTTGCGCGGGGGGAGGGCGCTAGGTCTTCTGGGAGGTGAGGAGGGACAGGACGAGCCGGGGCAGCCATGGCGCACGCCGCCTCCCACATCAAGAAAGCCCGCATGGAGATGGAGCCGGCGCCAGACCTGAAGGCGCTGGAGAAAGCCCGGGAGAGGAGGCGGCGCTCTCGGGAACGGGCCGAGCGCAAACGCAAGGTAACCCCCCCCCTCCCCTCCCGGGAGAGAGGGCCAGCGCGTTAGACATCCTCTTCATCATCATCATCATCGTCGTCGTCGTCATCAGCATCAGCACCGGCATGACATTTCACTCCATGTCACCGAGCCCTCGTGGCTTTGTCCGACGCGGCCGCACGGCCCCGTCGGCGACGATGGCGTCTTCCCCCGTGGAGGCGAGGACGTGGCGGGTACACGCCGTCATCGGCCTTCCCGGGGCATCTACAGCATGCCTGGCTACCTGTGCCCGCTTTACCAACTGTTTCTTACCACGCGGTCGCAGCCCATCGTGGGAAGAACCCCATACTCTCACCCTTCCATCCACTCCTCACCCCCCTACGCTGACCAGCCATCATAACCTCCACTTGGGTCTAGGGTCTGGGTCTAAGTATAGGTACTAGGTCTTGTGTCTCAACCAAAGTCCATGTCATCTTTGCATCTCGTTGCTCGCTCACTTTTCCTGGTCAACTGCTGACCACACGTTGACCACCCTCATACATCATCTACGTCCTGTTCCAACGCGTCACTCTACTCCATTCAAGGCCCTGAGAGGGGCTGTACTTAGAGTCCACCACGCTCTCGGTCACCACACTTATCATCTTGTTCCCTGTCATCCATCACACCCCAGTCACCGTGACCAGGCCTGGTACCTCCCCCCAGGGATGCTACCCACCTTGCATCCATGCCCATAACGGATGCCCAAGAGCAGGCATTGTTCCCTGGCTCCCCTCCATCTCCCCTGGTGCAGTGCCCGGCTCTGCAATCTCTTCTCAGGCTGAACCATGGCAGGAATGCGCCGTGTGAATTCAGTGATGGTGTCGTGGGTTGCTACCTGCGTTCCTGTGTTCACAGTCCTGCGTGCAGTGTTGGGTTGTTTATAGGAGGGTTCTGTATCTGTGCCTGAGAGCTATGCCTATAAAGACATGGTCCTCTGCATTATCTGACGCACAGAATCAGAATCAGTCAACTATATATCATATTTTATTATCATAGATTGCATATTAAGTGCTATATGTGACCTTTCAATGTTTCACTGTATGTGATCGTTCAAGTGATGGGTTGCACATAAGTAGAGCATAGGTAAATGAACGTCAAATGTGTTATGTTTACAATATATGAATAGGAATCACATATTGACTTGAGCATACCACCCTAGTCCTTTTTAGTGAAGACATATCTGTAATGTGTATTCATTCCTGTGAGGTACCATGTTTGGCACCATCGTGTACAGTATATAATGAGATGAACAGACTGAACCTCTACATTGTCTTGTGTGGGAAGGTTTTCCATCTATGCTTTTTACCAATAAAATAACAGTAGCATGTATAGAATACATTTAAAGACTGGCATATTTTCATGAGTATATCTGTTTTTGAATGTGAATCGTTTTGTAACGAGAGGCTGCAACCATTGATGTGTTGAGATGTTTACATGTTTTGCAACTGGAAGATGGTGACCATGGATTTGTTGAGATGTTTTTGCTGTGGCCCCGCCACATGGATACTATTGACTTCCTAGATGAGATTATCATATGGGATAAATTAGTGTGTTTTTAGGACTAGCGGCCTTAGCAAACCCGTGTCCTAAAAATGATTAACAAATTCAGTTAATGTCCCCTCTAGCATGGTTCATTGCCATCATGGTATAGGCTACCCTGACAAACCGCGACAAAAAAACAAAAACAATTAGCATCATTGATTTAACAGGTATATATGTGGCAGTATGGGCCGATATGGAAGTGTGGAAGTGAGTTGATTTGGAAGCAAAGCTCATCCCTGTACGATATAATCTTCTGAGATTAAATCGTACATCCTTTTTTCGCCGACCTGTTACGTAATAAAGTACAACCGATTCCGTTTTAATAGCTGTATTAGCGGTGTTTAGCGTACATACAGTAGACAGCATAGACGTCCACTACCGCCAAGATACAGCTTCCCGCAGTCCAGACCTCTCCGACCGCCTGGCCCCTCCTTTCTTTTCAGAGTGCATTTTGGGTGTTCCATTTCCTTTTCTTTGGTCGCATTTAAATTGAGCGGTTAACTGCTGCAAAGCGATTGCGTTCTATTTCGGCTCAGAGCAACTATAGAAAGGGCAATAACGTGATGTAGTCCTTCCACCGCACTTGTCGGCTAAGACCCCAATCACTAGAGTTGATGGAGTTATGTTTGCTGCATCACTGTCAAACTGTATCAATCACATAGTGTTATGTAGCCCCCAAGAAACAAGCATATTTTGTAGGCAAAATAAACCAAAAGGTGTCTTCTCTCAGTAACAAAAGTGCAAATTCTCTCTCTTTCTGTCTTTCTCTCTCACACACACCTTTCTCACTCCTCTCCTCTCTCTTTCTCTCACTGTCCATTGCTGTTCTCTACCCATGGACAAATGTCTGGTAGGAACGGGTCCTTCCTCCAGGATGTTAAAGGGGCCTCCCAGCCCAGTGTTCAGGGGTGCAGACTGGACTGATCATATGTGGGTGACATCACACCCACACATCGAAATACTTGGTCTGTCCCTCCGTCACCATTAAAACCTGACTCACCAGGGATTATATATGCACACATCTCAGGGGCTTTGACCTGTGTGTGTGTGGACAAGGCCTGTTGCGTGCGCGTGCGTGTGTTTCAGCTGTGCTAAGTCGGGTGCCACCGTCAGTGACCCGTGTCCCCCCGGTCACCTCTTTGTCCCTTACTGATGACCTCACCGTGACAGGGTGACGGCTCTAGTGCATTGCCATGTTGACCGCATTAACACCACGAACACAGGGCGTGGCGCCATGGAAAGCCGGCCCCTGTCATGCCAACAGAGAAGAGAGGGGTCGACCCAGTGGAGGCTAACATCCTGCAGACCATCTGTGTGTTTTGGCCCAGAGGCTACTGGATTCAGTCCTATGGCTAGCGTCCGCTACAGTGTGACGTGGGAGAGAAAGAGCAGACCTTCACCGCTGTTTATGCACGACGCCACGAGCAGACGATATTCCTGCGCTGGCGTGGCTGTTGTGTCTGATCGTTGTTTCTCTGATATTTGATAGGCTGCTCAAAAGGTTTTTGGTGTCTCGTATGAGTTCAAGTGGAGGGTCAGCCAGTTAGGTTGTGTGTATGACGCAGTGTGCGTCTCTTTGTGCCGAACTCACTCGCTTCAACATCCTTCTCTATGTGTCGCCTCTCTGTTTTTGGACTATAACATGTTATGTGGTGGACTCAATGGAAGAGATTGAGGGATTTCAGTGTGTCATTTATTGTGTTACTCCTGTGGACATGAGCTTGCAGAAACAGTACGGGGATACTCAGTATTCAATCAGTCCAGTACCGCTTACTCAGTATTTCACTTCCTTTCACGTGTTCAGTCCTTATTACTGAGTGCCTCACGGCAGACTTTGACGCAGGCAGACTCAGGTGTGTCAGTAATACACATGAAACGTCACCACCCTTCTCTCTGTCTCTCTCTCACTCCTTACTGTCTCTCTCTAGCTGTCTGTATTTCTTGAATCGTTATCTCTCTCTCCGTGCCCCTCTGCCACCTTCTCCCTCTGCATCTGCAGTACAGGACGCCTCCCAAGTGTGAAATGTGAGAGCGCACTCCTGTGGTACCGGAGTCCGTGCAGCTGAGGCTGGTGGAGCGGAGGTGGAGGGTGGACCCAGTAGGTACAGGCACCCTGCTGGTGACTTGTTTCCCAGGGACATGGTGGTGTCCTGGACCAGACAGACTGTTGTACCGGTGGTGGAGAATGGCAGATGTCCTTGGTGAATGCTCGGTGGATGAATAATTGATCGTTTCTTCTTCTCTCTTGTGTGTGTGTCTCTGTGTGTGTGTGTGTGTGTGTGTGTAGCTGCAGAAAATAGATGTTTTCCCGAGGACAAATATATAGTGACCTCTCGTATGCACGCACATATACTCACACGTTTGCTGTACCCCAATTAGCTGAATCATGTTTACGCACTAGACGGTTACCTTGACTACAATGAGACTTCACTGTTTGAAAGTTTGACATCAGTCTGGACCCAGTTAGCTGTCTATTTGGTAGAAGACTTTAGATACCACTAAGAAGCATAAGGGATATGAAGGTACCAAGAGTCACTGAGTACAGTCAATGACATCATTAGTAATGGTTCCCAATTAAAGTTCAGCCAAGTGCCCTTCATTACCCATGCAATCAGCCGGTTTGTGTGCGTGTTTGGGTGTGTGTCTCTGTAACCGGGTGTGTGTCTTTGTATGCCTGTGTGTGTGTGTGTGTGTGTCTTTGTAGCCATGTGTGTGTGTGTTTGTATGCTTGTGTCCGTAGGCGTGTTCAAATGCTCACAGTAATATATTTAGAGGTGAGGGTGAAATCTTCTATGCTTTTAGGTTTCTTACCTGTAAGAATGTCAATGGGTAGAAAGCACAGCTTTTATGTTGCGTCTCTATTATGTGAAATAAGAAACGGTAGCAGGACTGTGTGTAGGTGTGTTTGATGCTGGAGGTTAGGGACAGTGGAGGCGTTGGTCGTACGAGACATACAGTCCACCTGTTTGAAACTGCAGTAACTCATCAACTTTCTGCTGAATCCTCGGTCCTCTCTGGTCTCTGAAGACGCAGGAAGCAGGAACGCATTCCTTGTGTGGAAAACACACACATGAACACAAAAACCACTTACAGACCCCCTTGACACTGCAGTGTGTTTCTCGTTTGACAGAAGTATGAAATAGGTTTCCCTCTTTCCATTTTGGTTGTCAGAGTTACTCTGATATGTACATCTGCCATCTCTGTGGCATTATTTAACTGATCTTTTGGCCTACACACACACACACACCCACACACACACACACACACACACACACACACACACACACACGCTCCTATCTATTTTCATATTTAATCTGGAACTGCAGCTGGGCGCTTGTCTAACGTAATTTGTGTTGAACTGTTTATGTAAGGGAATGGGAAAAAGCATTGTTCATTTTGCTCTTTGTCTATTCTCTGTCAGGACCCTCCGGATTAGTCACCAGTTTGTTATTATTGTAAATGTATAATGTCCCTGCTTTCATTTTAAAGTAGTATTCAGTATTAAAAGGACAAACATCTGCTTTGTATATACTGCACTTGACCTGAAATACACCAGATATAGCTTGACTTTAATGAAAAATGTTTACATCCAAAACCTGTTACTTTTGGAGAAATATGTTGATCTTTTTGACTCATTGGAAATCTCCACAACTCAGAATGTTCTTCAGGATTACATAATCCCAGAGGAGGGCAGACATGCTGAGGTTATGTCTCTGTATGTAGAAGTGGAGTAGAGGTAATCTGACGGTCTCCCCTCAGCAGATCTGAGGGAGGTATTAACAGAGTGCAGAACTCTGCTTTTTCCAGAATGTTCTACCCTATCCCCTGTTTAGACGCTAAACTGGGATTGGAAAAATCCAGGATTACAGCTTTAATCTCGTCACTATGGCACTATGGGAGACTGCGGCTCAAAAACCAGACCAGTACGAATCAAATTGCCATGGTTACCCCAGTGGAGTAGCTAAGAATATGTAACAGACTACAATTGTGCCTTTCACTGTATGGCATGTAGTTCAGAGTAGGATACAGATGTAAGATTGGAATCTGTGTGTGTCTATGTCTCTGTGTGTGTAATGTAGCGCTTTTAATTATGCATCGTTACACATGATGCAGCTCAATTATTAGGTGGGAAGACGTCCTGAAGACTAAGACATTTGTTACAATCTTTTTTGCAGTTACAATAAACTCAATACAATAAATGCACCTTAAATAAAAGATGCTCATTATCTTAATTATATGTTGGACAGGTGCATGGGCAACATCATCTAAACAGCAAATATCTTGGGTTGAGCAAGTCTATCTTCAAATATGGTTACCAGTCTATCTTTCTTCCTTCAAAGCAGTTTATTTTTCTTGTTGGTTGTTGAGTGAGACAGAAAAAGAGAGAGTGAGCGTGCATATAAAGAATGCTGTGCACCAAGGGAAGTGAGGGATGGAAATGAGGATGGTGAGAGGTCCTAGTAGGATTCCTGAGTGGGGCGTTAATTTGGTATCTGTCTGAGGGCTGGGGTAACAAGCCAGAACCCTGGGTAGAGGGAACACGCTCACAGAATGTGTGATATTACTGCTACAACCGGCTACCAACTGATGTGTGTGTCACCAGTCTATATTTTCTCATTAAAGTCACTTCATTCAGGGAGCAGTGAGGACCTACAGTATTGACATTTCCAGAATTGCACATGCAAGCTATTGACCGGTTCTTTGAGAAAACAAGATTCTGGATGCTTCTCCACATTCATGTCGGTGTTTGGCCATCTGTTTCAAACAGGTTAATTACATCTCCATGTCCCTCTCCTCTCTACTCCTGTTCATTCCTCTTCCATCCTCTCCTTTGGTAAGGTACAGATAGACCTGAGGTATAGATGACAGTCTGCTAGCAGTGAAAAGATTATAGTCACACCAATTAAATGGATCCAGAGAAGCCTGTTATATTTAATTTAGCCCTCTGGGTCTGGGCCAGGGCCGCTGGGTCTACCTTCAGATGAGACTGGTCTGGAACTTGCAAGGAGTTGCGTTCGTTCCAAATTCAAGAGTTTAAACCAGGAAATTGTTCATGTTTAATGTTACACAATGTCAGGCCAACAGGCTGACGAGGTAGGACTATGGCCAGGTTTGACGTTTATGAAAACACTTGAACAACCCCTCACACTCTCTTTCCCTTCTATTTCTTAATCGTACTCTTCCTGGGCGAGGAGACAGGCGTTGTAGACCAGATTATAACTAGACAGCTGTCTGTGTGTGTGTGTGTGTTTGGCTATGTGTGCCATTTTTTAAACGTTAGTGCCAACTAAAAGCAAAATGGCTAAACAGGCCATAGCCCAGCACCAATCTCCATAATCTCCAGGGATCAGTGAGAACACATAGTGTTGTTTAAGGACGTTTTATGGGATGTAGGCGGTATTGCTAGCAACATTAGCATCACAGCCTGCCCTGGCCCACTGTTGTGACCATGGTCCAACATCTGGCGGTGTGTGATCAGGATGGGATGCATCCCAGAGGGCTTGCGTCTGACGGCGGTCTGGTGAATGGCGTGAGGTGGTGGTGGTGGTGGTGGGGGGGGGGGTTAGGGGTCACTCAACCAAATTGATACTAAATCCTCAACATCTGGCCCCCAGGGCGAGCCCTCCAACCCGGTCGAACTGGGAAAGCAATCTGGCTGCCGTGGTAACAGCGGGGACGTTCAGCCCCTTGATGGTCTTCTAACGAGAAGGTCAAGCTGAGTCGTGTGCGGTGGTAATCCCTGGAGCGCTCCTTCAGCTGTTGTGATTGGACCAACCAAACAGGCGTGCGTTGGGCCCCCTTTATTTAGAACCTGACGAATCGTCACGGGGATCCGCCCGACGCCACAACCCGACGACCCCGTCGGCCGTGTTGCCACGGCAACCTCCGACTTCTATTATTCATTCGATTTTCATGGCCTCCGCAATGCCGTTCGACGGAGCTCTTACAGATGGTGGTATGTGAGTCCGGGCGGAGCAGAACTTGTCAAGTGGAGTGTCTGAGAGATGCCATGTGGAAATAACAAACACACACACGTTAAATAATCCATCACAACTCTGCCAACTCTACACTGCTGTTGGTGTTCCGGTTCACGTGTTCACCTGCTTTGAAATCCTCAGAGGTCAGATGCGTCCATTAAGGACTCTAATTAGGTTTGTACTCCCCCCCCCCCACTGCCACCACCACACCCCTGCCAGAAGGTAAGAGGCTTCCGGGAGCTCTGTTTGGGACAGACCCACCTCAAGTCACCCAACCCCTCGCTGTTCAAACTCTGCTAAAACAGATGTCATTTGCAGATAGCCTTTGGCAGTCAACACATTACCAGCACCCTTCACATAGTCGACATGTGAAGACTGAAAATGGAGAAAAGTCTAGAACAAACAATGTGGTCATTTCACTGTGTACAAAAGCCCACACATAATGTTCCCCACAGAATAGGAACCCAGACCCAGAAACACGCTCCACAGCAGGCCTCTGTGTAAGTGCCATCTACCACCCCCTGCATCCACACCATATGGCTCCCCACAGACCCCTCCCCCAGGATTATGGAGGGCTAGTGAGAGGGGGGATACTTAGCAACTGGGTCAGGGAGAAGGAGGTGGTTGTGCTTGGGGGGGGATTGTTTCCTGTTTGTGTCGTGATGGGCTTAGGGAGGGAGTCCGCTCCCACCCCCCCCTCCTCTCCCCTACTTTAACCCCCCCCCCCCACACACACACATCCCGGCCTTTCCTTATCAACAGGTTAACATGGGCTCCCATTTGACGTCCTGATTGGATGTGACTGGGCTGGCAGGCGAGTCAGACATGGGGAACTCTGATCGGAGCGTCTTGATTGGAGGAGACGTGTGATTGATGGAGACGTGTGATTGGAGGAGACAGGAGTGAGTGACGAGAGTTAAATTACCTGTTGGAGAAGGTTAACCAGCGGGCTGTCATTCGATTACTTGCCATATCCAATGGTAGATCTGCCAGTGTCTGTCCTAACAGCAGCTAGTGCAGCTACTGTGTGTGTGTGTGCGTGGGGTTGTGTGTGTGCTGTCTCTGGAGGAGGGGATCCCTCTCTGAATTGCTCCTCCCAAGGTTTCTTCCATTTTTTCTCCTGTTGGGAGTTTTTCTGGGAGTTTTTTCTTGTCTTCCTTGAGGGTTTAGGTTGGTTGAGGGGTAGTTCTATGTGCGTATGTGAAGCCCTCTGTGACATGCCTGCGTGTAAAAAGGGCTATACAAATACATTTGATTTGTGTGCGCGAATGAAAGTGTGCAAGAACATGTCCAATGTATGTGTGTGATAGTTGTGTGCTTTAGTCTGTGTGTGTGTGTGTTTAATGGGTCTCTTAATGGGTTTCATCCTAAAAATGTATTTGTTTAGAAGATCCTGAATCTTTTAGTAGAAGGTAGGGCCGCTTCCTCCTCCACCAGCAGCAGAGTACACAGCAACGTCTTTTACAACTGTGTCAGACAGTGACCATCAAATCAACACGGATACCGCACACTTGTTTCCGTCACTCTACCCACTCCACAAACTGCATGAGTCTGAAAGCGTGTCAGTCTACCTAAACTTGGGTGTAGCCCAAAGACAAATGAGGCTCAGGCAGAACGTTGTGTTTGACCAACAGAGCCAGGTGGTGCTAGAGTGGATCTACAAGACAGGGAGGAGAGTTGGTTTGTTATAATATTTTACTGTCCACACATGTCCCTCCAGACAGTCATTTTACTTCCATAGTAGCTTTGCTCACTCCTCATACTAGCTCACACATTCATTTACATTTAGTCTTTTTTTTTTTTTTTTACGTTCAAGAGAATATTCCAGAGATGTTTACTAGATGGGTAGTATCTGGGACAGAGGAGGCATTGTTGTGGTACAGGCCTTCACCATGACTGGTTAATATCCAGTTGTCTAAATGGCCACACAGAGAAGGGGGACATTTACCTCAGTTGTGACATAATGAGAGATTACTAATACACATCCACACACACACACACACACATCCACACACACACACACACTCACATAATTCATTCATCTCATTTTCCGGACATAAGCTTTAAGCATGTGACACACACCCATGCCTTCACACAGATGTCTTTGTTCTTCTGTCAGAAAGGGGCGGGGTGGGGATGGGGGGGCGGGTTACTGATTGAATTGCATATCATTAACCCTGAGACTTGAAATCAATCCATTAAACAAAAAAAAAGGTCGGCCTGGTTTTTATCTGCTGCCCTGGTGCAGCGAATCAATACTGAGGGCTGCAGGCTAGGCTGTGACTCAGTGAAGACCACAGTGGAGCTCACACTGGAGCCGTTGCTCCCATCACTCGATGCCATCTGGTCTAATAATAGCTTTTTCTTATTTATCTTCAATAATGTGTCCTATTTGGGAAATCTAGCACCCCAAAAAACGTATTCATGCCACTCTGTTACACTAGAGAGCACATGCACGTACATGTATATGTTCAATTGCTACCTATTAGCAATGTTTGGGCTGCGTTGTGGCTTAGCTAACTTGACTGAAGAAGGAGTGAGTTGTTCTAGTATTGGTATTCTGTTCCTTTACGTCTAATCTAGCCTTGACATCTAGTCTTTCTGTTGCTCCATTATTCTGAAGCTAGTTCACACAAATGAAACTAGCCATGTCGCACTCCAAGCGTAAGAGTTGGCAAGGGTTAACCTGATGTAACCCCTCCATAGACTCCACCCATCCAGCTAAACCTGGAGTCTATAACGAGTGACCCTCAAGCGCTTCAGTCAGGGGCCCTGAAGACTGATGATGCCCTCAAGTGGCCAGGGGTAACCCAGCCTCTCTGATAGCACATTCCACAGAACACACACAGACATACTCCTCTGTTTGGGCATGCCACCCTCCCTCCATACAGACCCCACCCCCCACACCCCCCCGGCTCCCATGCATAGCTGGGCTAGTGGGTGTAAAAATAGCAGGGGGGGTAGACTGGAGCTTGAATTAGCAATGAGAGTTAACAGTTAGCGGCGGTGGCTAGTGGATGCTCCAGCCCCTGGTGCTTCTGTGCAGTAGAAGGGGAGGAAGGCTGACTGGCGAAACTGACAGACAGAGAGGGTTTGCTGGACCGACGGTTGGCATTTTAGCCCCCACCTTTGCATGGCTACCACCAGTTGCGGAGGTGTTGAATGAGAAAGCGAAAGGGGGGGGGGGGGAGTTCAGACCTGTTTGGATCTAAGACCTCGGGACTCAAAGTATCTGTCCGCTCACATTTGATGAAACGGCGGCCGTCGGATTCGCGAGCGGCCTGTCGCCATGGGCAACGCGGCGATGTGTAAAGTGTGCGGGTCGGAGAAGGGGTTGACAGCTAGCGGGAGCCAGTGGAACCTGGAGAAGGCTCCCACTGACTACTACTGCCAGCAGCACCTTCCTGAGCGCCCCGCGGCCGACAGACCCCCAACTCCTCCGGTAAGAGCCGTAACACATCGCTCAGAGGGCCGCCCGGACACCTGAGGCTTTCCTGAGCACCGGTAGAGCTTCCCTAGGGCCCTGAAGGGTCTAGAACAGGCAGGACTTAGACCAGGGAACAGTCAGAGTCTCAAGTTTGTCGTCTGTGTTAAGAGATCTGACTGAAGAGACGTTCTTGAATCTGTTTGTTTGCAACATCTCGGCACTCACTCGACAGGAAAGATTTCCTTCCGTGCAGGTGAAAGTCACGACTGTGCTTTTGTAACATAGGAATATCTTCTGTTGTCGTTGGTGTGCCATCGAGACGACTGACGCTCTCGACGGTGTGAGCGCTTCCCCGAGGTGACGCGTCCTCTGTAGAACACGGGCTGACATTTCCGTTCCTGAACACCTCGCGCCACGGCCGATTGACCCATCGAGGTTCATTTCAAATGTGGCGTGATGTCGTTAGCTGGGCGGCTGCTCTCTGCACTTCCCCTTTCAAGAGACGGCAGCGGCTTGAGTGCACGGCGTTTATGACACGACAGGACATGTCACGGCGCGTATCACTGGGAAGGTCAGCCGTGATAGCGCTATCATCTGCTTTCATCCCGGATCATTTCTTCAAGATGAGCCGGTGTGACGGCTGTATCCAAACAGCCAGCACTTCACTGAGTGAAATTGGCGGCTTTGTTTATCCAGCTAGATTGTGTTGTAAATACATAAAGAAGAGTGTAGGCTATTGTAAATGGTAATGGAAGACACAAGCTGAAACTGCCTTGGAGCAAAAGGAAATGGTTGTTCCCAAAACTGTCCGCCCCCTTGTGTAAAGTAGCTCAACTTTTTGATGAGCTCAAAGGCTTTCGAACATCAAAGAAGTTTCCGGCTACAGTGAAGCGAGGGGACGGAGGGCGATGCCATCTGAGTTCAGACAGCTGTGTTATGCCTCTCGGGTCTCGAGGGATGGAGAAGGGGGAGGGCTACTGAGAGGGAGGGAGGGAGGGCACAGGTGTGACTCGAGAGGAGGCCTGTAATTGGCAAGGCAGCCTGTGAGGACTGAGTTGACCCAGGTGACCCTAGCAACCCACCCTAGCGACCCTTCAGCCAAGTCCCTTCCCAGCTGGAGATCATTACCTGGGTGACAGCTAAGGATGGAGGTGGGAGAGAGGGAGAGACAGGAGAAAGGGAGTGAGGGATGGGGTGAGAGAGGGGGAGGTGACAGAGGTAGGTGAGAGAGAGGGAGGTGAGAGAAAGCTGGGTATGATGGAATGAAGCTGTGAGTGTGCCAGAGAGAGAGAGAGAGAGAGACAGAGAGTGAGAGAGAGAGAGAGAGAGAGAGAGAGACAGAGAGAGAGAGAGAGAGAGAGAGAGAGAGAGAGATCTGGGAGAGGGGATATTGACTACCTCTGAAATGCTTCCTGACTCGGCACTCTTTCTTCTGAGCTATTATATTGCGGGACAGACGTGTAAAAGGATGATACATACATTCTAGCTGAGGGTGAGAGGCGCCATTGTGGCCGGTGTAGAATGAATGATTACGGGGAAAGCAGTGGGAGAGAGAGAGCAAAAGAAAAGCAAAACCTCAACATCAGAGCAATCAAATTTGCAATCAAGAGTCTATTACCCAGCACACTGTGCTCTCGCACGTAAATCCAATCGCCATCTTGAGTTATTGTCAGCACTGAACAACATCCATCGACTACGATTGAATCTCCCATTGATTCATAGCTCGCATTAATGTCCCTCCTTTGCACAGAGTCACTGCAGTGTGCTAGTGATAGCAGGCTGCCCTTGCGCAGTTCTCAGGCCTGTACCCTATCACGCACAAGGGTCTGCGTAACAACCTGTCTGCCTGTTCCTGTCACTTCACCCTTCTCCTTCTGTTTGGGCTGCCCTCTGCATGCAAGCGAGAGGAACTGGAGTGGTTGAGAGGTGTGCATGTGAGTGTGTGTGAGAGAGGGAGGACGTGTGTAGGGGGGGGGGGGGGGGGCGGTATGCAAGTGAGGCACCGTCAGCAAGTGTGTATCGTGGCAGTCGTGCCTGTCTGTGTGTGTGTGTGTGTGTGTGTGTGTGTTTGTGCACCTCACACAGGATGGAGCGTGTTTAGTCTAAACGCTCCCATGATAGCCAGCCTTTCCAACAGCTGATAATCCCTGTCTGGATGACCCCGGCCCCAGCGCTCCTGTTTTTAGATGTGGACCGACTCCACAGTTTGACCCCTGACCTCCCCCCCTCCCAACACACACACTCACTTCTCACTTCAGTTAAGTGGAGAGAGGAATCTCTTGTAGAGACTGCAATGTGCCAGCACAAAGTGTTCTCTTAACTGTAGCCTTGCAAGCTAGAGTCTGCAGAGAACATACAGATCATGGCTGACGTTCTGAGGGCCGATGCTCAGTATCCAGAGGTTGTCTGACATGCCTTCCTTTCCGTAGTAAGTCTGCAATGGATGTGGCACCCATGGTCAGTAAATCTAACCTTGCTTCAATCTCTTCAGCTTTCCTAAGAACCACCAACCTGGCCCCTTATCAGTCTATGGATTTAGAGCTTGCTCTAAATTTAGCATTGATGGTGGACCTGGGCCTCTGGCTGGCCAACGGTATGGTAATTGGTCCACAGGGAGAGCTGTGATTGGCAAGGAGGTCTGTTTCCTGTGTTCTCATTGGCTCTGGTCCATATATGTCTGCCTGAAGAGAAAGATCCATGACGTAGATGAGAAGGACTCCCCTGGATGCAGAAATAATGAATTACAGAGAGGAGAACCTCCTGAATATATAATGAGGAAATCGCTCCAGTTATGTCACCTCAAGCTTCAAGTATTTTAAACCGTTAGCATCACAATGATTCATCGAGTGCTATCATTTACTTGGTGTATATGTACGTCCTGATTTATTGGGGTTATCGCAGGTCAAGCGGACCTCAACGCGTTGACCTGCCTTGAAAAACAGGGAAAACGACCTCTGCACATGCCTTGACGTGTGACATCGACGGATGCTGGACTCAAGGCTCTGTGTGTTGCCAACGAGAAGCGGTTGCATTGATTCCAGATGGGGCTGGTGACAGAGCAATCTTCACAGTGGATTTGTGCCTCCCTATTCACAGGCAATGCATACCAGTCCAGCCTCTGGGGAGATCTCAATGTTGAACATGCATCCCCGACCAACACACACACCCCACACACACACGGTTGGCGCCAGCGGAGGAAACGTTAAGGTTGACTGTGTCCTCAGAGGCGGGGCTGCTACGGGACGGTTGCTGGGTACTGCAGGCTACCTTGTAAACACTGCTGATATGACAGGCTTTGCTGGCCAGGGCTAAGAATAGAACGTGTTGTTCCGTGCGAGTAGGACGGCAAATCTGTGTAGAAGGGCACAGTTGCCTTCCTCGTATAGGTGTCAGATGGTGTGTTTGTGTGTGTGTATCTGTGTGTGTGTGTGTTGAGGTGTCTGGTCTTTAGGATCCTCGGAGCGTGTGATAAGTGGTTGGAAGACTCTCCAGGGGCATGTGACATCTGTGTTTTTCGAGGGCGTGGTCTCCATCAGGCTGGCCATGGTGGCTTCCGGAACACTTAGGGTGGAGTGAGACACATGCCCACACAAGCCTATGCTCAGGTGCAACCAGATGACGTCATCGTTGACCTTGTTCTAAGCCCACAGCTATAGTTGATGCTTGTTTGTATGGCAACACACACTATGCAGCAATGCTATTGGTTCATCTCCAGTTCTTCTCCATTATTGTTGAGTGAGTTTAGCTTCCAGTCGTTTATTAAACATGATATGTTTTATGTCCCACATTTGATCTATATAAATTACAGAGAGAGTTCAGCATAAGGATGTTTCTGTTGATTGAGTTCTGTTGCCAAATGGATTGACTGGCAGACCCTGTTGTCATGACTACCCAGAGAGGTAGGTCAGCCTGTCTCCGTGGTAACTGGGAGGGGCGAGGATATTTCCATCATTGCCATTGGTGGGCAGTTATGGGTTAGTTTACATTATTGATGAACATTCCCTCGCACACACTACACCACTGAAGTGAGAGAATCGCTCTGAATAAGAACGTTGCATGTCATCTTTGGTCTGTAGCAGAAATTCTGTTGGCAGGTTCACTTGCAGTGATACACACGTCTAGACTGTAGATCAAAGGTTGGACCAAGGCACTGCACAGCGTGGTTGGTTACTAGTAGTTAGTTACGGCTTGATGTCCATATAAAAAAAAATCTCCCACTTACCTGCCGAGTGAAAGGTGCAGTTCATTCAGTGTGCCGAGTCGTGATTATTGTGGTGTCACGATTATGCTGATGAATGAGCATGGTAAAGGAAATAATACAGATTTCTTTGGGATTGTTCGCCCCTGCTTTCACCTCAATCTTACCACATATCCAGCTCAGCTCCACTCCTCACAGCTGTGAGTACGAGTGGGCTCAGTCAATGTTCTAAAAAATACTTTTTCCTCCTAACCTTTTCTCCTGAAGAACCACACCGTGTAAACACCTCCACGTTGATAAAACAAGAAAACAAACCACCATTTCAGTGCTTATGAAACTATTTCTGTAGGAAGTTTCAACAACAATCTGCCATTTTCTTTTCGCCTGAATGTAAAATGCTTTGAGTTAAAAGCCTTGCTTGTTTGAGGCCTATTGGCCTAAGTATCACTATGGCAACCCACAGACTGCAGAATGATTTAAGAAGGTCTTGCATAATGATACTGGGCGGCTGTTAGAGGAATCTGGCAGTTTTCATCAGACTTTCATCATCTCTTATAATGATTCTATTGTGTGCTGTGGCTAGCTGTGTACAATGCTAAGTATGTGGGCTAGCACTGTCATCCATTCTATGCACACGTGCAGTATGACCTCACCCCCAACAACCACAACCACACAGTCCCAGATGTCTCGACGCAGGCATTACTCAGCAAAAAAGGCAGTAAGATTTAGGAAAACATAAAAGCTAGCAGTGTATTGTTAACCACCAGTAATGTGTGCGCATTTACTTGGAGATAGACGTATAAACCAACGTGATGTGACACGTCTGATAGTGACGTCATTTGGGTTGTGTGAGGTGACTGGACGTTGGATGGTGCTGCAGATGGATGTGTCTGGTCTGAAGGATGCAGCGCAGTGCTCTGCAGTGTCCACACAGAGCACATTCCAAACCAAATACACCAGCCAGTCGGACCACTTTCTGTTCATTTAACATACGAGTTGAATAAGACACGTTGTCATTATTTCTTGACAGGCTTTAGTTGAAAAAGAGAATACCACATACATATAAATCATGCAATTCTCCATGACAGACAGTTTCCATCGACGCATTCCCTTTATCAGTATTCATAGCAAGGCAGCATACCTTGCGTTGTCCTAATGCAGTATACAGTAGCTTGGCCAGAGACATCATTCTGAAGTAGAAGGAACTGCTCTATTCTATCCACAGCCTACTCTGACGGCTGCCGCTACCGCAGCTAGGAAGCTGCAGTCGACTCCATTGGCTGGGAGCTAGCAAGCAAAGATGCTAATTCAATCACTCAAAAGTACTGCATTCTTCTGGCAGGTAGTGCTAGCTAGGGGGGGGGGGGGGAGGTAGAGGAGAGAGGGTGGAGTAGCTGACTCATTCCACCTCCCTACTGCCTTGGTGTACTTCCAGTTCTGACTGTCCCTGCATCCGCATGAAGAGGACATGACCTATGCTGCATTCTCCTAGCTAGGATAATGCTCTGCACTGATAAACTCATAAAACATTGATGATTTGCTTGATGACTGAGGCACACAAGGTGGAATTAACTACCTTGCTCACACCTAGGCTCTCTAAGGAACCATAACAAGCTTGTTTTCCTTCTCTGCGTTTTTAAAGGGTGTTGGTGAGGCAGGCTGGATGTTAGCTGGCCAAGTGTTGAGCAGAGATAACGTTGTTAGCTGTATAATTACCACAGCTATTTTTATGCCTCTGAAAAGTCACAGAAAGTGACTCAACATACATCCAAAACCCTTTTTAATAATCTGCTGGCATAAAATCGAGACGGACGAAGTCTTCCAACGTGGTTGCTGCCTGACCTTCATCTAATGTATTTCTTCTTCTCTGTTTTTCTTTTAGTCGGACAGCAACACCAGCTTCCTGCGGGCAGCCAGGGCAGGGAACATCGACAAGGTTCTGGAATATCTGAAAGGAGGAGTGGACATCAGCACCTGCAATCAGGTAAGAAACACAAACACAAACTTATTCGGCCTGTTCAAAGGCACACCACACATCAGTGCCTTTTCAGTTTTTTTTCACTTCCTGTTGGTCCTCTGTGGCTTTCATTGGATTCTCCAGGCCACAAACGCAAGGTCGCTATCCCTCCAACCACGCAACATGCCAGGTCTTTCGTACCCCCTCACTTTCCTCAGTTAGCTCCTGGGAACCCCTTGTTGATCCTCAGTCCAGATGTCAGTCCATCAAAGTGACAAGGTGACCTTCAGTCTCTCAGCTTCCGGCCCTATCCGTTAATTCAACCTGCTTTCACCAAAGTGACATGTTTGGGACATGGGACATACATATGTAGGTAAAGCCACCTGTGGTTGGGGTTCCAAACTAGATTTTTACCAACATCTTACAGTATCCGTCAGTCCTTTCAACAGCAAAACCTCCACCATTTTGAGAAAAGATTGAGGTAGTCTCCCCTAGTTGCCTTCCTCCTACGACTGAATCCTCCTCCTCTCCGAGGAAACTGTCGGTCCGTGAGTTAAGAGTCTCCATCACTCAGTGTTCATTACCCAGAAGACATTTAGAGAAGCCAGTGGTTTTACATAACACCGCTGACAATAGCTCTCACAGGGCACCAATGTGACAGGGTGCTGCTTTCCATAAAGATCACCAGGCACAAAATAAGAAGCGCAATCATACTATACAACTTTTGTATTTCCGACCAAGCCTAAGACAAGCTCTTCTTCTTCCTCTGTGGTCTTACCTGTGAGTTTGCCAGTTCCGATGCTGCAAGGATAAGTATTGATGCTGGTCCAACACATCGATAGCTCGAGATTCCATCATTCTAAATCACTCTTACTGGAGCTGATGGTGAATGAGCTCCAGTAAGAGTGAAATACAAGAAACCCCATATTAAGGTACTAGTCTAGTCAAGAACGAGTTCAAAGATGCCGGGAAGTGTGTGTGTGTTTTTGAAATGGAGGTTGTGATTTGTAGGCCACCATTTTGAAGGCCAGTGCCCTGATATCCCCCATATAAAATCAGGCCAGTGCTGACTCAGGTACTACACCTCCCATGGTTCCCTGGGTCACCTGTATGCCGACACATTAATTAGTGGGACCTGTGGCAGGGCCAGGGGAGAAGGATCAGTGAACAGTCATTAGTGATACCCTCCTCTTGGTCTCATTTGTCTTGGATCTGTGGCCCAACCAGAATCACCCGGTTCTCCTTTCTCCCTGTCTTCTCCATTCCTTCATTTGAGACTTTGTAACTTGTTTACACTGCATGGTGAGAGTCCAAATCTTTATTTAGTAGCTGGCTATTATCTTGTGCCCAGAAGCCATTAACGTTCCACACGACATAAAGGGCAAGGGGGAGTGTGTGTGTGTGTGTGTGAGGGGGATCAGTGAAAGCAGATATAGTGTGAAATGACCCGTCCAGCAGATGGTGTGTGGTCAACCTGATAAGCAACAACAACAGTCACATGAACTTCAGTGGTGTGTGAGGGCTGTGAGGCATCTTACACACACAAATACACAAAACTCTCTCTCTCACACACACACACACACACACACACACACACACACACACACACACACACACACTACTCACCAGCCACAAGGTCTGCCACACAATATGCCCTCTGGCAGAGTATCAAAGGACTGGAGGTAGTCGTAGAACCTTTTCCACAATCATCCAATGTTAAACTTGCTTACACAGAGATTCATGTAGACAGTTGATGCTCATTTGGCTTTACCCATCTCATCTCTCCCTCCCTCTCTATATCCCCCCCTTCCTCTCTATCTCCCTCTGTCCCTCCCTATCTTCCCCTCCCTCCCTATCTCCCCCCCTTCTGTTCGATCTCCCTCTGTCCCTCCCTATCTCCCCCTCCCTCCCTATCTCCCCGCCTTCCTCTCTATCTCCCTCTGTCCCTCCCTCTCTACCTCACTCCCCCTCTATCTATCGTCCCTGCCTTCCTCTCTATCTCCCTCCTTCCTTCCCTCCCTCTCTCTATCTACCTCCCTCCTTCCCTCTCTACTGCCCTCCCTCTCCCACCTCTCCTTCTCATCTATATCTCTCTGCTTCCCTCCCATTCAATCTGCATCTCCTCCCTTCATACATATGAGTGGAATTAATCTGCTTTGATCTGAGTTCACAGGCTCTGCTTCATGTCTGTCAGTGCCTTTGTCATAAATGCTAGGTATTTTAGTGCCTTATTTTGCCTTGCCGATTGTACAGTACTTTGACTAACACTAGTTGTTTTTAAATAGAAATACATCTGATTTGCTTCGCTTAATTTCCCAAGACAGACGGTAGAGTTGTATCTCAGTCTTTTGTCTTTGGCAGTATGAAGCTGACGACAAGCTACACCCGTTCATTGTCTCCTATCTGTTCTCTCAGAGACCATTCATGATATGATATCTGCGGTCCTGGTACCTCTCTCCTTTCATGTCCGGTCCCCTCCCCCTTTCATTCCTCCACCCCTCCATGGTCTGTCCTGCTGCACCTTCCAGAAATTGTCATGGTAAAACCCTGACCTTCACACACTGACAGACACCCAGATGGATGGGAGACTGGGTCTAGATGTGCACAGTGTAGTGCGTGTGTGTTGGGGGGTGGGTGTGGGTGGAGGATTGCAGGTGTGTGTCTGGAGAGGAGATATATTCACTAACAGTTGGAATTAATTAATACTTTTAGTTCATCTGCTAATAGGGTGTAAGTATGCTGTTAGCTCTGATATTGATAGCGTGTTTGATTTCTGTTATGGAACACAGACAAGATATCTATTTCAGTTGTCTTAGCAACCCACCATTTTAGTGCTGCTATGCGCAGAAATAGCTTTGCCGTAAATAACTTCTGTAAAAAAATACAATTTCTGAGTCCATGTCTTGTGGGAGCCACGTAAAGCAATTTGTGTCAGTTTTTCAGAATGATTCTTATATTCTTTAATATAAGAAGAGTAATACTATAAACGGATCTTTATCAAACTGCACCAAAATAGGTGATTCCTTGTAAAGGAGACACTGAAAGCATGGTCTCCAGCTGCTGAAGGGGACAGGTACTGTGTAGATCATGTCTAGTGTTGTCATGTAGGCCTGAGTCCATCTGTCATGTGACCTCCATGTGACCATGAGCTGCCTGTGTGACCGGCCGACGGAACACACAGCACACACCTAAGGTAGTCAGGGCAACCAAGGTTTCTCTCCATCGTGCCGACCTGTGACACAGCTAGTCTGTCACTGTCTGGAAGGGAGGAGGCGGGGTCTGGGGCTCATACAGTAGATTGTCTCTCATGTGTCACAAACCCATATAAGCCATTCTTCATAGTCCCCAGCCCAGACACATGTTGCCTTAACGTGTCTCGTGGGCAATTGAAGAGGTCACCTCCACGATGCCACCGTGGGGTCCTCACTCTCAACTGTCGTCCATCTACCGCTGCGACGGGACCACGGCAGGTCCCTTAAATACCGGGACAGATTACACCAAGACCTGAACACCCACAGGTGGGACACTGTGACCTCGTTCTTCAAGATGGATGGCTCGTCGTCCAATGCTCTGGCACTACATTGATGGGTCGGGACAGGAGCCATCGTTGTGGGAAAACCTTTCTTCCACTCGGAATGTGCAAGTTGGGAGTCCTTCTCTAATTTCATGGCACATGTTCACACATTGACATACAGCACTAATAGCACACCGGTATTCCTTTGTGAACCATGAATGTCAAAATGCCTGAGTATTACTGTGCTTCAGGCAGCATGTACAGTTTTGACCCAAATATGACTCCATAGTCCTTATTTGCACTTTCTTCTCCACGGGGCAGCCGTCCTAAACAAGTCTCTCCAGTGAACTTTCCAGCTAGCTTCCCCAGACAGCAGGCGTCTAATATATCTCTGAAAGGACTAATCACACTAGCTGTTATTACATTCACACCCTCCATTAGCATTCCTAATATGCATCTTGATGGGTTTCTACTCACTGTAATGGCTGGGCTGCCCCATGGTGATGTCTGCAGGCTAGGAAGTAGATGAATGGCTCCTTACATCTACAGGGCGTGAGAAGGATGAGGCCGGAGAACAACATGATCAATCAAATGTTCTGTGATTCAAAGTTTTCATAAGGGATGGCGTCTGGGGAGTTGACCTAAAAGTTATAATTTAGACCTGTGAAGGGCGGGTGTGTGTGTGTGTCAGTGTGTGGGGGGTAAAGGCGTGGCGGGCTGTGCCTGTTAAAATACAGATCTTTCCTTGGATCTAACTGCCGAAAATATGTTGAGAACTATGTACTTCTGATCCTTGATTTTGTTCTGTACTTCAGACTGCTATGCAGACTGAATGCATGTCACTTTGTTTCACAGCGTCCAGGAAACAAATGTAAAAGTTCAAGGCAGCCTGTAGTCATGGAGACAAGCAGGTGTGCACCTTCTGCATCTAATGCACCATATCCTCTCTCTTCAAAGGAGTGCAGCGTTTGGTGTTTCGCTAAACAGATGCTTCCGTTTGTTCCAGTTTGTTTTCATGCGACAGAACCCTGCAGGGCATTCTAAACTAAATGCAGCGTGCCATTCCTCTCTACAAAAGAAATGCAGGATGTGACAATGTTTCAATGACATAACGAATGGCAATAACGTTCTCTTTGGGGTTTTGTGTACGATACGCAGGCTGAATGGACCGAACTGGCACAGAGGAAATCATCTATCGACTCACTGGTCCCATTTTTCAAACGTAGACAAGCGCTGCCCCCAGTGAAAGATATATTAAATCACTGCTGGGTCAATGGAGATCTCCCCCGGGCTACAGAGGGTTGGGAGGTAGTGTAACACTGCTGACTCTAACTCTAAATCACCACTCCATTCCAGTATCTACCTAGTGAGCAAAGAGGTACGAAGAGATGGTTTTCAGTGGGCCTGGTTTCTGGACTTACAGTAGGCCTATGTAGTTGTTGGGTGTATTGGTGTTTACCTAAGGACTTAGGTGGGACTCACCTAAGGACTTCTCCTTAAGTAGATTCCGTACACTTCCGTTGAATCTTACCGTGTATTGTGGTTTGTCCGTTTTTGTCTTTTCGCCCATCGCTTTACATTGGTCCTTCATTGTTAGCGAACCCCTTCCCCACAGTCCTATCTAGCTACACTGTCCCCTTCATTTTCAAGCTGTCACTCTTGTCCACTCTTGTCAATCAACTCATGAAACCCCTCCCCTATTCTTCCGGCCAGCCCACCAACATGACTTGTTCAGAGGCAGATATAGATATTAACAGAGCCATTAGAGTGATTTAACATCTCCTTAGCGGGTCACACATAGAAGAGATTACACTAACAACTTGAACCCATGAACGTAAAATGGTTTGATGACATTTGCACAGAAAACTAAAAGATTATCTCACCACAAAGTTGAAAGTAGTTTTTCCATCCTAAACATATGTTTGAAGCATAATGTGCAAGTGGGATTGATAATACATTGCAACACCTTGTTTGGTAACCTTGCACCCCCCCCCCCCCCCTTCCTGTCTTGTTGTGGTATTTTGGAATTAACTGGCAAACGTCTGGATTCCTTAATCCCTGAGGAAATCCCTCTAGAGTGATATTACAATGTAATCTTCATTTCTGTCATACAGCAAATACCATCTACTTATTGCTACAGTATGTAGACTAAGCTGAAATCTTCTTATTACAGAAGGTTAGGGTTGGCACTTGATAGGGCATTGAGTTCTGAGGGAAAATTCAAGCAACATCTAGAATAATGTCCTATATCTTTTAGCAGTGGTTTGAACTAGGGTATTGAAGAAGTAACAAACAATCACACTATTGCACCAAACACGTACGCAAGCACACTCACAGCCACTTTATTAATATCACTTCGTCCATGCCTGGCCCAGGTCCATAACAGCATGACATGGCACAATCCTGACTTTCAGAAGTGGCTTTCATATGTTGGTTTGTCCCTCCTTCGTGTGTGTGAAAGAGTACCAGCCAAAAGAGAAGAACGGAGCACGACAGTATAAATTATGGACCCGGAGGTAGCGAGCTACGATACATTTTTTCCAGCCAAGTCCGTTTATTTTCCAAGTCCTCCATTTTGTGGACGAACAGTCGGCAGTTTTGAGTTGTGACGCTGACCTTTGCCTTTTTGTCCCTCTTCTCTTCCTGTCCAGAATGGGCTCAACGCTTTGCACCTGGCTGCTAAGGAGGGCCATGTGGAGCTGGTTCAGGAGTTGCTGGAGAGAGGCTCTGCCGTAGACTCTGCTACCAAGGTGGGTAACAGTAATGTGAACGTATCTATGTTCCCGGGGGCAGCAGTTCCCCAGTTCCATACTGTAGCACACATTAACCCCCATATTATCTTTGGGCCAGTTGTTGTTTTTAATTTAATTTAATAACAAGGCTTCAAAATCAATCATCCTCTTGGCCAACGTAGTAGCTCCTAGGCTAACTGGAGGTGAAATGTTGCTCTAGGACTATGCGAGATCATTGGTAGACTTTGTTGACCAAACATTTGACAGTAGACAAAAACTCAGCCACTAGCCTCAAGCTGCTATTATGCTAACATGACTAACCGTAATGTCTTTCTTACATTTACATTTATTCATTTTGCAGATGCATTTATCCAAAGTGACTTCCAAGAGTGAGCTGCAAAGTGCATAGGTCACTACGATAACAACGAGATAGGCCCAAACGATGCGGTAGCCGAAACATAAAGCATACATTGTGAAAAACCCAAATAAGTGCCGAAGGAAAGAACCATAATGTAGTTAAACAAGTTACAATTAAACAACATGAACCTCAAAAGGGTAATTTTAAATCAGTTACAACTAACCAACAAGAGCAACAAGTCTCTTAATACCTATTTAATCATTGGTCTGTAAATACTGCCAATTCATCAGCATAGTCGATTCTGATATTGTGTTTTGATGGACTGGTGTCACATGTAGGGTGAACAGGGTTAGAAGTCTAACATAGCTTCTATCTACAACTCTTGACCTATTGAAGCCTGGCCATTAACCTTTCCTTGGTGAGTCTGCACTGCTACTATCATATCCCTGGGCAGACTGCCAAGTTACTACCCCACAACCACTGTAACCCTACGCCTGCTGCTAGCTACATGTCACTGGGTTGTTCACATGGACCTCATGGAGCACTTCAGGACATGCTGGAAGGGAAAGTGATTAAGAGTAGTTTCAGCAAACCTGGAGTCTTGGTTGCATTGTCATTTCAACCCCTGCAACTTGAGAGGGTCTATTTTATTTCATAAACGGCATGTTTAGGGTTTGTGTGTCTCTTTGAAGTCTGAGTAAGCGCTGGACGGCTGGATGATGTTTAGCTTGTGTGTTAATCGCTAAAACTGGGCCTTTGTGTCCATTCATTCCTTTCTAGGAAATGCCCTTTAATTGTGGGTATTTTATGAGTATATCAAAGCTTGGATGATAGAGTTGATTGAGATTGTTTGGATTTTCAAATGCAACATGAGACCTTCTGAAACCTATCTGACCGGCAATCACCCCATAAAACCAGTACTTTACGCTTAAGCAAGAGTCACTTAACATAATGGGTTCATCCTCATGCTCTAATTAAAAGGATTCTGGCAGTGGATCCAATCTCCCTGGGGTATTAGCGATAACTTTCCATTATCTTTGAGTCAAAGGCGTCATTAGGAGTGCCAGTCTGGAAGGACCCCTCATTTTTAGACGGTGATCTCCTCTTCCATAGCCGTAGCTGTCTGGAGATATGCCTGTTTGGGGATTAGCTTCTCAAATGGGGAATGCTAAACGGCGGTAATGAGGAGGTTGTAGAGGGAGGATGAATACAGCAAGGGCGTATTGGGTAATGAATTCCACAGCTCCGACGAGGCGCTGGGTTTTGGTAATGAGAAGTCTTGAATGCCATTGTGAGAAGCAGCTATGAAGAACTCCCTTCTTACTGTGTGTGTTTTGTGTAACATGTGGCCGTAACAGCACGCGTGTGTGTGTTCCCAACCCCTCCAGAAAGGAAACACAGCCCTTCACATCGCCTCTCTGGCGGGGCAGGGCGAGGTGGTGAAGATCCTGGTTAAGCGAGGGGCTGACATCAACTCTCAGTCTCAGGTACGAACCCCAACACCCCCATTTCGCGTCCTCCCTTTGATGTCTGTGCTGCCCTTCAAACTGGACTGGATGAAGCGGCACGCTTTGCTGTGTTGTTAGCCTCGTGCGCACACACTGGCCAGTCAAACCAGGCGAGGGCTGGGTAGCGTGTGTGGAGGTGTTAGCGCTAGCTGACATGGCCGTTGGCGTGTGTGGAGGTGTTAGCGCTAGCTGACATGGCCGTTGGCGTGTGTGGAGGTGTTAGCGCTAGCTGACATGGCCGTTGGCGTGTGTGGAGGTGTTAGCGCTAGCTGACATGGCCGTTGGCGTGTGTGGAGGTGTTAGCGCTAGCTGACATCATGTCTCTGTCGTCAGAATGGCTTCACGCCGCTGTACATGGCGGCACAGGAGAACCACATGGACGTGGTCCGCTACCTGCTGGAGAACGGAGCCAACCAGAGCACTGCCACGGAGGTAGGGACTTCACGCGAGCGTGCGTTTCTGTGTGATTGACAGAGTACGTGTGTATGAATGAGCGCGTGTGTATATAAAACAGACGGTGTGTGTGTGGGTGAGAGAGTGCACTTGCACGCCAGTGCTAACGTTCATCCCCCTGCTATCATATATCTTCCCCCCCCCCCCCTCCTCCTTCCCCCTCCCAGGACGGCTTCACCCCCCTGGCCATCGCCCTCCAGCAGGGCCACAACCAGGTGGTGTCCATCCTGCTGGAGCACGACACCAAGGGCAAGGTCCGCCTGCCGGCGCTGCACATCGCCGCGCGCAAGGACGACACCAAGTCTGCCGCGCTGCTGCTGCAGAACGACCACAACGCCGACGTGCAGTCCAAGGTACGGGTCCCCCCCCGCCCCCGCGCGGCCGGAGCCCAGAGCTCTCCCTGCGTCTGTGGCCCCCGGTGGTCTGCATGCCGTATCTGCTGTGGTGACCTGGCGTGTTGTCAGTCGGTTGCTGCTATACCACCCCAGGGAATGCAAGACCGAGTGCCGTACTGTGAGATGACGTATACGAAGCGCATATCACTCGGCGTGCCGCGTTTTGAGGTGTTGAGAATGTGGGGAGTGAGGAGGAGATTTGAGTGCAAAGCACAGTAAGGATAAATGGATGTGGGTGTATAGCACTGTGTCACGGAGCCACTGTTGCCTGTGACTTCATGTTGTGCTCTGTTGTAGATGTGTGTCTGTATGTGTATCTCTTTCTCTGTCTCTCTCTGTCTGTTACTCCGTTTCAGTGTCTTTGTGACTGCCACCTGTCTCCTGGCCTCTCCACTAACTGGGTCTCTCGTTCTGTCTCTCTGTGTTATCTGCCCCTCCTGCATGCCCCCCCCGTTTGCTCTCTGTCTCCCCCTGGTGTTTAAGCGTAGTTCCAGTGTCCAGTGCATGGAGGGTGCTGTCGTCAGGTTGGATGGGGGGGTTGATGTGGAGGGTCTGCATGTACCCTGGGGGGTCCTGGCCTCGCTCTGGTGTCCTGGCGCCCTGTGGCTCCTTCTCCCCGCGGCCCCCCGCCTCTCTGGAGGGCTTTAGACAGGGGGGAGGCTGGAGGCCGCCTCCCTGGACGCTCTCCTCCAGGGCTGGGTAGGCGGGGACACGAGGAGGGAAGGAGCCAGGGGGTCCGAGGACGCCGCTCTGAAGTCCAGTCTCGTCGTCTGAACGGGGATGGGGTGGGGGTGGGCTGGGAGGTGGGCTGGGGTGGGGGGTGGGGGTGGGGGTGGGCAGCGGTGCACTTGTTGGGGGCGTGGCTAGAGTGAGAGACGTGGTAGGATCCCCAGAACACGGTACCCGTGGAGAACCCTCTGTCCGAAACAGGTTCACATGTATGCAGCCTCCTGTCCTGTAGCACACCACAGCCAGTCCACCTGCACTGCCAGTGTTGAGATGAAGCTTGTTGTGTCCATACAATGTGCCTGTGTTATATAACAGGGTATACTTTATGGTGCCGATGTTATATAAGGGGGTATACTGTATAGTGCCATTGTTCTACACTAGGTTCTACTGTATGGTAGTGGTACCTGTGTTGTATAATAGGGGATACTGTAAGCAAGTGTAAGCTGGCATAAAGTGCTGTTTCTGGTTCAGATGTTTCAATGCAGCGCTCCTCACCATGACTCATACAGACCCTCCCAGAGGAGGGTGATCAGAGTCTTCCACGCACACACGCACCCACGCACACACGCGCAAGCGCACTCTGGCGTCACTTGAGCACCCTGGCACGCGTGTTCTTCCCAGATACCTCGGCTCTGCAGTCCTCTGACGATGACCTGAACTAGTCTGGACACGAAAAACCATCCTTTCCGGCTCCCCGTAACCTACCCAGACTAGTCCCCACTCTACAGTAGTCCACAGGGTATGAAAACAGAGAGAGGCAGCTGTGAAAATAGCCCTGCGTGATCCCCTCTTCACCCTGTCACAGCCGTGTGTCAGTCACAGTGTACCTCCTAGGACATAAGTACCGTGTCCAGGTGCACTTTCGACTGTGCAGAGTACTGTATTATCACGCTCTACACAAAGGACCCAGAGAGGTAGGAAAAAGCCCCCGTATATTAAGCAGAATGGTACCACTTTAGCCACGCCGCCAACAGAGGGTAGATATGTTGGCACAGACGCCGTGAGCTCTGTGTTGCTGTGTGTTCTGAAGTAACTGAGTGTTTCCCTTCCGCGTGCGTCCCTGCTGCTTCAGATGATGGTCAATAGGACGACCGAGGTATATGCCCCCCCCCCCCCGGTCCTCACCACACCTTCACTCCCCTCTGCTGCTCTCATCCCTTTCCTCATCCGTCCTCCTCCGCTCAGTCTTTCCTCATTCCCTCCACCTGCACTGCATCCTGGGAATCCTCACTTTTCTTTGCCAGTGTTTTTTTTTTTCTCTTTCGGTCTTCTATAATTGTATTTTCTTCTTCATTATTTCTTTCGTTTTGACGCTGTTCCTCCTGTAAGCATGCGCGGCTGACCGGAATGGCCCAGGCGTCGCTCTTTAGTTCATCTTACACTCTGCCAACTGTCTTTGCCACTCCTGATTTCAGCATTGTTTGGTTTTTTTCCGTTTGGGCTGTGAATGGGCTGTCTGTATTCTTCTCCTTCTAGGGAGTTTGATTGGTATCCTAAGCTCACAAGTGTGTTTCCACGTTTGTTTTTGAAATGTTTACTATTATTCTTTTTTCACCATGACATTTCTGATCTGACCATACTGAATTCTTTACTGTACATTTCAAATTTACAATCGTAACATGATAGGATGTCTGTCTGTATAGACACAGATTCCAACAGGAATGTTTATCTGTCTTTATACATACAGGGATCTAAATATTTATTGCAAACTGGTGTTGTTATGTGCTCTGTGCTGCATGCTGTAGGTTAAGACACAAAAACCTTGATATTATCTTTATGCTTCATAAGAGCTGGAAATTCTTAGCTTGCACCTTGCGGCAAATGAATGTTTAAGTAGCATGCGATACAAGCTTTGGACTGTAGACACCAATATAATGGAATGAAATGACGTTAATAAAAATATCCAGCTGCTTTGCTGATAGGTTTGCTTTGTGGAAAGGAAAATAGGCATGTCGCCTCCAGCCTGCTTTGAGTTGCTCCATTCCTGTTGAGCTTTGAATGTGTATTTATCATCATGTAGCCACTGTGCCCCTCACACTTTTGTAAAATAATGTTTTCACATTAAATCGGACCGTGACTTTCAGAACGGAAAGGTAAGGCAAGAATTTCACTGATCTGCAAATCTCTCTGATTTCTCATACTTCCTTACACTCTAACTGACGTACAGTCGACATAGTGCACTTTGATGTTGATAAACAATGTAGTACAGTGATGATGGCTTTTCTTCCGTGTCATGTACATTTATTGTAGTCAACTCATAGCATATCTATTTTTCGTAAATATTTTCAACATTAATATTAAATAATCTGTGTGTACTGTACGTCTTCATTTTTATTTTTATTTTATTTTTTTGGGGTAAATGCAATATATTTCTTATTGGGACAGTGGGTTAATCTTGCACGGGGTGTATCTGTTTGTGTGTGTTTAAGTATCAATGTCTGTCAAGGTAATGTTTTTTTTCTGTAATTGAACTTCAAACGTTATTTTTCCTGTGTTCATTCTTGGTTTTTATTCTTGAGTTTTGGAAATGTGTTATGTTTTGTCTTTCCTCTTTGTTGACCTGTGTCGGGATGCTTGATGCGACTGCTGCATGCTGGGATTGTGCAGGAAAGGTCAAAGATGAAGGGGCATGGTTGGAGTTGGGGTTTGACCTCCGTCTCCTTTTCTCTGTCT
The DNA here is from genome assembly GCF_054491055.1 of Hypomesus nipponensis. NCBI lineage: Eukaryota > Metazoa > Chordata > Actinopteri > Osmeriformes > Osmeridae > Hypomesus > Hypomesus nipponensis. The sequence continues at coordinate 8,201,301 of NC_140385.1, forward strand.
CCATCTCTCTTTCTCTCCTCTCTTTCCCTCCTCTTCTCTATCCTTCCTGCCTGCTCTCTCTCTCTCTCTCTCTCTCTCTCTCTCTCTCTCTCTCTCTCTCTCTCTCTCTCTCCCTCCCCCAATAGAGTGGCTTCACCCCTCTGCACATCGCTGCCCACTATGGGAACGTGAACGTGGCCACTCTTCTGCTGAACCGGGGGGCAGCGGTGGACTTCACAGCCAGGGTAGGAACCCCTAACCCCAGCCGCCACCACCCCCTCTATTGCTCTGTGGCTGTCAGCCATGACTCCGTGCACGCTGTTCACACCGACCAGTCTTGGGTCACAGCGGAACGGACCGCACGCTCACTCTGACGTGAACATGGGCACCCGCCTGAACCCAAAGAACACTTGACAGACACACACCTACTCAAGACCTTTTAGACTCTGTTGTCAGCACTTTAACTGCTCTCTCAAACAATGGAGCTTCTTGACTCCGGTTGCCCCCCCCCCCCTCTCCTCAGCTCTTTCTCTCCAGCTCTCCTGTGTGGGTGGGCTCCCCACCCACTCCAGTGGAGAACCTCACGCACTGAGAGTGTAGGGGGGGGGGGGTGGAGGGAAGGGAGGGAGGGAGGGGGCCTTTGCTCCAACTTTGTCTTTCAGCACTTTTCCTTTCACTCGTAAAGAGGATTTCCAAGGAAGAGGGACAATGGTTTGGCTCCAACTGAAAGACTAGTTGAAGGTCATCAACTCAAGTCGCTCTCCGCAGGCTCTTAAGGCTGTGTACGAGCACGACTCTGATATCCGCGGACTCAGCAGTGCCAGCACAGCTAGAAACCTTTCCCCTGTAGTCGCAGAAACGGAAAAGATAGATTTTTTTTTTTCTTCTTCAATGTTTGACTCCCTTTTTCAGACTCCGTGTATGTTTATTACACAGTCATCATCTCTCGTGTTTCCCATGGTGCCTCAGGACCAGGCTGAGACCCACGGGCTCAGCCCGGTTAGCTTCCAGGATTTCAAACGCACCAGGACGTCGGCTGGGTGCCAGCATGACACTGCAGAAACCAACCCTTAGAAAGATCTAGAGCGCTGTGTCAGCACGGATGTATTATGATGAGGCAATAATGTGTTCCGCCCCAACCCACCCTGACAGAAACGCACACTGTCGGTTCGAATGTTCCCTGTGTGCTGCGGGGAGAATGTGCTGAGTTTGTCTTGTGGGTTCTACTCCTCGGAAGAGGGGAACATCCTGAGCTTGTTCTGTGTGTGGTTCCTCCTGCAGAACGGCATCACACCCCTGCATGTGGCCTCCAAGCGGGGCAACGCCAACATGGTGCGCCTCCTTCTGGACAGGGGCTCCCAGATCGACGCCAAAACCAGAGTGAGTGCCCCGCTCCCTCCCGCCCACACGCGCGCACACACACACACCTTTCTTCCGCACACATTCAAACGCACACACGCTGTGGTAATATGCTAGGCATGTGTGTGGATTGTATGCTTGACTGTGATTTCACAGTGTTCCTGGCAGTAGAGAGCATCAAACTCAGCCTTGAGCCTTTTTTTTCTTCTGACATTTCATGTGAAGCAAGTATTGAGTGTGTGTGTGTGTGTGTTTCCATGCCCTTGTTAGTTAGGGGGGCCTTGGTGAGTGTGTAAGTGTCAGAGAGTGTATAACTCATCCTGTTAGTGTGAGTACCCAGCAGTGGGTTTGTGAGTCTGCAGAAAAACCTTGTGTAAAAGCTTTGTTTGGATGCACTGCCTGGTAGCATCAGTGTCCTTGATGGTTTCTCTTTGAATCAACTTGTGCTTTCTGTCTTTCTTTCTTTCTTTCACCTCTCCTCTCATCCCCCCTCTCTACCCACCCACCTCTATGTACTCCTCTCCATCTCTACCTACCCCCCTAACCCACCTACCCTCTCCTCCATCGCTCCTCTCCTCTCATCTCTTCAAATCCTGATCCGTACCACTTTACCGTTGTCTGAAAAGCTCTCTCACTAAATGAGACCTCTCATAGTTAGACAAGCTTCCTGTCCGGTCTTGAGTCAAGTGTCTGAGCGCCACACGAGCCCTCTGTGTCCGTGCGATATCTTAGAACAGCAGGTGGGTGTTTAGTTTGTGCCAAGGGTGGCACTGGGGACAGTAGTCATCCCTGTCCTGAGGCTAAGGTCCTGGTCAGGACAGTGGCATCACCCCAGCTGCTGTTCCCTGGCACATCCTGATGTATGATAATCCCCGGCCTGCCGCATGTAAACAACAGCGAGTAAACAACAACAACAAAGGCCAACAAAAGCTCTGCCCAAACAGCAGGCCGTAGTAACGTGGTTACGCAAGTCGGGTTGCAGGTTTATTTGAGCTTGATGGTGAATGGCCTGTCTGACCTAATATTTTTTTGGGGGGAATGGTGAGGATTTGTTTGAATGCGTGTTTGTGCTGTGTGTGTGTGTGTGCGTGCACATGCATACGATGTGTGCCCAGAAGGGAACAGTGTAGTCGAGGTGGCATTTGACACACCAAGCGCGTATTCCCCCCCCCCCTTATGGTGACCGTGCCATGTGCGCTTGTTTTGCAGGACGGCCTCACACCCCTGCACTGTGCAGCCCGGAGTGGACATGACCCTGCGGTGGAGCTACTGCTGGAGAGAGGAGCGCCCATGCTGGCCAGGACCAAGGTGGATATACACACAGACCAACACACACACACACCTTTTCACATTCAGTCTGAACGTCTGGACACAGCAATTACATACACATGTACAAAGTCTTACTTTCCAGCTAAGCCCCTCTCTGTCACTCTGTCTCTCTTTGTCTCTCTCTCTGTCTCTGTCTCTCTCTCTCTGTCTGTAGAACGGTCTGTCTCCTCTCCACATGGCGGCGCAGGGGGACCACGTGGAGTGCGTCAAACACCTCCTGCAGCACCAGGCGCCTGTTGATGATGTCACGCTGGACTACCTGACGGCGCTGCATGTGGCGGCCCACTGTGGACACTACCGGGTCACCAAGCTGCTGCTGGACAAGAGGGCCAACCCCAACGCCAGGGCGCTGGTACAGAACACACGCACACACACACGCACACACACAGTTTTATCACCACCATTCATGCACAGCATGTCAACATGTCCCTGTTGGTGTGTCCGATTCCTGCTGTTTGATTAAATGTCCCATATGCGTGTGTGTGTCCGTGTGTGTGTCCCCTGCAGAACGGCTTTACCCCTCTGCACATAGCGTGTAAGAAGAACAGAGTGAAGGTGATGGAGCTGCTGGTCAAGTATGGCGCTTCTATCCAGGCCATCACAGAGGTAGGCCCCTCCCCACTGGAACACCTGGACACACACTGAATAGGACAGACCTGACGAGTGGATTGAAGAACCAAGAGCAGATGTTACAGACATGCAGATGTTATTTATTCTCAAATGTCACTAATACCTCTTTCCCTCCCTTCCTCTTTCTCTCTTTCCCTTCCCTTTCCTCTGTTTCCCTCCCTGCCTCCCTCCCTGCCTCCCTCCCTGCCTCCCTCCCTCACTGCCTCCCTGCCTGCCTCCCTCACTGCCTGCCTCCCTCACTGCCTGCCTCCCTCACTGCCTGCCTCCCTCACTGCCTCCCTCCCTGCCTCCCTCACTGCCTCCCTCCTGCCTCCCTCCTGCCTCCCTCCTGCCTCCCTCACTGCCTCCCTCCCTCACTGCATCCCTCCCTCACTGCCTCCCTCCCTCACTGCCTCCCTCCCTCACTGCCTCCCTCCCTCACTGCCTCCCTCCCTCACTGCCTCACTGCCTCCCTCCCTCACTGCCTGCCTCCCTCCCTCACTGCCTGCCTCCCTCCCTCACTGCCTCCCTCCCTCACTGCCTCCCTCCCTCACTGCCTCCCTCACTGCCTGCCTCCCTCACTGCCTGCCTCCCTCACTGCCTGCCTCCCTCACTGCCTCCCTCCCTCACTCCCTCCCTCACTGCCTGCCTCCCTCACTGCCTCCCTCCCTCCCTCACTCCCTCCCTCACTGCCTCCGTCCAGTCTGGCCTGACTCCCATCCATGTAGCAGCCTTCATGGGTCACCTCAACATCGTCCTGCTGCTGCTGCAGAACGGAGCCTCACCCGATGTCAGCAACATAGTGAGTGGAGACGACCACAGACACCGTCTGTGTGTGTGTCTGTGTGTGTGTGTTAATGCTGACTCGTTTGTGTTTTATTTGTGTGTGGGTGTCTGATATCAAGTTTGAGACGATGATATTGAGTGAGTCTGGAGTACACCGCCGATAACGCCAACATGACTGTTTTAGAGTCTGACTCTTGCATCTGTGTGTGTGTGTGTGTGTGTGTTCAGCGTGGGGAGACGGCGCTCCACATGGCAGCCAGGGCTGGACAGGTGGAGGTGGTCAGATGTCTGCTGAGGAATGGAGCCATGGTGGATGCAAGAGCCAGGGTAAGAAACGCCCCACCTACCAGGATAGAAACACCTCACCTACCAGACCAGTTATAGAAACACCTCACCTACCAGGATAGAAACACCTCACCTACCAGACCAGTTATCGAAACACCTCACCTACCAGACCAGTTATCGAAAACACCTCACCTACCAGACCAGTTATCGAAACACCTCACCTACCAGACCAGTTATTGAAACACCTCACCTACCAGACCAGTTATCGAAACACCTCACCTACCAGACCAGTTATCGAAACACCTCACCTACCAGACCAGTTATCGAAACACCTCACCTACCAGACCAGTTATCGAAAACACCTCACCTACCAGACCAGTTATCGAAAACACCTCACCTACCAGACCAGTTATCGAAAACACCTCACCTACCAGACCAGTTATAGAAACACCTCACCTACCAGACCAGTTATAGAAACACCTCACCTACCAGACCAGTTATCGAAAACACCTCACCTACCAGACCAGTTATAGAAAACACCTCACCTACCAGACCAGTTATAGAAACACCTCACCTACCAGACCAGTTATCGAAAACACCTCACCTACCAGACCAGTTATAGAAACACCTCACCTACCAGACCAGTTATCGAAAACACCTCACCTACCAGACCAGTTATCGAAAACACCTCACCTACCAGACCAGTTATCGAAAACACCTCACCTACCAGACCAGTTATCGAAAACACCTCACCTACCAGACCAGTTATCGAAACACCTCACCTACCAGACCAGTTATTGAAACACCTCACCTACCAGACCAGTTATCGAAACACCTCACCTACCAGACCAGTTATCGAAACACCTCACCTACCAGACCAGTTATCGAAACACCTCACCTACCAGACCAGTTATCGAAAACACCTCACCTACCAGACCAGTTATCGAAAACACCTCACCTACCAGACCAGTTATCGAAAACACCTCACCTACCAGACCAGTTATAGAAACACCTCACCTACCAGACCAGTTATAGAAACACCTCACCTACCAGACCAGTTATCGAAAACACCTCACCTACCAGACCAGTTATAGAAAACACCTCACCTACCAGACCAGTTATAGAAACACCTCACCTACCAGACCAGTTATCGAAAACACCTCACCTACCAGACCAGTTATAGAAACACCTCACCTACCAGACCAGTTATCGAAAACACCTCACCTACCAGACCAGTTATCGAAAACACCTCACCTACCAGACCAGTTATCGAAACACCTCACCTACCAGACTAGTTATAGAAAACACCTCACCTACCAGACCAGTTATAGAAACACACAAGGTTTTCATGCAAGGCTCCTTATCCCCGCACTCATGGAATGCCAAACCCCATTCTAATCCGTAACTTGACATAGTCCAATAGAATGGTGTTGATGTGTTGACCTTCACCCCCCCCAGGAGGACCAGACTCCCCTCCACATCGCGTCTCGCCTGGGCAAGACGGAGATCGTCCAGCTGCTGCTCCAGCACATGGCCCACCCTGACGCCTCCACCACCAACGGCTACACCCCCCTGCACATCTCCGCCCGGGAGGGCCAGCTGGAGACGGCCTCTGTGCTGCTGGAGGCCGGGGCCTCACACTCGCTGGCCACCAAGGTTTGTAGGAGGAGGAAACACACACACATTAGATACACACATATGATACAGGACAATACCTACAAACACATGCCATTACGCACACATTACTGGGACAATATCTCATTTGATGGATGACTGCTCAACCTGTAGAGCACACACCTGGCCAGGAAGGTGGGACTGAGTCTTGGGATGCATTACCTTGGAAATGAATTGAGGAGGGTGATGGGTCACTTCAGGATTTACATTTATCATTTAATGGATTCTCAGTCAGCACAATAAATCAGTGCTGATGTATTCCTGTGCTCAGGGTACTAACACAAAGCTGAGTTTATGGCGCAGTGAAATTGCAAAGCAATAGGTCTCTGCCTCCCTCTCTCTTTGTTCTCTCTCCCCTCGCCTCCTCTCCCCTCGCCTCCTCTCCTCATCCCATCCTCCTCTCTCTCTGAGGGATGGGTGTGGTCTCAGCTGTGTGGAGAAACACATCCGGGAGACAATGGTGCTGAGAGAGACATCATGTTTGACAAGCTGCCTGTCAGACCATCCCCCAACCCCCCATTCCCACCCGTCTACATATCCTTCATCAAATAGTGATTTCAAGCCATAAGATGATCATCTATTGTCCTTTTCTTCTGTTCTGTAGCAACTCTTATTGTTAAAAATCTCTGCTACTGTTATAAATATCCTCCAGAACATTCCGTGCCTCTGCTGTGTGGTGTATCAGAAATAATTGTCCCTTTTTTACAAACAAAGGGTTCCCTCCCTTTCTGGGGCTGGGTCAATAACACACTAGTCATGTGACCGAGAACAGACCACTACCAATCAGAGTGGCTCGTTTCTCTACCAATCAGAGCGGCAAGTTTCTCTTCAGAAGAGCATGACACAGGAGCTCCCCCTGGTGGTGCTGGGGATGTTAGCATACATCGCTGAGGGAGACGTTGTGCAGGTGGACCCAGAATGGGTTTGGGCGATTACAGCAGGTTGCATCATCTTTGTTGGTGCACAGTGACATTTCCCCAGTGTTGATTGTCTTGCTGGTTGTTTCTCATTTGTGTCTGCAGTATTTGCAAGGCTGAAATCGTATTGTTTTTTTATCTGCGACTAGCAGCTCTATCGCTGTTTATATGTGTTCATCTGGGTGGCCCTATACACGTGTGTGTGTGTGTGTGTGTGTGTGTGTGTGGGCATTTAAGGAGTGTAAAATGCAGCGTTCCTTTGTCTTTCAAGTGATGCAGTGCGTCTGTGTCTCTCTACACAGAAAGGGTTCACTCCCCTGCATGTGGCGTCCAAGTACGGAAGCCTGGATGTGGCCAAACTTCTGCTCCAGCGTCACGCTCCTCCAGACTCTGCTGGCAAGGTAAGCCTCATCTCCCAAGACCGGATTCAGGTTTGAATTTTAACTACGCATGGAAGTAGGGTTACCTCCACTCACTTTGTTGTATTCCAAAAAATGTGTTGATGAAACTAATTCATAATTCAACTTTTACCGGGGTGTACAGTATATTTAAATTGCTTTGGTATTTCTGTATTGAGGCTATGTTGACTGCAAGAATGCCGGTAAGCATAGTTTAATTCAAGTAAGCTGTCTGCTTGATTTTATTAACTTAACTTTTTGTTTCTTTATTTTAGGTAAGACAGATAAGCAGAAATATTATTTTCTTCAAATCTGCTCTTTTCCTTTTTAATAAGGACCCTCCCAAAGAACCCCCTAGCAACCCTAGCCCTTGCTCTTTCGTATAAAATAACATAAGAAACACAAAATATTGCTTAATTCAAATTAACAAGCAGTTCTACACTCCATAACCCTTCTGACCAACCCTGTGTGTGTGTACGTTGACCACTCCTAACGGCTGCTTGCTGAGTTAACCGCTGGTCTAATCCACCTGCACTCACCCTCATCCCTCCAGAACGGCCTGACCCCTCTCCATGTGGCAGCGCACTATGACAACCAGGCGGTGGCGCTCCTGCTCATGGACAAGGGGGCCTCCCCCCACGCCACGGCCAAGGTGAGACCGTCCACGCCGTCTCCCCTGGAGATGGGAGGAGAGACGGGGGTCAGCCCCGCCGCGGAAAGTGGGGGTTCTCTCTCTGTGTGAGTGTGTGAGTGCACGCTTGATGGCGTGTGCGTGTACAGAATGCGTGCGCCTTACACCTGTGTGTGTCCCCCTGCCCCCCTCCCCCAGAACGGCTACACCCCGCTCCACATCGCCGCCAAGAAGAACCAGATGGACATCGCCACAGTGCTGCTGCAGTACGGCGCCGAGACCAACCCCCTGACCAAGCAGGGGGTGACGCCCCTCCACCTGGCCTCCCAGGAGGGCCACGCCCACATGGCCGCCCTGCTGCTGGAGAAGGGCGCCCACGTCAACACGCCCACCAAGGTGCCTTTAGACACGCCGCCATCTTTGGGGCCGTCAGCGTTTTTCGCCGCGCTAGTTAGTACTGACACACCAAGTCAACGTTTTTCAGGTTAAGTGGGAGTAGTAGTTGACGACACAAACTGTATACTGTATTGAGGTTTTCTAATACTGTGTTCCCCATTTGAGGACTCTTGTTTAAGCAGAGGCCTTCTGTAAGAGCTGAGTATGTTTGGAAACTTTATAAAGGGAGTTCATCAGTCGTGAGCTGAACTACATTAAGGGGGTATGTTGTGCCTTAGGGAGTATATAACTAGATTGAGGCAGATGAGGAAACATCCGGGCTATTTTGGGAGCAGTTTGGAGGCTCTTCTGGTCTGTAGGTGAACTCATTCCAGTGGGGACCAAAGCTGTCTGGCCTTGTGTGCCACAGTAAAGGCCCTGTCACGCACACCCACAGAATCTCCTGGCTAATGAGGTCCCTGTCTGGTCCCTTTCTCGTACACACACACACTTTTAAAGCAGGCTGGCAGTCAGCAGTCAAAGAACACTCCCCATTTACCACACAGTTTTGTCTTCAGCCAAGCAGATCGGCCTTCCTCATAACCTCCTTCTAAAAAGGTGTGTGAGAAGGAACGATTGACAAACAACCTTCTGATGTGAGACACGAGGCCAGAACAGCCCTTCCCCACCCAGCTGTACCACCCAGCACAGGCAGGACTGCCCTGTCAGCCACATCACACACACAGCCCTTCCCCACCCAGCTGTATCCCCCAGCACAGGCAGGACTGCCCTGTCAGCCACATCACACACACAGCCCTTCCCCACCCAGCTGTATCCCCCAGCACAGGCAGGACTGCCCTGTCAGCCACATCACACACACAGCCCTTCCCCACCCAGCTGTACCACCCAGCACAGGCAGGACTGCCCTGTCAGCCACATCACACACACAGCCCTTCCCCACCCAGCTGTACCACCCAGCACAGGCAGGACTGCCCTGTCAGCCACATCACACACACAGCCCTTCCCCACCCAGCTGTATCCCCCAGCACAGGCAGGACTGCCCTGTCAGCCACATCACACACACAGCCCTTCCCCACCCAGCTGTACCACCCAGCACAGGCAGGACTGCCCTGTCAGCCACATCACACACACAGCCCTTCCCCACCCAGCTGTACCACCCAGCACAGGCAGGACTGCCCTGTCAGCCACATCACACACACAGCCCTTCCCCACCCAGCTGTACCACCCAGCACAGGCAGGACTGCCCTGTCAGCCACATCACACACACAGCCCTTCCCCACCCAGCTGTACCACCCAACACGTCACACTGCACGACAAACCCTCACCTCGGGGGCTGTTCACATCTCTTCGGAGAAAGTTCCGGCGTCTCCTCTGCCTCCCCCCCCCCGCGCAGGCCTTACAATGCTGCCACTCTGACCGGGGACACCAGACACACAGCAGGGAGGGACAGACAGTGTCTGGTGTGTGTGTGTGTGTGTGTGTGTGTGTGTGTGTGTGGTTCAGCCCCTGCTCTTGTCTCCCTCCCCCAGAGCGGCCTCACCTCCCTCCACCTGGCCGCCCAGGATGACAGGGTGGCCGCGGCCGAGATCCTCGCCAAGAGCGGCGCCGACCTGGACCACCAGACCAAGGTAGGGGACGCCGCGGTGACTGGCTGCTCCGCTCGGCGACGTGTCGCCCGATCCACGCATCGTTCCGCGGATCTGCTCTTCTCGCCCGCGACGTGTGTTCCGCTCATGGCTGACTGTGATTCCTTCCCTCCTCCCCTCCTACAGTTGGGCTACAGTCCGCTGATTGTGGCGTGCCACTACGGCAACGCCAAGATGGTGAACTTCCTGCTGCAGAACGGCGCCGGCGTCAACGCCAAAACCAAGGTAGGCCTTCCGTCCTGGAGCATCTCCACTTCCTGGATGACCAACAAGCTCCAATAATGTAGTCTGCTCCTTCAGGCACAATACAGAGCACGTTAACGAAATGTCTGTGGATGAGCTCAATGTCTGATTTCTATACTGGTGTACAGTACTATGCACTTTGTAAAGCTCTCTCTTGGAAGTCGCTTTGGATAAAAGCGTCTGCTAAATGAATACATGTAAATGTAAATGTACAGTATATCGATGTGCTGCATCTCTTGCCTCAGCGCGTGTTCAGGTCGGGTCAGAATGAGGGGTGTGTTTCTGTCTCCCCAGAACGGATACACTCCACTGCACCAGGCTGCCCAGCAAGGGAACACACACATCATCAATGTGCTGCTGCAGCATGGAGCCAAGCCCAACGCCATCACTGTGGTGGGCACCGCCATCTGTCCGCACGCGCACGGAAACGAGACACGCGGAAACAAGACACACGCTCACACACATACGTGGAGATAGGACACACACTCACACACACACGCCCCTTCCTGCTGACACACGCATGTATTACAAGAACATACTGTGCCCTAGGTCTTATGCATACATTCATTCTGTCTCTCTGTCGCTCTCTGTCTGTGTCTCTCTGTCGGCTTGTCTCTCTCTCTCTCGTGTGTGTGTGTTTTGTCCTCCAGAATGGTAACACTGCTCTGGCCATCGCCCGTCGCCTGGGTTACATCTCCGTGGTGGACACCCTGAGGGTCGTCACTGAGGAAATCATTACCACGACGACGGTGAGTCGCACTCGTGGTTCCTGTGACCACGCCGCATAGTCCTGCTCAGTCCAAACCCCTATAACTGTCCTACTGCCATCAGCTGCAACATGACAGAACTCGGCCCCTTTGAGGGTATTTTGAGGGTATTACTAACAGTGTGACCCAGTAAGGAGGCTGTGTTTGAGCCTTCTCACGGCTAGACTGGGTGTTTAAGTCCATGGTGTTTTCCTTGATGGCGTCTAGACGGTGATTGAGAAACACAAGCTGAACGTCCCTGAGACCATGACTGAGGTGCTGGACGTCTCAGATGAGGAAGGTGAGTCTGACACACGAGCTTCTCACTCACACACACACACACACTCTGGCATGCAAGTACACGAACACACACACACACTTACACTCTAAATGGAACAGACCTTTCACTGGCATCCCAACCATGTGTAGCCACATGGGCTAAACACGCTAGCCCAGCTAGCTCAGTCCATTACGCGACATGATTTACTGGCTTGGCATACAGTATTAGCACCTAAGTTAGCCTTAGCCCTGGTGCTAAGGCTACGGTGGCTACCCTATAGGGTTTTCCTCTACACTACTCGCTAGTAGTAGAAGTGGCTAGTGACCTGACTGTGCTATGTACCCCTCAGTGTTGAAACAGAATGAGGATGATGTTCTGTCGGATGACTCCATGGATATGGAAGGTACACCAGGGCACTGTGTGAGCTGTGTGTGGAGGTTGCTGTGGTTACTACAATATGGTGTGTCACAGGAGGGTTGCTCTGGTACATTGCATGGTGTTAGGTGGCATAGTTAAATAACACTGTCACATTCTAACATTAACCTGAATTACTGATAGACCTGGAATACAGCACAGCATGGTGTTGGATTTATATAAAGAGGGTCATGTTGGATGTAACACCTATAGCTTACAGTGGAGTACTCCTATATTCCTGGCCTATATTCAGACAGACAACCACTGTGCTTATGTTATGTTATAAATATCAGGATTTCTGTCAGGATTTCACCCAGATAACTTCCCCTGGGAACTTCTCCCTGGGAATGTTCTATGAAAATGATTTCATAGTTCTTTGGTTTCTCCAACACAAACCCCAGTGATGTGTTCTGTGCTTGAGCTTCACTCAGCCCCCTGGAGGCTCCAAACTTTTCAAGCTAGCAACACAAACAAGACTTTGACTTCAAAGATAAGTTGTAATCCCCAGAAGGAAGGAACTGCGAGCATAGAGATGAGCTGGGCCTGGAGTACTGTTGATATCTGAGAACCCTGAAGTGCAGCTAAGTTAAGCTCCTTGGAAAACTCCTGCTGTTTCAGGGTTCTGTTTTATTTATCTGTTCCCCCCCCCCCCGACAGATACTGGATTAAGGGAGTCAAGCCACACTTATCTCCAGTATTTCAGTAGGCCCTATAGTTACAAACCAAACCTTTCTTTAAAAGCTTTTTATTTAGTCATCAAAGATTGCTGTTTGTTTTGGGGAAACTTCCGGTACAATTGTCCCCACCCGATGCTCTCGTAAACACACTAAGGAAGCATGGATTTCTGCTTTGACAGTTCACCTTCATCACCGTCCACGATGGCCCATCACTTACCTGGTTCAGTCACACCAAACCAAATAGGCTAACAATAACAAGGTGTAATGCTGTAACAATGTATCCTTGTTTGAACTCTTCCCTCCCCAGGAAGCCAGTGTGCTCTTGACATCAGCCCATGCTACAGTATGTCTCACTGTGTTGTTCTGCTGGGCCAGCCAGCCTCGCTTGAGTTCACAATGCATCCTTCCCCCCCCCCCAGTCTTCCACTGATCCAACATGGATTCAACCGGTCGCAACTGGTTCCTTTACCCACCTTAAACCAATCCAGCCTGATCCGAAAACGGTTATTTCTCAGAGGAAGAAGGAAAGGAAGGTTGCATTTGGAAGCAGATGCCATGCTCTAGACAGGCTTCTTGCGCTTGCTCCGCCCCCTGCTGATCGGTAGTGGTAACAGCGGCAGTAGAGCGCTGTCTGAAGGACACCAGCTTACTGGGAATCTGCTGCCTGCTCGCCGTAGAGGGTACTTGTGTCCAAGGCTTCCTATGACATAGTGCTTCATTCCAAGAATATGCTTTGATCTGGTGTTGTGTTTGTGAGAGGGAGAGTTTGCATGTGCGTGTGTGTGAGCAAGAGAGAGAAACAGATTGTGTGTGAGAGATGAGAGAGAAATCTGCTCTCTCGCCTGTGTATGCGCGTAGTGTGTGTGTGCGCGTGCGCTCCCTGCGTGCGAGTCGAGGACAGCTTGTCAGGTGTGTGTAGAGTAGCGCCGGCCACGAAACATTTCCGCCGAGGGCCCGAACACGTGGCCCCACCGAGCTCTCCAACAGCGCCCCCTCTCTCCCTGTGCGCGCGGCCCAGGTGACGACACCATGACCGGGGACGGGGGGGAGTACCTGAGGGCAGAGGACCTGAGGGAGCTGGGGGACGACTCGCTGCCCGGGCAGTACCTGGACGGCATGAACTACCTGCGCTACAGCCTGGAGGGGGGGCGCAGCGACAGGTGAACACACACAGACATGCTGTACAAACAGACGCACACATGCACACACACACAGACACACACAACCGTACTGTACTATGCATAAACACCCAAAGATGCTGTATACATATACATGCATACACGCATGCATACCCACAGCAGGAAGGGGGGTGAACTCGGCTTGACTAACTCTCTTCTCTCCTTTTCACCATGCTCACGTAGTAGAATACAAAGGTACGTATCAGACATTGCGTGTATCGCTGCAAACCGTATTTGCAACAGTCGTGGCCGCTTTACGACTGGCAGTTCGCGACTTTGCAATCCCCCAAAGCGGGACACTTCGTAGCCACGCTTTTCAGTTACCGTGGCCACGGTCTCACCCTTTTTCCCCGCTTCTCAGTTCCGACAGGTCGTTCACGCCCAGTCACCACGGTTACTACTCCCCCAAACACGGCGGGGGGATGGAGGAACTGCTGAGCAGCCAGCAGGTAAGGCCGAGCTGCTGACTCAGCAGAGACACACTTCACCTCACTACCCCAGCTACACAGGAAGCAGGGAGCCTCAGCAGAGACACACTTCACCTCACTACCCCAGCTACACAGGAAGCAGGGAGCCTCAGCAGAGACACACTTCACCTCACTACCCCAGCTACACAGGAAGCAGGGAGCCTCAGCAGAGACACACTTCACCTCACTACCCCAGCTGCGCAGGGAGCCTCAGCAGAGACACACTTCACCTCACTACCCCAGCTACACAGGAAGCAGGGAGCCTCAGCAGAGACACACTTCACCTCACTACCCCAGCTGCGCAGGGAGCCTCAGCAGAGACACACTTCACCTCACTACCCCAGCTACACAGGAAGCAGGGAGTCGCAGGGGGCATGTCCACAATACCAGACGGGCTCCACCTAGAAATGCTGTGGACTTCGACGCAGCAGAAGATGTCGGCGGCGTCGGCCCCTAACAAGTGTTTTTTGTCTCGTCGTCGTCGGGCAGGTTTCGTCCCTGGCCAGGGACAACGAGAGGGACTCGTACCGCCTGAGCTGGGGCACGGAGAACCTGGACAACGTGGCCCTGTCCTCCAGCCCTGTCCACTCTGGGTAGGCACAGCTAGACACTGCAGCAACCAGCACACACACACACACACCACCCACGGGACACACGTACTCAGGCACGCGCACAATCGCACCCCTCCTCTCTTAGATCATCTCTTGTAGTTTCTGTCACATACTGAGGGTTGACTTGAGGGACATGGAATAGAGGCTTTGTCCACAGAACCGTTACCACGTCCATCCTGCGCCTTGGAAGTGGGAGCTTGTCACGTCCAGGGATTGGAAGGGTTGGGGGTGTGGATTCTTTCTCTGTGTCCCAAGTCGCTGTTTCTGGTCCACAGTTTCTTTTGATGTTGTCTGCTCTGGTGATAAAGCTCTGGTGATGTTTGTCCCTTGTTGTACCCGTACCTCTTCCTCTCTCTCTCTTTCTCTCTCTCTCTCTCTCTTCCTCTCTCTCTCTCTGTCTCTGTCTCTCTCCCTCTCTCTGTCTCTCTCTCCCTCTCTCTGTCTCTCTCCCGCCCTCTGTGTCTGTGTCTCTCTCCCTCCCTCCATCCCTCTCTCTCTCTCATGGGGTGTGTGTTCTGCTTTCAGCCGCTCCTCTCCGTGCCCTGACCATGGAGACAGCAGGTGACCTTCTGCACCCTGGTTCACTCCTCCTCTTCCTCTGACACCGTGTTTTCCTGTCAGAGGCGTGTGTGTGTGTGTGTGTCACAGTCTCATACCTTCTCTGCCTCTCTGCTATCGGTCAGGGTTGTTGCTTTGCCAAGCTGGGCTTGATTCCATCTCATCTCTCTGTCCAGGAAGTGAGATGCTATTCCATCTCAAGAACTGACAGAGAATGACTCGTTCGGATCGTGAGCTGGAATCCTGATGAATCTCTGAAAGGAAGTTAACATGATATTCAGAGCTGTGTATGCCCATGGCAGCAATACCTAGAGATATCAAGAGACGCAGAAGGTTGAAGATGTAGTAATACGTTTGGTCATTTAAAAAGGTCTTGTGAGATTGTCTCCATTAACATATTTTTGTGTTCTATCATGATTTCCTTTTTCCTTTGGCGAAGTTGACTCAAGTCACAGCCTAAAGGTTTAGAAAAGGCACTTTTCTCGTCCTCATCATCATTGGTGGCTCATGGCGGCCATTTTAAGTGGAGTTTCACAGTTTCCCCCCAAAGTAATGGTGTGTTTCTTAACCGTGTTGACATTGTGCTGGTCCCGTCTAGTATGTGTGTCAGTCATGTTTTAATGGGTCGTTTGCTAAACCATAACATCCTGGTTTGACCGTGTGGCCACGTCATCCTGCTCACTCAGTAAGTGGTGTTGGAATCACCCCCGCCTCATTCACCGTCTGTTGAAAAGCGCGTGGCTTTGCATGAGGGTGTGAAACTGTCAAGCGTCACCGTGTTTGGTCAAAGGCGATGCGTTATCGGCCTCTCGACCAATGTTGTTCCCTCTGTCCCCGTCCCCTCCTCCTCTTCTTCACGCCGCTCTCCCTCCTCCTCCTCCTCCGCCCCAGCTTCCTGGTCAGCTTCATGGTGGACGCCAGGGGCGGAGCCATGCGGGGCTGCCGCCACAACGGCCTGCGCATCATCATCCCTCCCCGGAAGTGCTCGGCGCCCACGCGGGTCACCTGCCGCCTGGTGAAGAGGCACCGCCTGGCCTCCCTGCCCCCCATGGTGGAGGGGGAGGGGCTGGCCAGCCGCGTGGTGGAGGGGGGCCCATCTGGAGCCCAGTTCCTCGGGTGAGAGAGAGAGGGAGAGGGAGGGAGGGACTGGGGGAGGGAGGGACTGGGGGAGGGAGGGACTGGGGGAGGGAGGGACTGGGGGAGGGAGGGACTGGGAGGGTGGGAAGATCAGCAGTGTGTGGGAATACATATCAAGAGTGATGGTGAAAAAGAGCTGTGTGTTGGATTGAAATTGAGAGAGAGTGAGACAGAATTAGAGAGAGAGACAAAGCAGGACTGACTGGAACGCCCTAGTTCATCTCTACTGTGTGTGTGAGAAGCTGATATTGTCATTTTGCCGCCCCCTTGAGTTTCTCAGATTAATTTCACCCTGCCTCCAGCCTTACTAAACCTGTCTCTGCTCTCAACCCCCCTCAGAGCCAGGGCTGTTACCTCTGCACGCTTGGTTTTCTTTTAACAGCTGGGCCGAATTCTAACTCTTACCTAACCCCTGTGCCGACCAGCCCTCACAAACAAGCAGTCTTTTCTAACAGACAATCTCCACAAACAGAAACCTCACTCCTCATCTGCTTTGCCATGTGCCAAGGCACCGCGCCACTGTCCTGTTAGTATTCTACCCTCTGGTGGTAACTGCAACGACTGCTAAAGGCCCCTTTCATGTATAATGCTTCCACTTCACCACCAAAGACAAAGGCAGGAGCTTTTCACCCAAAAATGTGTCAAACCCCCAGTCTCACTCACCGTGTAAACCAGTCACTCCGGCCCACAGGAAGCCAGCCGCCCGTAGTGTGTGAACCAGACAGGGACCTCACAGCCTCATTTGACCACTAACCCCCCAACCCCCCCCCCCCCCCCTCCACAACCCCTGTGTGTGCTCTCTCTCCCTGCTGCCACGGCCGGACAGTAAGCTCCACCTCCCCACGGCCCCGCCCCCTCTTAACGAGGGCGAGAGCTTGGTTAGCCGCATCCTCCAGCTCGGCCCGCCAGGGACTAGATTCCTCGGGTAGGGGACAAACAACAACAACAACAACAACCACAGCAGTATATGAAACACGCCATTGGATGCTGGTCCCATGCTCCTCCTTCCATTCCACCTCTTAGAATGTTGTGTTTGTGTCTTGTGTGCTGAGCCTTTTTGTTTGCTAGCGTCTCGTGCCCTGTTTTCGTAAATGATCTAACTGTAGTGTTGGTTGTCGACTGTGCTCGTGTTCGTGTGATCTTTCGCTTTCCCTTTTTTCTTTGGCTTCCGTGGTTGGCTGTCCCGTGTTTTAGTGCTGTGTGTTTTCCTCGTGATTCTGCTTGTTCAATTCTATTCCTCCCCCTTTAAGGATGTCTCTTTTTAGTTTAGCATGATTACCACGCGTGGTTGTAACTCTCACCGCACACACACACACACACTGTCAGGTGATTGTGATTGTGAACCATTACTACCTCATCTAGCTTGATGTTCAATAAGAAGAACACTTGATGGTCACACAGCCACACCCACAGCCAAACACACGTCCACACACACACACGCTGACGGTGGCCCCTCGTCCCCGGTGGCAGGCCTGTGATCGTGGAGATCCCCCACTTTGCGGCGCTGCGCGGGCGAGAGCGGGAGCTGGTGATCCTGAGGAGTGAGACGGGCGAGAGCTGGAAGGAGCACCACTGCGAGCACACCCAGGAGGAGCTCAACCAGATCCTCAACGGCATGGACGAAGGTAAGAGGCTGTGAGGTCATCATCCCAAGACGGGGCACTTAAGCTTTTGCGAAGTGGGGTTTGGTGACAAACTGGTAAATCCCTACCAGCCTGAAGTCAGTAACAGGTCAGGCTGTCTGATCCTCCTGCCCTCTGAACCCCTCTCCCCCCCCCCCCAGAACTGGACCCTCCGGAAGAGCTGGAGAGGAAGAGGATCTGCCGCATCATCACCCGCGACTTCCCCCAGTACTTTGCGGTGGTGTCTCGCGTCAAGCAGGACAGCATCCTGATTGGTCCAGAGGGGGGCGTCCTGAGCAGCACGGTGGTGCCGCAGGTCCAGGCTGTGTTCCCTGAGGGAGCGCTCACCAAGAGGATCAGGGTGGGCCTGCAGGTAAACACACACACACGCACACTGCCTCTCTCTCTCTGTCTCTCTCTCTTTCACACACACACATCGCTGTCACACTCATACACATACTGTACAGACTAAAACACATTTCAATTACATTTAATAAATTAAAGGCATTGATAACACAACAAAAACTACAACGAAAAGTCCAGCGTGATTGAAGCATCCATGCCACCCCCTCCCCGGTTCCCAGGCTCAGCCAATGAGCATGGACGTGGTGCGGAAGCACCTGGGCAGCAAGGCAACGTTCAGCCCCATCGTCACCCTGGAGCCCCGCCGGAGGAAGTTCCACAAGCCCATCACCATGACGATCCCTGTCCCCCAGAGCGGCAGCGAGCCCCCCAGCAACGGCTTTCTGGGGGACACGGCCACGCTCAGGCTGCTGTGCAGCATCACAGGTCAGAGGGCGCGGCTGCCACGTCTGCGGCCGGGCAAAGGCGCCTGGGCACACTCTCTCTCACGCGTGGACGCCATGATCTGAAGCTGCTGCGTGTGTGTGTGTGTGTGTGTGTGTGTTTCCGTCAAAGGTGGAACAACGCCAGCCCAATGGGAAGATATTACAGGAACCACACCCCTGACCTTCATCAACGACTGTGTCTCCTTCACAACCAATGTGTCGGCCAGGTAGCGTTCACACTGCTGTATCACCCTGACGCGCATTCAGGACTGTACAGGGTTTCTGTATTATCTTTACTCTGGTGACTCAGGGTGTGCTGGTGAGGATGTTGTCTGGGCCATGGCAGCTCTTCCAGGAAGCCTGACCTGACGGTTCCTCCCCAGGTTCTGGCTGATCGACTGCAGACAGGTGCAGGAGTCGGTCAGCTTCTCCACGCAGGTGTACCGGGAGATCATCTGCGTGCCCTACATGGCCAAGTTTGTGATCTTCGCCAAGACGCACGACCCCATCGAGGCGCGCCTGCGCTGCTTCTGCATGACGGACGACAAGATGGACAAGACACTGGAGCAGCAGGAGAACTTCACTGAGGTGGCGCGGAGCCGGGATGTGGAGGTGAGGGGGGGGGGGGGGGTGGAGGTGGCAGGAGGGGAGGAGGAGAAGGGAGCAGGGGGGAGGAGGAGACGGTGAACTTGGCCTGAGGTGTGGGGGGGGGGCTGTATTTGGTTGTGCAGAAGATATAAGATTAGAGATGGAGTGTTGGAGAAGGTAGAGGTGAACAAGGTACAGTATGACTAAAAATACATGGAACAAATAGTTATGTTATCACTCAGAGACTCTCTTAATATATTGATCAATTATATAGTCAATGTATGATAAATCATGGTCTGGTGTCTGCTTGCATTCATCCTCAGACCAAAACGTGTTTGTCTCTTCAGGTGTTGGAAGGAAAACCCATCTATGCAGACTGTTTTGGCAACCTGGTCCCTCTCACCAAAAGTGGCCAGCACCATCTTTTCAGCTTTTTTGCATTCAAAGAGAACAGACTGGCTCTCTTTATCAAAGTGAGCAGCACTACTTATCACAGAATATCTAATAATTCTCTCAACTAGTCCACTTCCGATCCTAAGTGTTGATGCTCCCAAACTAGAAGAGTTATAAGAAGAATGTATTCATTCAAAATAATGTTTGAATTCATACTTTTTCATTGTTAATGGTTGACAGTTGTGTTCCTGTCTGATGATTGGTTAATAGTCAGGAGTTGATTTATTGCCTGATGGTTGGTTAATAGTTGAGAGTTGATTTCTTGCCTGATGATTGGTTAATAGTTGAGAGTTGATTCCCTACCCAATGATTGGTTGAGAGTTGATTCCCTGCCTGATGATTGGTCAATGCTGCCTCAGATCCGAGACAACACTCAGGAGCCGTGCGGCCGCTTGTCCTTCATGAAGGAGCCGCGCTCCTACAGGAGCCTGGCTCAGAACGCCATCTGTAACCTCAACATCACACTGCCATCCTACTCCAAGGTACACATGCACCCCCACACATTCACACCATCACATTCACACAACCACACATGCACACGTTCACACACACCCACCCACGCACGCACACACTGCATACTGTACTAAAAATATCACAGCTGATTTATCAGGATAAGCTATTTCAAATTAACCAGGCTTGTGTGTCCATGAGTACACATTCCTAAGTACTAGCATGATATTTGCCTGCAAATGAAAATACAAGTAGACATGCCAAACTATTATTAACGGTTATCTACATGTGTATAAAATCGTATCTGATACTAGACACAGATACAACTGTTGTGTGTCAACTCACATCCACGTTCCATGTTCTTAACTTATATAGTGTGTAGTTGGATGCTGGATGTTGTCTAACACTGTAACACACATCCCCAACCTTTATGAGACCGATCAGGTTGACCATAACATGCGTACCAGCCTAAGTGCACACTTGGCTGCAGACCCATTGCTCTGCTAACCTTGCTTTGCCTGCTCTTGTTTTCTCTCCCTCCACTATCCGTCCATCTCTGTCTCTCTCTCGGTGTCTCTGTCTCGGCCTCTTGCTGCTTCTTGCTTCCCAAAGGATTCCGATTCCGACCTGGAGCCAGATGAAGAGGTAAAACTGTGCCTCTGCTTCTCCAAACAAACTAACTAGTATCTCTGCCTCCACGAGCTGCTCAATGTTGTCCCGTATACTTCCTGTGTATGTGTATATAGCCTTCTTCCTCTGTATATATGCTAAGAGTCTGGATTTTGTGTGCAGTGGTGTCTTTATGGAAGGATGTTATATAATTACAGATGTGCTTGTCAAGTGTCGTGAAGTTAACATCTCTGGGTGTTTAGAACTAACTACAGAGATGGGGCACGCAACAACTTTTTTATCGGTCTACATTCTGTTCACTGCCCCGATCACAATGAGGGAATAGTGTGTGTGCATGCTTAATCGATAGAAATTTTATTTTGGTGATTGACTTTCTATATTCTCCACTTGCAGATCAGCAAGACACTCGAGAAATGTAAGACATTTATCTTAATACCTTAACTGTTTGAATTGACTAAAACCTTCTATAAAGATTTGCTACGTTAACTTTTTTTTTTTACCTAAATGTAATTGTTGAACCTAATATACAGTAACATTGCTTTGATACTGAATACTTAATAGACATGCTGTTTTATACGGATTATAGTCACTTGTTATGATGACAGCAGTGACTGTGAATACCCAGAATGATCCATATATGCCCAGCTTCACCCTCACTAGCCAAGCTTTAGGCCTCACGCTGCTTTTCAAAGTCCTTTAAGTTCCACATGTTTGTCTTTGTCACAAAAACAAAACAACAAAACTGTCACCCAAGTCCCAACGCTTTTCTTTTCAAGACATAACCCATCACTTCTTTTTTTTTTTTTTGGTTCTTCAGACAGCACCATGTCTTCGCGTTAACGATTTCATCTCCCGGATGCGTATTTAATTTTTAAACTCTTTTTTTTTTTTAATCTTTTGGTTATTCGACACTTGGAGAAAGAGCTCAAACAGACATACTCTACATGTATGCACATAATCAAATCCCATTTACACAGTGGTGATGTTTATGTGACAAGGTAGAGGTCCTCCCAGTATTGTTGACCTGTAGAGACTTCCCGGCAACTGTAGATTACCTACCTACTAAGACCCTCCCTTCCTTCCTTCTGTCCCTCCTTGCTTTTGTCGTTTTTGATAGTTTCCCTTCGCCTCCTGGCATTGGAAGTATATTTGACATGTACCCCAGGATATGTTAATACATTGTATATCTGGTGCCACTGTGTCATTTACAGAATGTTAGCCTGACGTTAGCCTAAATACGGTTTAGTCCGTATAACTTCAAAACATCGTTCATACATGAATTCACTCTGTAGATTTGAAAACGGCTTCATGTATGTTTTAGTTTTAGAACATTAAAGCTAATAATGTGTACTTCCTTTGGTGGCATTCAATTGGCATACATTACATTAGTCTCCTTGCAATGTGAGAGGTCATTTATTTACGATACAGCTCAGTGCATTCAGTGACCGAAAGTTACAATCTTAAAAGTTGAGTTTAGTCCATGAGCTTTTTAATAATTCTATTTTATTCACTCACGTTTTACCAAAGGCTGCATGTCAATAATCCCCTTTGCTTTGCATGGAAATAACTTGTCTTACTTGGGTGTGTATGCGTGTGTGTGTGTTTATGTATTTGTATATGTTAGCAATTATTTTGGCTTGATGGTTTGCTTACATTTATCTAGAAGGTATTTTCACTAAACTATGAGTTTGATTTGATATACTGTTGCTAGTTATTAATTTGATTTCCTCTTGAGTTTATTTTGATAATCTATTAGGTGAATTTAGTTCAGTAACAGGATACGTAGAGAAACCAGATACCTTCTTTAATAATTAAACTGAATTGAGAAACTTTTATTTTATTTTATTAGGTTCTGTATAATTTACCAAGGGCACAGAAAACCATTATGTATGTTGTTTGCTATGATTGGTTTCCCTTGAAGACAGAGCAGCTTTCTGACCTGTTTTTTAAAATCTTTTTTTCCTTCTTTCTCTCTGTAGACATGTTACATGTTGACCAATCTTGAGATGTGTTGCCAATGTTCCTGTCCCTATTGTTTGTGTCCTTGTCTACTTGTCTTTTGTTTATGTCTGTGGGTGCCTGGTGTGGCTTGTCGTTTGTCTGGTAGTTGTTGTTATTTTAGATGTTGTTTATGCTTTTGTATTGTGAGTGTGGGTGTGTGCTGTCTGTTTATAAGCAAGTTATTTCCTGCTCATTCCCTTCCCATTGGTATGGTTTAGTTGGCTTTTGGTTTGCTGCAGCATTTGCCCCTGAGACCCCACGATCCTTTGATGAGACCCTTCTGTAGTTCCCCTTCTGTGACCCCTGATTCCTTACACTTGATACTGTTCCTGTCCTGACCACATTCTCCAATGTCTGTCTCCTTTCATTTAATTTTTTATTTTTTTTATTCCTTAATTGACACTTTTCCAAAATGGAAGATGACGAAGACAATGAAACGCAGTCATCGATCCTGAAAACAAAGTTGATTCGAGACTCCTCGGCTCTTGCCAGCCCAGACCTCCTCTACGAGGTGTCGGAGATGAAACAAGACCTGATCAAAATGACTGCCATTTTGACAACAGACTCTGCAGACAAGTCCAGTTCCATAGACAGGGGAAGTCTAGCCAAAGGGGCTGAGGAGGTGCCTGGAGAGCCACTGGAAATCATGGAGAAGGTCAGAGAAGACCTTGCCAAAGTCAGCGAGATTCTTAGAAGCGGAACATATGAGGGTGAGGTGGCAGAGGAGGCAGCGAGAGCGTGTAGAAGGGCTGAAGAATGGGTCCTTATTTCGGACTGTGAGATAGAGGAGGCTAAAAAGATGGCTGCTTTGGAGAGCCAGGAACCTTTGCTACGTGAAACCAGAGTCAAAAGAGGGACTCCCCGACCAAAAGCCATCAAGGACATATCTGGCATGGCCTCACACATGACTGGGGAACTTAAAGAGTATCTTCTGGATATACCTGATGGCTCCAGTGCTAAAGCTGAGGTCAAGATCGTCGAAGATAAATCCACTGAGGTCATCCTGCGCAAAGGTGGTAAAAGAGTTATACCGACTAAAGTCCAGGACTCCAAAACCCCAGCTTCAAAACCACAGGAGAGCAAAGGCTCCCCTGCGAAAGCGCAGGACAGCAAAATCCCTGCTGCCAAAACAAAGGCATTGGAAACAAAAGCCCCTGCTGGGGATGTCAAAAAGCCAATTAGGAGGAGGGGAAAGGACCAGGGCCAGGCAGAAGAACCGACAGAGAGTAGCTCGCTCTTAAGTGCCCCCACAGATCCTGCCCCAGTGTCACCGGTATCCCCAGTAATTGAGGAAACTCCCATTGGCTCTATTAAAGACAAAGTCAAAGCTCTTCAGCAGAAAGTAGAGGCAGAGCAAAAGGGTCGCAAGGTCACGAGCAGCAAACCCTCACAGCTGCCTGTGATGAACAAATCCTCTCCAAAGCCCAAAGAAGGTCCTAAAACTAAACAGGGCTCACCCAAGTCCCCCAAAACGGAGGCGGAAAAACTTGAGGAGACTATGTCGGTAAAAGACCTCATGAAAGCATTCCAGACAGGGCAGGATCCCTCCAAGAGAAAGTCAGGGTTTTTTGAAGTCAAATCCTCCACCGCTGCAACAACTGAACAGACAACTGACGTACAACCCACCAAATCCAGCATCAAAGTACCAACCAGCAAGTACTCTGAAAAGGAAATTTCGCTGGATGCTACACCTGCACCTACACGTGCTACAGAGGAGCCCCAAGCAGAGACGGGTGAACAAAGTAGCCCAAGACCTTTGTCAGATGTAACAGAAACCATAGACTTTCAGAATGGCGATAGCTCTGATAGTTTAAAGCATGAAGGTGTGGCAGACTCTCCAAGTGCCAGTCCAGGTGACGTGACCCCTCACTTGAGCTCTGAGGACAGCTTAAAACACGAGGGCTTAGCTACACCAGGCACCAGCCCAGAGTGTCTACCTCTGTCTCCCAAAAGTGCTTTGCAGCACATTGCAAGGGCGACAGTTGCTGTCAGTGATGAATTGAAAGGCAAGGACAAATCTGGAGATTCCGGTTTGGGGACCACTGACGACCAGCCATCCACAGAAATGACCCTCCCCGTGTCCTCCAGCGAGGCTGCAGATGACCGCAGTACAAGTGAGTCAATATCTGTTAAGAGGGGCGAGTCTAAGCCGACTAAAGCTCGAAAGCTTACGAAAAGAATCTCAGAGACTGTAGAGAGCTTTTTAAGTGATGAGGAGAGCCCTGATGGTCAGCTAGTCCCATCTTTAGCTGGTGCCCCAGCTTCTAGATCTTCAACGCTGCGTCATGGAACCTTAGAGCTGTCTTTAAGACAGCAAGACACTGATGCCCTCAGTCCCTTGGCAGATGACTCTTTGACAATTAGCCACAGAGACTCTTTAGAGGGCAGTCCCCTGATGGAAGACAACTCCTCCCATAGAACCCCAGATTCCATCGAGCCCAGCCCCACCAACGAATCCCCTTGTCGTGACTCCCTAGAGAACAGCCCGGTAGAGCAGAAAGCTCAGCCCGCCTTTATGCCTCCTCTAGAAAAGCCTGTTGAGCCCTCTAGCCACCCAGAACCCTCCACTGCCTTAGACTTTCCCGCAGATGCTTTGCGCAGTAGGCTACTCAGAGACCAGGATGCTAGTGCCGACGATGACAGTTGCGAGCAGACGTCCCAGATGGAGAGTTCTGGTAAGAGTCCCCTCTCCCCTGATACCCCTAGTTCCGAAGAGGTAAGTTATGAGGTAAACCCTAAAACCCCCGACCATATGTTCCTGTCTGTGCATTCCAAACCGTCTGCCATCCCGGAAGATGAAGAGGAGGACAAGTCAGACGACAGTGAAGCTCAGAGGAAGTTCACACCAGAGGAGGAGATGTTTAAGATGGCAGCCAAAATTAAAACTTTTGATGAAATGGAGCAGGACGCCAGGAGCAAAAAGAACTCTAGGAAAGATAACAGTGCCTCAGCATGTCCCGAAGCAGGGGACAATAGCTTCAAAGCAGTTGAAGTAGAATCCTCAAGTGAGGTGCCCAGTGAAAGCCGGCTCACTGGGCCCACAGAGATCTCAAGGCTAGCTCCTTTTGTTGAACCCCTTATTAAAGTACAACCTCCCTCTCCTTTTCCAGCAGGTGTGCATGAAGGATCCCACCACACAGAGGCCAAGGATGCAGCTACAACTGCCACAGTTGCAGCAGAGGGAACTCATTCTGTCTCAGAGCCTCATGTGTCAAAACCCAAAGACAGCGGAACAAAAATGGTAGTCGGGTCTCTGAGCTCTGAGGGAGCCGCAAACATAACTGATGAGCAGAAGGAGGAGAGCTTGAGAAAATCGAGGGGAAGGGGGGAGGATGTGGGAGGGAAAGAGGCAGACGTAGGCAGTTTACAGACTGCTGCAGTGAAGGCTCCCTGCCAGGCAGAGAGCAACATCACAGATGAAGTGAAAGGAGATCATAGGAAGCATACCGAGACGTCTGAGTCTGAACTAGGTACACCAGTTGTTGTAGGCCAAGCGAGGGACACGTTCAAACCAGAGGTCTGCATCTACGACGACACCGAGGATGACGATGAGGAAGTCGAACCTCCCAGGACGGAGTCGAAGGGTGTGACTGCCCGAGCGGAGTCAGACCCCTGGGCCGCCATGCTGGACGACGACTCTTCCTTTGCCGCCCGTGTTGGAGAGGAGGAGCGGAAGGAGTTGAGCCTGCCGGTGGACAGGCAGTCTCAGGGGCCGACCCCGGACACTACCCCCGGCAGGAGCCCCACCGAGGAGAGCACCCCCACCAGCGAGCCCAACCCCTTCCTGTTCCAAGAGGGGAAGCTCTTTGAGATGACCAGAAGCGGAGCCATTGACATGACCAAGAGGAGCTACGAGGAGGAGGGTTTCGCTTTCTTCCAGATCGGTGAGCAGCCGTTAGTGGAGGCCTTCTCTGAAGAGGTCCGAGAAGACCCAGGTGATGGAGGAGTCGCTGAAGAAAGCGAAGTGGGTCTCAACCTGACTCTGGAAATGAAGCCGGAGGCAGAGGAGAAATTATCAACTGAGAGCACAGATTCTCAGAAACATTGTTCACCAATTGAGGACGATCAAACAGCTAGTACAACAGCAGCAGCCTCAACACCTGATGCTTCCAAATCTAGAATTCCTAGAATGGGGATTTCGGCTTCAGCCAAACCCACTAAGAAAGATCAGACTTCCCCTGAAGCTGTAGAGGTCAAAACAGATAAAAGCATTGTAGACGCGAGTCCTTTAGAGGTGGACTCCAGTTCCTCAGACCCCATGATAACTAATGTTGAGACAGCAGTAACAACTGTCACACGATCTGTTTACTCTGAACAGGACCAAGAGTCCTCTGACTCCTCCCCAGAGGAGCAACAGTCAGTCATAGATCTTACTAAAACCACAGGCAAAAACAAAACACCTGCTTCAAGTAGTGAAAAGGGTGTGAAAAAGGCAGTAGCCAAAGCCCCAACGAAGGCTATCCCTCAAAGTCGGGCTAAAACAGGGACCTCTGCTTCATCAACCACATCCCCTTCCTCAGTCACTCCTAAGAAAGAGCCTGAGATCCCATCTGTTGAGTCGAAATCTAGAATACCTAGAAAAGCTAGCCCTCTCAAGTCTGACCCCTCAGCAAAACATCCAGAGTCCCAACATGACAGAAAGCTGAAAGTTCCCGTCAAAAAGGACTCCAGGAGAAAATCTGAGACAGATGCAGGTCCCTCTGTAGAACCCAAAACCAAGACCACGTCTTTCAAAGCCAAAAGCTTCTGTGAGGGAGACTCAACCAAGCCGCCTGCTAAAAAAGATCAGGGTCGTCCCATGAGCGCTGAATTCTCCCCCAAGAGTAAGGGCTTCCAGTCCAGGCTACCTGTTAGAGGGAAACCTGGTCACCCTGTTCACACATCAACACCCACCAAAGAGAAAGCGGAAGCACGGAGACAGTCCATCGAGTTTTTTGAGGAAATCAGTGACGAGGCCGCCAAAGTGGTGGAGCGATTGGCTCAGTCCAAGGAAGACAAACAGCAGGAGGAAGCTGCGGCTGCCATCTCAGACGACGAAAGCAGCATCATGGACCTCTCCATCATAGAGAGAGAGACTTTCCCCGAAATGCAGTTTCCTCCGTTAGGAGACGTCTTTCCTATTAGGCCCCTGTGGGACGACCCTGTTGAGACGCAGATGCAACGTATTCCTGACGATAAAGTCCGAAGTCAAGGTACCCCCCCCATCCTCACGAGGCCCATTCTGTCTCTTAATGCCTCGCTAGCACGCTAGCTGTAAAGGTGCCGCTTCTTCGTCTTTGTAGCTTAAGACTCTTGTCGTTGCTTCTGTGCTGTCTGATCTGTGTCTGTGAGTGTTTGTGATCGTGTCTCTTTTCCTTCTATGTCTACTAAAAATCTCAAGATTGACTTAAAGACTTATTCAAGGAAAGGAAGCAATGTAGGGATTGCTTTTCAGGAGCCTTGTAGTTGGAAGAGTAATAGTATTTCATATGTAGGTTGTGTTGGTGTAAAGCTGTAAGTCTAAATAATGTAGATTGAGTACAGTTTATGCTATTTAGTCAAGTACGTCACTGCCATGCACAAACGTTGAAGCAAAATACATTTGACACATTAAGTGGCACATACATCTAAACAGACAAATGTAGCCCACAGAACACCAAGGGGGATTTGATATGTTTGAAGGTGGAATTTATCTTCTATATTGATGGGCCTGCGTGCTCACAGCTGTCCTGCTGTTGTGGTGGTATTTACAGTAGATCCACAGGATGAAGCAGAGAGGAAAGAGGAACGGTTGGCCATCATAGCCGACCATTTGGGCTTCAGTTGGACTGGTGAGTAACAGCTCAGGACTACAGAGTGGCAGAGAGACTTGGAAGAATTTGATCATTGTTTTGGTATGGACACCTCTATCAAATGTCCTGCACTTTCCAAGCCAACTTGATTAACACCAAATATTTAGTTTGCCCTTATTATGGAAAGACGATCGTACATGGACATATTTATAGCGCCACAGGCCTCCCTTTCACGTATTTATCTCTTCCAGAATTGGCGCGAGAACTTGAGTTCAATGAGGAGAGGATCAATCTGGTGAGGGTTGAGAACCCCAACTCTCTACAGGACCAAAGTCACGCCCTCCTGAAGCTCTGGACGGAGAGAGAGGGAATACAAGGCACAGGTGGGTTCTTTGACCACCATGCCAACCACTCCGACGTCCATGTTTACATAAGGCGTCATTGTGAGTTATCTTAATCTTTGTGTGATTATCAGTATTTTTCTGTGTATCTACAGAAACCTCTCTGATCCAAAAGCTGACCAAGATCAACCGCATGGACATTGTCCACCTCATTGAAACCAAGATGATCAAGTCCACCCAGGAGGAGACCTCGTCGCACACATATGCAGAGATGGAGAGGACCATCGCCGTGGATCACAGTGAAGGTAAAACCCCAAAATTGTAATCAGCTTTGTAATTATTAATTATTGCATTGTATAGTTGCTGAAACACACCACTTCTTCAAGACTGTCCCACCAAATAAACCTGTCTGTGCCTACTCAGGGTTCTCTGCCCTCCACGAGGACATCGACAGCCCCCGGCCAGGCAGGCGGTCTGAGACCACCCTCAAAAGAGGTCCTGTATCTGGCCAGCAGCCTCCCATGGTGTTGCAGGAGGACCTCTCCTCCAGTCTGTCTTCGCTCCTTGACACTTCAGGACAGGTGGAGACGGATGCTTCAGTAACTGGGTCCCTCAGGCACACCCAGAAGGAGGCGCTTCAGAAAGGACTGGAGATGACAAAGTAAGACAAGTTGCTGACGATTCACAAGTTCCAAGGACCACATCAACACATTGATATTTTAAGTAGTTTTCCCATAAGGAATAAGAAGAAAGGGAGAATTAATACATTCATGTTCATGTTTCAGTTTATTAAATGTATTGAGTATTAGCCAATCACATTTAGCAACAGGTGGTCAAATGTTTGACCTTGTTATTGTTTTGTTTCTCAGCACATCACAAAGTGGATTAGAAAAGGCTGGAGCAGAGTCGGTCTTCATGGGCCGCCTTAAACATGTAAGTCCTTTCTTCACCTTGTACCACACCTCCCCCTACAAGCTCCAGTCTCACGTGTTAGACCCTGTTTACAAAAGAGAAGCTGTCCCCATGATGTCCACAGAAAGCCCTCCTACACCTTCCTTCTCTGTGGAACAGTCTGTGACGGTGGCAGAGGGTGGGGCTGAGGGGGTGGCAGGGTCAGTGCAGCTGCCCCTGGCTGAATATGACAGTAAATGGTTGTCACCGGTGTGTCACCAACCGTTCCCTACCGGATCCCATAAGCATGACTGCGGAAGCAGGCCTCTCTCCATGACTGACTTTGGGGACAGTCTGACTGAGGGTGACCTGGCAGAGACGGACTTCAGCGAACTCACTGTGGATCTCAAAAAGGAAGAGGATTATGCTTTTGTTTCTACTGCCTATGTACACGTGGCTCCTCCTTCTAGCGCTGTGCAGATAACTGAAAATGTGAGCATCACAGCAAACCCGAAGGATGAACAACCTGCCAATCCTATTTCAAAGACTAAAGCAACAGCTAAGTCCCCTCATGTTTCTACTGTGATGGTTCAGTCCAAACAGTTGAAAAAGGAAGTATACTCAGAGCAGCATTTGGAGGAGGTCTCAAACCGGCTTTACAGGGTCCTATATGGGTACGATGTTGTTGAAGCGAAGTCGAGTTGTGAGGACCTTGTCACCGAATCTCAGTCTCCACAACCAGTGGAGACATCCAGGGTGGAGGACATACAAGCTGAAATGGGGTCAGATGAGATAAAGGAACCTTTCCAGGGCTCCCGTCTTGAGGCAGATGTTTCTCCTGTTTCTGAGCTAGTCGTTGATGTACACCCAGATGTCTTTGACCAAGCAGATATCTCCTCTGATTTTCAGGTGGAACCTATCAAGGTTAAACGCCACACCCCTGATTTAACCACCTTCCAAACAGATATAAATAACAAAGCTTTATCTGAAATACCCCTAGTCCCTTTAGACATAAATCGCACAGCTCCGCTTTCAGAATCTTTTAGACCGGAATATAGTGTCTCTGATACGTTAATCCAGGTATTACATGACTCGGCTGTTGAGATGTCAAGAGAGGAGTCTCCCAGACCAGCCAAATCTGATATACCTGGTCTGGAATATACATTTGATATAACCCTACCCATAAGTCAACACAAACCTCCATGTGAGCATGCAACTTCTGACCTTTCTGACCCAGCTTTACCAGAATCAGTTAGTTCATTCAAAGACTACAGGCCATTGACACCAGAATATATGAGTTCTGATTCTGACGATAAATCCTCGTCACTGGTAACAGCATTAGCATACCCAGCTGCAGTTAAGAGCTCAGTCCAGGGAAGATCGTCTTCGCTTGAGTCACTGAAGGCAGCAGATGAGTTAGACTCTCCAAATTCCCCAGCAGCCGAGTGTCGTCTATACACTCCTGAGTTCTCAGCACTGTTGACCGAGAGTAGAGCCTCATCCCCTGAATCAGTGTCATCTTTGAACGAACTGAGTCTTCTCACACCCGATTCACCCATTCCTCAGTTCAGACCTCTTTCTCCTCTACCGCCCCCTGTGGTTGAATGGGAGACTGTGGGATACCCAGCTTACACCCCTGGGCAAATGTTCTTAAGTGCACCAGGTGCTGCGTGGGGCATGCTAGCATCAGACATAGAGGACAGGCCTTTGACCCCAATGGTTTCCAACAAGGAAGCCTTCGGTAGGCCAATATCGCCAGGTAGTGAATGTAGCTATGATAGGTCTATTTCCATTGAGTCAATAACATTTGATTGTGAGGATAGGGCATCATCACCTGTGGTTCTAGAGACAAAAGAGTGGTTGTATACACCCCACTCCTCACCTGAGTGTAGAGAGATGTCCCCTGACATGTACTTAGATGAGATGAGGGCATTGTCACCTGATTCAGTAGCCTCTGTAAATGAATACAGACCTCTATCGCCTGACTCGCCTATACCAGACTTTGGACAGGTTTTGCCTGAATCTTTCACTGTTTCAAGTGCCACTGTAGACGATAGATCATCGTCACCTGAATCCCTACTATCGAATATGGAATTTGAAACGGTTTTGTTATTGTCCATGCTTTTTGAGGATAGACCATCATCACCTGAATCGATTGCGTCTGTAGATGAAAACAGGCTAGTTTCTCCTGACTCAGTCCTACCTGTGTTAGATGATCAGGATGTTGTTGAATACAGGTCAGCTTCACCTGAGTCAATATTTTCAGATGTAGAATATGGGGCCTTGTCTCTCGCAGAGCTTTTTGATGAAGAAAGACGTCTGTCACCTGATTCAGTCACATCTGTAGATGAATTCAGGGCCCTATCTCCTGACTCACCCATAACTGATTTTGGATGTTTACTTCCTTTATCTGCTGCGTCTGTTACTGGCTATAGGTTGACTTCCCCTGAATCAGAAGAGTCAGAATGTGATTACGAACTAGAATGGGATTTCAATGATGTATATCATAGACCAGAGTCGGTGACATCAGATCCTGAAGATAGACCACCAACACCTTTACCAGTGTCACAACCAGACTCGGATGATGACTGGGTGCTTTTAACATTGTCAGATACTGAGGAAAAATCCCTGTCACACCTGTCCTTACCTAAATTCATGTCAATTTCACTTGAATCTGCTAATCTCATGGCTGAAGACGGGGCACTGTCACATGACCCCGCAGCAACAGTAAATGAGTTTGGGAATCCGTCTCAAGAATCATCCTCGTATATAACAGTGGGAGGCATTACAGTGACGGTACACGGTTCATCATCACTTCAGTCAGTATATTCAGACACTGAATATGAAGCCATGGCTTTGTCCTGCCCGTGTGGGGATATACCAGCGTCATCTGAGTCATCAGTCAATGAGAATAGGGCCCTTTCACCAGATTCTCAAGTGGAACCTGAATCTGTTACTGACACCTGTGGATGTCAATCCTCCTCCCCGGAGTCGGTGGCTTCAGAGACAGAATATGTTCCAATGCCTCTTGAGTTAACATGTGAGGAGAGTAGATCTTCCTCTCCAGAGGCTTTAGGAAATGTATTATCTGCCGTAACAGAATTGTCAAAATCACCTACATTTGTTTCAGAAGCCACCCCTTGTGTAACAGAACCTAAGTCAGTATCAGCACAATCAGAGAATTCAAGCAAAGATATTATCCCACAGTGGTCAGAAAAAGACAAGTCTCTGAAGCGTGACCCCCCTGAGAAGTCAAAATCTTTCAAAAAAAGAAAGTCCACAAAGTCCACAAAATCTGGCCTGAAACAAAGCCCTCAGTCTAAACATGCTCACACACAGTCATCTGAAGCACCATCTGTGAGCCACTCAGAACATGTGACTGAAGCTAAACCATTAGAACAAAATCCATCTCAATCTATATCATCAGGGTCGACTGAAAAAGGGTTATCATCAAAGTCAGCTGTAACTTTAAACGATGGAAATCAACCAGAAATTAGTGAAAATAAATCTGACAAACAACCAAAAGCATCAGTAGTAACTCAACCTAAAAGCAACCAGGATATGTTGTCACCTGATGTCTTACCACTTTCAAATGTTCCGCCATTATCATCTGAAATTCAGTCTATAACATCATTGCTTCCAGGAGAAGTGCCAGGTTACAAACTAGTTTATGAAGCAGAACTATGGAAGCTCATCTCTCAAATACATGATCCCCAATATGTAGGAGAAACCTTTGGTAGTAAGACGGGTATGTTTGAGTACGAAGGGTGTAAAATACAGCATGTACAGCCATCTGAGCCTGGAAGTGATGCTTTCTCAATCAAAGACAAACTTCCATCAGCTAATTGTGAGCCAGATCAGAGACCACTGTCACCAGAGTCTTTAGCTGACTACAGACCTATGTCTCCTACCTCCCTGATGTTATTGACAAATATCTCAACTGATGTTCAGAATTCATCTGAACCAGACCAGACAAACCCCAACCCACTCACCGACAAGGGTAAACCTTCGAAGAAACGTAAATCAAAGAAATTGTTCAAACCCGATCTTGAGTCTCCAGTGGTTCTTACAGAACTTAAACCGACCAAACCCCTAACTAGAGAGGCTGTGCATACCTTCTCTACAGTATCATCACCAACTGTGCCAGAAGGCAAGTCATTGTCACTTGAATCAGCTACAGAGGTCTCTGAACATCTACCAGTTGAGTCTTTACCTTCTTCATGTGACCATAGTCCACCATTACCTCCAGGAGCAAAACGAGTGCCAGTCTACAGGCTTGTCTATGATGCAGAGTTGTGGAAGCTAATATCTCAGATGCATGATCCCCAATATGTGGGGGAAACATTTAGTAGTAAGACAGGTGTATTTGAGTATGTTGGAAGTAGAATAGAGTATGCACAAACTAAGCCAAGTATAACCAATGAGGAAAGAGATCCTGTTGTACAAATAGCTGAAATCGACAGCATGGTGTCCCCAGATATCATTGACTCCACGATACCTCAGGATAGACCATTGTCTCCTGATTCAGAATCTGAATATATTCCTCTGCCATATGAGTCTGTCAGTGTGATGACTGGTCTGAGATCGGAATCTCCAGAGTCTCTGGATAGTCATAACGCTTTATCCCCAGATTCCCCCACACCCCAGTTTGCACCATCTTTACTTGAAACGACTCAATCCTTTCATAGAGGATCTTCACCCGAATCAGTATCCAATTTCGATTCACTTGATGTATCTGAGGCGTTTGTTGTAGAACAAAGAGCGTGTTCCCCTGGTTCAGAAGAACCTCAGAGTGTAGAGAGACCAGTACCTTCACCTCCATCATTACCTCCAACAACAATAAAAGTGCCAGTTTATAGACTTGTCTATGATGCAGAGCTTTGGAAGTTCATCTCTCAAATACATGATCCCCAGTATGTAGGTGAAACTTTTTGTAGTAAGACAGGAGTTTTCGAGTATGCCAGCACAAGAATAGAGTATGTGCAGACAGCTCACGATGTCAAAGAGGTAACTAAAGATGTTGGTGTGGATAGTGCTGTGGTCAGCCAAATAACTACAGTTGACCCTGAAGTCCTTGATGGGTCGCAGGCTGTTCCACCATTGACTGATGGTAAATCTGTCCCATCTCATCACAGGCCGTTATCACCTGATTCTGAATCAGAATACAGACCTTTATCACCTGAGTCTGTGGGGCTGATCATTAGTCTTAGATCTGATTCTCCAGAATCTGTGAAGTCCTTGGATAAGTATAGGGCTCTTTCTCCAGATTCCCCTATACCCCAGTATTCAGTACCCTTCCCTGAAACAGTTCCTTCATATCATAGATCTTCATCACCTGAATCAGTGTCCGATGCAGAAATCGACATAGTTTATGGAGGTTTTGCTGCTGATTTTAGGGCATCTTCTCCTGATTCGATAGCATCAGTCAAGGAGATCAGGCCTCTCTCGCCCGACTCTCCCATACCTCAGTTCAGACCTGCAGTACAGACATTTGTTACATCTGGTACAAGTGCATACAGATCGTCTTCACCCGAGTCACTGGCCTCAGATATTGAGTTTGCATTCTCAGACTATGATACTCTTGTTTTTGAAGAAAGACCAGACTCGCCTGAATCGATAGTGTCAGAGACTGACAGACCTCTCTCTCCAGAATCCTTGCCTGACTACAGACCCATGTCGCCTGAGTCCCTGATGCAGTTGTCTAATACTAGAGCATCGTCACCTGCATCTGTAACATCTGTCAATGAGTATAGGGCTTTGTCCCCAGACTCGCCCATCCCGCAATATTTACAGTATTTCACAGAATCCACAGTATTTGTGGCAAGGAGCCGACCAGCGTCACCTGAGATTATCATTTCAGACAGTGAGTTGGACCTGTTGGATACCACTGATTTCTCAGTTAAAGGAAGGCCAGACTCACCTTATTCAACAGGATCAGTAGATGAGTACAGACGGTTATCCCCTGATTCACCCATACCTCAGTTCAGACAATGGGACACTGCTTTATTAACGACAAGGTATAGGTCAACTTCACCTGAATCAGTTGTGTCAGATATTGAATATGCTCCTAAGATTTCAGATGTTTTTGATGTTGATGACAGACCAGACTCACCTTATTCAACAGGATCAGTAGATGAGTACAGACAGTTATCCCCTGATTCACCCATACCTCAGTTCAGACAGTGGGACACTACTTTATTAACGACAAGGTATAGGTCAACTTCACCTGAATCAGTTGTGTCAGATATTGAATATGCTCCTAAGATTTCAGATGTTTTTGATGTTGATGACAGACCAGATTCACCTGATTCAACAGGATCAGTAGATGAGTACAGACAGTTATCCCCTGATTCACCCATACCTCAGTTCAGACAATGGGACACTACTTTATTAACGACATGCTTTAGGTCAACATCACCTGAATCCTCATGGTCAGATGGGGACATGGACAGAGATTTGTGCTTGTCAACTCTCTTTGAAGTTAGACCGTTGTCACCAGATTCAGTAGCATCTGTAGATGAATATAGGGCACTTTCTCCTGACTCGCCAATACCTCAGTTCAGACAATGGGACACTACTTTGTTAATGACAGGGCATAGGTCAGCATCACCTGAATCAGTTGTGTCAGATATTGAATATGCACCTAAGATTTCAGATGTTTTCGATGTAGAGGAAAGACCAGACTCACCTGAATCAATAGTATCAGAGACTGAAGAGAGACCTTTGTCCCCTGATTCCTTACCTGACTACAGACCAATGTCACCTGAGTCTCTGATGTTATTGGCCGACTTTAGAACATCGTCCCCTGAATCCACAGCTTCAGTTAATGAGTATAGAGTTCTCTCCCCAGAGTCCCCTATACCTGAATTCAGACGTGCATCTCTAGCATCTTTGTTTTCAACTGTAGGGTACAGGTCATCCTCCCCTGAGTCTTTACTTTCAGATTCAGACTGGGAACCAGAGTGGTTCTTACCAGAGATCTTTAAGGAAAGAGCCTCATCCCCTGAGTCTACAGGATCAGTAGACGACCATATGCCATTATCACCTGATTCACCCTTACCTGACTTTAGATTAGCACTATTAGCCTCATATTCAGCTGCTGGATATAAATCAGCATCACCTGAATCTGTGATTTCAGATGTTGAGTTTGCTTCTCTGACTTCTGACATTTTGCTTTTGGAGGAGAGACCAGACTCACCTGATTCAACAGGATCAGTAGATGAGTACAGACAGTTATCCCCTGATTCACCCATACCTCAGTTCAGACAATGGGACACTACTTTAGTAACAACAAGGTATAGGTCAACTTCACCTGAATCAGTTGTGTCAGATATTGAATATGCTCCTAAGATTTCAGATGTTTTTGATGTTGATGACAGACCAGATTCACCTGATTCAACAGGATCAGTAGATGAGTACAGACAGTTATCCCCTGATTCACCCATACCTCAGTTCAGACAGTGGGACACTACTTTAGTAACAACAAGGTATAGGTCAACTTCACCTGAATCAGTTGTGTCAGATATTGAATATGCTCCTAAGATTTCAGATGTTTTTGATGTTGATGACAGACCAGATTCACCTGATTCAACAGGATCAGTAGATGAGTACAGACAGTTATCCCCTGATTCACCCATACCTCAGTTCAGACAGTGGGACACTACTTTATTAACGACATGCTTTAGGTCAACATCACCTGAATCCTCATGGTCAGATGGGGACATGGACAGAGATTTGTGCTTGTCAACTCTCTTTGAAGTTAGACCGTTGTCACCAGATTCAGTAGCATCTGTAGATGAATATAGGGCACTTTCTCCTGACTCACCAATACCTCAGTTCAGACAATGGGACACTACTTTGTTAATGACAGGGTATAGGTCAGCATCACCTCAATCAGTTGTGTCAGATATTGAATATGCACCTAAGATGTCAGATGTTTTCGATGTAGAGGAAAGACCAGACTCACCTGAATCAGTAGTATCAGAGACTGAAGAGAGACCTTTGTCCCCTGATTCCTTACCTGACTACAGACCAATGTCACCTGAGTCTCTGATCCTATTGGCTGACTTAAGAACATCGTCCCCTGAATCCACAACTTCAGTTGACGAGCATAGACCGTTGTCTCCAGATTCACCAATTCCTAAATTTACACACAATGTTTTGGAATTTACCACAACAATGAAGGGATATAGCTGTTCCTCTCCTGAATCAATAACATCAGACATGGAATTTGATTTGGTATACTGTGAGTCTCATTCTCACAATCGAGCATTATCACCTGTGTCGGTGACATCAGATGATGAAAATAAGCCATTATCACCCGAGTCACCTATACCTGACTATAGGAAGACTATACCAGTATATTGTGTGTCAGTGAGGGATTTATCTCCCAGTGAACTATCAGATTCTGAAAACCAAGGTTCCACCGAAGATTTTTTAATTGCTGAGACACCAACATCCCCTGAATCTATTGAATCTGAAAGCGGAGAAGTGCACCAGATGAGCCAAGTATCCCTGCAAGAATCCCAGACAGTCTCAGTATCAGATTGCCAAACTGTTGGGGGTATGCCAACTCCAAGTAAAGCAATAGCCGATAATGTTGTTTTTTCTACAGACATGGCTGCTTCAGAAACAGTGCATGAATCAGCAATGATGGTCTCAGAGTACAAACTTGTCTATGATGCTGAACTTTGGAAGCTCATCTCTCAAATCCACGACCCCCAGTATGTAGGGGAGACCTATAGTAGTAAAACAGGGTTTCTGGAGTGTGTTGAGAGTAGAATTAAGTATGTCCAGACTCCACCTGAGGTAGCCGAAGACACCCGTGGAACAAATGCACAAATGATCAACTTAACAGGCTCTGACATTTCAGATTTTAAACATACTCCTTCAGCAGCTATAAATGAAACAGACGCAGTTTGTGATGTAGTCTGTTCCGATACTGTGGAAGAACTATCCAAACTTCTTGCCCCTGAATCCACTGCATCGGTAAAGGAGTGTGAATCCTTATCACTTGCTTCCAAACACAGAGAATCTGAGTATACTTCTGAAACATTGGCTCCAGACTCAGCCCCAGACTCTGAGGATGAATGGGTGATTGTGTCTGTGTCAGACACAGAGGACAGACCCCTGTCACCTGACTCAGAACCTGAGTACAGGCCCATGTCTGTAGAAAAAGCCTTGCAAATGGCCGACGCTAGAGCCTCGTCACCGGAATCAATGCCAGAGTTCAATCAGAACAGATCCCTATCTCCAGACTCCCCCATACCTCAGTTTAAAACGTCATGCGAGTACATAACAACGTATATAAAACACAGGTCTTCATCACCCGAGTCTATGGCTTCGGATTCTGAGTATGAGCTGATGGTTACATCAACGACCATTGATCTTGAGTACAGGCCATCCTCACCTGAATCAATAGCGTCAGTCACCGAGTTCCAGCGTCTCTTGCCTGATTCTCCTGTACCTGAGTTTATGAAGCTCTTGTCTCAGTATTTCATGGAGCCTATAGGCGATGGATCATATTCACCAGTTTCTGTATCTTCAGATACAGTATTTGAGCCATTACCTGTAGAGTCCTGGGATGATGCTCACTCAAGACCAACATCTCCTGAATCGGAAGGTTCAGAGGAAGAGCTTAGCCTAGGTGTTGCTGATATGGAAACTCTGAGGCCCCAAATAACATCTTTGAGTCATGTGACATCTGCGGCAAGGCTTGAGTCTCCTCTAGTGCTACCCAAAGAAGAACCCTCTTGTGAGCGGATGTTGGAGGAGAAACAGGCTACCGATGTTGATCAAAATCTTGGCAGATCAGAAGCCATGGACATTTCTAAAGACCAGACACAGGAACTTTCAAACACTGTTAACATTGTAACTTTACAAAACATCAGCGAGGTTGGTAGAGACACCACTTCATACCCACAACCAGTAAAGGTCAAGGAAGTAAAGCAGCATAGAAACACTTCCCTGCATCCCAGCGCTGGTCAACTGGAGACACAGGAAGCCACACAGAGGGTAAGAATCAGAGCATCGTGGTCTCTGGAAAAACTGGCCTGGCTTGTGTCATGAAGGATTGCAATAACAGCTAACTGTAATGTACGATTTTGTGGGTAAAACGACACGTCTGGATT
Source organism: Hypomesus nipponensis (assembly GCF_054491055.1). NCBI lineage: Eukaryota > Metazoa > Chordata > Actinopteri > Osmeriformes > Osmeridae > Hypomesus > Hypomesus nipponensis. The sequence continues at coordinate 8,241,286 of NC_140385.1, forward strand.
TTCTGTGTGGAAATGCACTGGAATGGACTTTGATTCTAATGGATGTACATTAACATGGTATTTGGATTGATGGAGTGAGTTAACTAACTGATTGCAGTAAGAAAATAAGTAGGTTGTGTTTCTTAACTATCGGATGCTATGGTGAAGTAAGCAAACCACGTGCATGCCCCTAAAGGTTTTTTCTTTATCAGATGTTTTCAGACTATCAATTGAAACCCTGCTCGTTGTAAACTCATGTTACTGTGGTGCCATGGATGTGATTGTTTTGGTGCATCCCATGCTGTAAAGTCTAAATTGTCATATTGAGGTGATCTCAATATCTATCTCCAGGCATCCACTCAATCTGCAGAGGAAACACAATTGCTGTCCAGTTTGAGGAAGTTGCCTACTAAACAAAAAGAACATACTTTACTTGAGCAATGGTCTTCCGATTTGACACCAAAATGTGTGGTCCGTTCGTCTACCACAAAGACCAAGACAACCTCTCATCCTAAACCACTGATCTCGACCCCACTACATTTTCCTGATCAGGATACAACCCACAGAGCTGTAACACCTAACCTACATCAATCTTCTTTAGAAACCTGTTCTAAAGCTGACTCAGGACTCTTCGAGTTCAGCCCGTCGTCCTCACCATTTGAAAGGTTTTCCAACTGGAGTCAATCAACATCTGATGAAACTCAAAGCAATGAGTTTTCGCCAATGTCAAACCAGTTTCTGGTACCACCGGATTACGAAGCACTGTTCTCTGGATACCAGTCCTTGAGAGTGTCAGAATGCTCTCAGGTCTCCCTGACAGATTTGAGTCCAGTGTCCCCAGTGTTTAGTGACTCTTCTTCAGATAAGGATCGTAATAGAACCGCAAACCAGGGGGCTCAGGGTCCTTTAGAACCTGTGAAAGTCATACCTGGTGGGGCAGAAGACTTTCAATTTTCTCCTGACTTCAACAGAGTCCTTTCTGAATTTGAGAAATCCCTCTCAGCATTTGGACCACAACACTCAAACCCCCCAACCATAGAAGTTTCTCTGGACAAAGAAACCACTGAAGAGGAAGATGAAGACCTGGAGTTCTTTGACTGCAAACAGGCCTTCTCCGACACCTCAGATCCCAATGACCTTGAGCCAGAAGATCTAGAGATGGCTTATCACGTCTCGGAACCCCCATCTCCACTACCCAGCAGTCCTGACGCTGGCATCCGTAAGGAAAGTCCAGTGTACACTGGGTACCCGTTCCTACGAGTCGATGATCGCAGTCGCTTTTCCTCAGGTAGTGAAAGTCTTGGTGACTTTGCCTACGATTCAGACCACAGATCTGCAGGTGCTTTTCCAATGTGTGAGGAGCTTCCAGCTAGGGGACAACAAGGGTTTGAAGATGACGATGATGACTCTCTTGGAAGGGTAAGAGGTAGCGCATGAGGTCGAGTGCACCCTTCCCTGGTTTGTTCCCTGGTTTCTGAGGCTGATTGCAGTGTCCTTGCAGGCTAAAAAGAAGATCCACTGATTCAAACACTCGTATTAACACTCTACACAGAGACTAATGAGAACCTCAGTGGTGTGTTTGCACGTATATATACTTACAACACACTGTTAAGGTCCTAAAAAGCGTATTAATAACTGTACTATGGAATCATCTTAAGCCTGACCAACAATCAAATCATTTGATTTTGATAATGCTCCGTTTTGCTGTGTTTGACGCGTGAGTTGTATCATATGTTTTGCAGGGGTTTTGAACGTAGTATATTGTGTTATTTGTAAATGCTATTCACATTACCACCCCCTGCTGAAGGGTTTGCGTGTGTTGCTAAGAATGAGTACCCACTTTCCTATCTTGCATGGCTGATGTGATTGTAGGCTGTTCTATGAGTGTACCTTCTCTTCATCTTCATCAACCCCATAATCCCATATAGTAGATTTATTTTTCCATAATCATATCTAGTGTAAAATAATGTCCTGCCTCACTAGCCACCTAGAAAGAAGTTTCGTCATAAAACAGAGAACAGAAGGAACAATCATTGCCTGGAGTCTGTACTCATGTGCTTGCAGTCATGTTATGTCCGTGTACTGTATCTGTAACTATATCTCCCTACCCACAATGCCCTTGTGCTGTCTCCCAGGAGATAGCTGAAGAGTTAGGGCTGCTGTCGGATAGTTCAGAGGAGGAGGTGTTGACCACCAGAGTGGTCCGGCGCAGAGTAATTATCCAGGTACTGCAGGCATGGTGGGGTGGAGGCTGTCTGCCTGTGTGCTGTGGAGGATTAGAGAGTAGTAGGGGGGGCGGGGGGGGCACACCACTGTTTGCTGTGCTTTGACTCAAATCCCACAAAGTCTCCTGCTGCAAAAGGTGGCTTTTCATTTGTCTTTCATAATCGTTTTACACCGCATTCTCATTTTCTACCATACTACACTTATCTTGTTGCCACGAGTTTGAAATTTCAAACAACCGGGGTTGTTACCTGACGTTTTGTTTTTTGACCTCTGTGTGGCCATGAATGTTCCGAGTGTGTTCTGTTCTATACCGTCAGAGACCTGACTCTGTGTGCTTGTGTTCTCCCTCCAGGCGGACGAGCTGCCAGACATCCCACCACAGACCGTGACAGAAGAGCAGTACACAGATGAACATGGCAACATGGTAGTGAAGAAGGTAGAGCCACACGCTATGTACACACATGGATTCCAGTCAAGAGTGTTGAAGCTCTAATACAACAGTCCTAGAAGCAACATTTATTAGTTAACAAAGTGACAACATACTATGATTTGTTTGATTAATCATTTATTTGGCTCTGCTCACACAAAAAGTGTTGCCAAGCAACACAAACATGATCCGGCATTAAAGTGACTAGTGCTAGCCAGTTGGTATCATTTACATTTATTTGTATGTATTTTATTGTGCAACCAGTCAGACTGTTCACAGTCTGGTAGCATGTTTGATTTCGATAAGTTAACAGTTTGATAGATCAGCCGTTAATGAAAGCAGAGTGATACAGGTATAGTTAAAAGTCCCTGTGCTTTTATCACCAAATATCAGCACACATGGAAGGCCTCTTGTCCAATCAAATTACTTGGTCAGAACTAACTTGTTGTATGAATGTATATACTGTCAATACATATGTACAAATACTGTATTTCTCAGCTTACTTTGGTGTTGACTTGACAGCGATTCTAATTCAACTCAAACCAACTGGCATACAGTATTGACATCCTGCCGTGTCCCCTCCAGATCACAAGGAAGGTGATTCGTCAGTATGTGTCCCCGGACGGCGTGCCGAGGCAGGATGTGACAATGGAGGGATCTCACCAGGAGATGGTCCATGTGGAGGAGGGAGACTCCTTCTCCAAGGTGGTGAAGAGGACGGTGGTCCGGAGCGAGGGAGATCAGACTGAGGTGACTGACTTTTCAAACTACAGTAATGACAGTATGTAGACCAGGACATAAAATGGTTCATGGTACCGACAAATGTAATGAATACTACTGTGTACTAGTGACATCAGTGACCTTTTGAACTCGGCATGTACCCTGTTTAGGTGACCTTCTCGGAGCCCCGTGTGCTGTTGGGCGCTGCCACTGCCTCTGAGTTTGAGGCGGAGCCGGCGCAGGGCCGGAAGGTCAGCAAGGTGGTGAAGACCACGGTGGTCAGGGGCGAGAGGATGGAGAAACAGACCGGAGACCGCTCGCTGGCTGCAGATCTCCCCTCAGCCAAAGAGGACTTTGAGAAGGTAAGAGCTCTGGAGAGCTAGTAAGCCTTTCTCCTGTTAACTTTCCTGGCTAGTGATAAAGGCTGGTACATTTAAGATGATCAATAGTACCAAAGCTAATGGTGGACCCTACATTCTCTGAAACCACCTGCTCTTCTTCTGTCACATATAGGCGTTGAGTTATGCTGGAGGCTTTGGGAAAATCCTCCTGCCTCATTTAGTAGAAAGAGAGGTTGTCAAGGACGACGGCTCTGTTGTCAAAAGGTTTGCAGCCAGCATGGAACTGCAGTGTGTTGATTAACAACAGAGGCTATGTTGGTGTAGCGCTCCATAGATTTGACGTCAAAGCATGTCACTGTAGCTTAGGGGGGTGTTCAATCCTGGTCCTCGGGGTCCTCTGTCCTGCATGTTTTAGATGTTTCCCTGCTGAGGGAAACATACAGGACCATGTACCAGGATTGAACACCCCTACTGTAGCTTAACCTTATCAACCTTACGGCAGATTCTAACGTGAGCATTCACCTCAGTAACTAATCAGATGGGTGTGGGGACAAAGAAGCAAGCCTGCACGGTGTGTTGATGGACTAGGCACGAGTCAGTATGACCTATCAGAAAGGGTTTAACAAATCCAAGATGACGATCCTCAGCAGCACGTATCTCCTTAACAAGATCTCCCTCTCCACCCCTCTGTGTGTGTGTCCAGAACCCAGATGTGTAGGTCGCGCACCCAGAAGAGGACAGTGGTCAGGGACGCCCAGGGTAAGCATGTGCACCTGGAGTGTGTGGACGTGCCCCCAAAGGCCATGCAGCCAGACGCACTTCAGCACCACCTGCACACACTGCTCCAGCGCTACTGTGCCGAGGACCAGCAGGAGGAGGAGGAAGGGGAGGACAGAGAGGAGGGGGAGGAAGAAGAGAAGCAAGAGTGATTTGGGTAACTCTTCTTGGCCTCACTCACCCTGCTTAGTCCTACACCTTCTGAGGTGAGTTATTAAAACAGCCAAGCCCATGACTGAACCCCTGGTTTTAGAAGCCCCGAGCTCAACCCCTCTGATGCAGACACTGGCTTGTGTTTTGGTTTGGATGTTTTTTTCTTCCCTTTGTGGCAAATAACAGAACAATATTTATTTTAAGGCTTCAACTTTTTTCCTCTTTTTTTCCCCCTTTTGACTTTGTTTCATTTGCTAAGTTTTGTGACCAAAGATAGTTCCCTTTTTATTGTCGGGTGACAAATGAACGTAGATTGATTTTGCTCTCTTTTTTTTGGGCTGCTGTGGTACAATACTGAACAAACACAAAGATCAATGGAAAACTTAAAATGGTGGGGGGCTTCATGGACATTTGCCTCATGCACGGGCCTCTTCTCACAGGACGATTGTAAACATTTGTATATAGAGGAGAAAAACATACATGCGCTGAAAAAGACAACAGCAATTCAAGCATTTAATTGATACAGTACATTTGCCCTCTGTAACTGCTGTACGTGCACCAATCAGACTAGATCTACTGTCCCCAGGTCGAAAGACATTGGCCTATAAGTTTAATGTTGCTGAGCTTTTGAAATATACTGTAAAGAGATAATGAATGCTGTCTTTCATCAAGGAGTCTTGGATCACACTGTTTTACAGGCACAGAATCAACCCACAAACTGTTATACCACTTTTCTGTTTACAAAGTTAGCTCCTGCTGGTGAAGTGTGTGATGTCTAGTTGTCTTGGCATGGGCTTTGTAAGCTTTTAGCCCCAAGAACATGTCTTTTTATGTCTGTCTGTGTTGTGTTTTCACAATTTCTTCTTAGCGAGACATCACAAAACTTCCACGTGTGTAAATGTGTTAGCGCATAGCATCTTCACTGGCGTCAATATAACCTGCCGTTTGTTCAAAGAAATTAGTGATCAGGAATGTTCTACATTTTGACTGACCATTTTGCACTGAACCCTAGGTTCAGTAAGGTTCACACACTGGGTTTTCCTTCACACAAGTTTGTAATAGCACTTCACCTCCCTACCCTGTCCATGGTACTCTTGATTGTCTTCTATAGCTTTTATGAAGCTTGTTAAGATTGTAAAAAGGTTTAGGAGAAAGAATTTCTTTGACTTGCTGTTAATTTTGTTTGTTGTTGGTGTTGAATGGTAAATCGTGATAATCTAGTTTGATTATTATTTCCTGTCCTTTACAGATGGCATCACCTTTGCATATTTCATTTATTGTATTAATGGCGTCCGTCTGTGCTTATCTGGCCTGTGTGTGTGTCTGAGTGTGTGTGAGAGCAGAAGATGGACGTTTGCAAATCAAACTTGACATGGATGGAATTTTGGCCTGTCAAACTATCTTAGGTATTACTTGCGGTACAGACTATATCTGTCAAAATATGGTTCTCACCTTGCCATGTACTTTGTGATCAAAAGCGAGAATACAACATGTTTAAAAAAAAGAAAAAAGTATAATTTTGATTTGATGAATCAGCATCTTGTCTCCATGGTGATAACAATATTATACATATTTACAGTTTGAATATCTATGCGGGCATGTATTCGTGTTCAACTTATTAATACAATAAATTGAAACGCTAACCAGACATTGCAGCTGCAGTGTGTACGTTACAGAAAATAAAAATGTACATGTGTCAAACGTGTAGGCTATGTTGTGCTTGTCTTTATTCTTACTTGTATAAAATACAATGTTAAATAAACTAGAGAAGGGGTCATGCACACGCACAGAATATTTACCTTGTTCCACTCTGGTATTCAGGGAGTATGCAGAAACGCCACCATAAATCCAGTTTTTTTTCTCTAGAAGAGGGTGCATAGTTATATTTGTTCACAGCTAATAAGTCAATAAAGAAGCGACCAAAACCAACATTTGGCAGAAGTCACATCTTTATTTGACGTTTCTTAAACATGTATCAGTCCTCTCACCATGGCAACAGTATACACTTTGTCCAACAGTGCTTTTTTGACAACTTATAAAACAGTGTGGTGTAAAGTAAGAAGGAAATCAAATAACAATTGTGCTGTCTCCCTACCCCACTATCCCATAAGGAAGAAGAAGGGTGTGGTCGTGGCTCTACTTCAATTGTGACCAAATCATAAATGAAACAAAAATAAAACACCACTGTGTTACTCACTCAGATTTATGCTTACCGGTTTTGCAATGCCACCAACTAAATAAAAAAAACAAGTTAATGAACGTAATTAAGAATCCTAAATCGCACCTATTAATACAAATATTTAGCTTACTGAAACAAAGCAATTCCAAATGGCTTCAAATTATTTTGTAAGCATTAATTTGTAGTTTAAACTGTGAAGCATAGGTAACTAATTCAGATTTTGTAGATAATAGGAAGATTAAGTTTTGTGGGTACATACACTGAGGAAATGAGGGGGGGCGGGGGGGAGAACTAAACACATAGGTTCATGCACTATACAATATTGTTGCACAGGGTTAAGCTCAAATGGTTCAATGATAGGACTGAAAAGAAATCTCAAAGAACAACCTACATTATCAATATCACAATATAAAACGTAAACAAAAAAATATAGCCGATAAAATTCACTTTATATCCTTGTGAAAATATGATTGACTTTAAAATGTGTAATACAATGGCCATGTGTAGCAATGTATTCAGTATATCTATAGTTAACATTCGACGACTCAAATCTCCCTTTTCATGTGATGTAACACGCACAGCAAAACATAGATCTTAAGTGTCCTCACTGTAAAAATGTCAATTGAAATTCCTATTAATCATACTTAATAATTAGCTAATCAAGAGCAACAAAACCAAACTGTAAACTAAGGTAATCTTTCAACAATTAATACTCCAAACTTTAAGCAAGGATATAGCAAATCACAATCAATCACAAAGTCTATACATCACCAAAATGCAAGCTACTGTTCACCTATGTTTTGACATAAGTCCACCTAAAAGGCAACAGATATTACAAAAACAGAACTTGTGATCTGGCTGATGTGTTGGATTCAGAATATGAGACAGTTGTCAGTTCAGGCTGAAACAGAGCCAGGTACATACACATAAGATTGAAACTCATCTTCTCTACAAAAAACATTTCCATATCTCAGATGTATACAGTATCTATATGGCTTTTAAACTTAAGACTGTCTAAAACCAGAAAACCATAGAAAAAAACATGCTTCCATTCCATCTCCCAGATAAGACTGGGAAGAATGAATGTGATAAATTAAAAAAATTATAGTAAAATGATATACGAGATGTTTCATGGTGTTTTTTCTATATGTTTACAAGAATCTTCAGTCCAGCAGCGACGATATGTAAACAACACTCTGAGAGGGCAGAGTGGTAGCTATGCTAGATGGGGATTGGGTGAGAGACATGACAGACACCTGGTAGGCGGGATCTCCATGGTCAACGGACCAATGTAGGTTGAGAGTGGAGGGTGGGTCGGGTTCTCTCAACTATAACACCAAACATATGGACTCGTTAAATCACACACCACTAGGAAGCATCACACAAATACAGTTAAGGACCTAACGGTTTTACCAGCTAAGCGTGAAGCAATTTTGTGTCATTAAAGAATTCAACAGGTGCCAACTGACAACAGAAGGCTGAACCACTTAAGGTTCACAGCTCAGGCTCACTGCTACCTAGATGGGGCAGGGCAGAGGGACTCACCTCTCTACTTGGCGGGCACGGTGGGTGACCCGGAGCGGTGGAAGTGGATGTTCTGCCACTTGCCGTCGCGGCGGTGCCAGATGCGGGTCTCCTCAGACTGCATGGTGCGGGGAGCGCCACTGCCATCCAGGTACTGGGTCAGCCGGATGTAGGCGATGCACGCCGCATCGTCACCAATGATGTGGACGTGGGGGTTCAGCAGGATGGTGTGGATGGGCTGCAGCTTCACCCTGGACAGAGCTGCGAGAGAGAGAGAGAAGTCAGAATCGAATGACCTCAAGGCTCGGTCCTTGAAGTATAAACATGTTTTTCCAGTAAGCTACAGGTCATGGGGCCTTACAGTTATCAAAGTAGAAGCGGTGGAAGTCAGTGCCCTCCACCAGATTCCCCAGGGCCTCTGGTTCAAAGGACGTGAGTCCAGGGTCGCAGATCTTCCTGTGAGACACGGAAAATGAGACACACACACAATTGCCATGGGTGGGTTTTTCATGGAGATCCGCTGTGAATAGTGCCATGGTGTTGATGTGGACTGAGCTTGGTGGGGGTATGACTGGACTATGATAGGACTGACGTGTAGGCTTCAAAATCGCCATTGTTGATGGCTTCAATCAGCTGCTCAGTCACTTTGATGATCTCCTGCTTGCGGGCTGGGAGACAGAGAGGGAGAGAGAGAGGAGACCATCACAAACTCGTCCAAACGTCAGCATCCCAACAATCTCAAAGTAAACAATACTGGCTTGAGAGTTCCTACTGAATATAATGGAAAAGTCTTCAGTAAAGGTGGCTGAAATGAGATGGCACCACAGCAAGACCAGCAGGCTCACACGCAGGGAGAGACAGGGTGGGTTCTCCACCAGTACCACGGACGTTTATACCGTACACGCACAGTCAGTACATCCCATTACCTACCACGGAAAGTAGGCAAGCTAAGTAGTAATGAGTAAGAAAAGAGAGAAAAAGAGAGAAAAGTGATCTGTTCTTGAGGAACTGTAGGATGTAGAGAGATTTAAAATGGCGTGGTGAGTGAGAATGCAGAATGGCTTCCAAAGCACTGGTGCACACCTAAGATTTATCCTGAGCATTTAATGAAAGATGTCTCCAAAACTTTACCTTGCACAGTTTCATTCCCTCTGATACTTTCAAACGATATGAAGAACAGAAGACAGAGGCCAGCAATAAGCGCCATTTTTCTTCCAAGTGTCTTTAGCCCGAGGCAACCCCACCTTACCCTGGCAGAGAGAGAAGAGACCCTGGGACGGTCGAGGTTCAGACATGATCAGCCTGACTCGAGCCACGTCACAGCTCTCAGCCAATGGCCATTTCAACTAATGTCCTGGCTCAGCAGAAAATAAAACAAATGTGATGGTGCGGAGGGAACATGGAGTGTTGACACACTGCTGAGGGACTTTGCTCTACGCCCCTCTCTGTTTGTGAAGGCACAACAAGCATACCGTATTGCCAGAAGAGGCCCACTTCATCCATCTCCAAAAACAGCTGTTGAGCAGGGAAGGAAGCAAATCGTCTTGACCCGATAGCAATTGTGGAAACAGAGGGTTTTAAATAGTGCTACTATGCTTGCTTGGATCAAGTTAACACTGCAAAAAGTGCCATTCCAAAAATAAGTTGTTTTTTTGGCTTGTAGTAAGTTTACAAAAATCTGCCAATGGAACAAGTCAATTCGCTTGATAAGATTCTTGAAATAACACAATATTTTCAATATCAGAGACCGCTTGAAATTAGCTTGGAAAACTCATTCTTAGATATATTTTACTAGTATGTGAAGTTGTGTCCCATAACAAGTCCCTGATGCTCAAAAATAGTATTTTTCCTCCAAAAGGGAAGTTCAAGTGCAAGCATTTTGAGTATTCCTGACTATACTGCACAAAGGCAGCTTTAAAAAAACTAAAAGAATAAACAAAAATTTGGTGAATTTTTATTTAAAATAAGCAAAATTATCTAGAATAATTCTTAAATTTAGCATTTACTTCTTTACAAAATTCTTGAAATAAGGCAAAATCCCTGAAATTGACATATATTAATGCTTACAATTCTGTTATATTGACAGTAATAGAAAAAAAGGCTTGACAAAAATAGGAGTCAAATTTCTTATTACCTCTTTATTATTTTTTTAGGTGCACATCCACAGAGCATACATGAAGACCACTGGTCAAGGCTGAAAAGCTGAGGCAAAATTGTGTCATACTTTCTAAGAGTTTGAAAAAACAACAGCTCCTCCAAAACACACGTATTGGGGCCGGGCATCTACATTATCACTAACTTCTTGTCAGCGACAGGTCTGGAGAAGCCTGACATGGGATTCTGACAGCACTGCAAAAAAGAGAAATGAACACAATTAAGCATCATGTCTAATGAGATAATCCACAAAAATACAAATATTTCAAGTTCAACAATGAACGTCAAATTTGATGACATCAATGACAAAAACAATGCATAAAAAAGGGGGTAGGTCTTGGACCGAGATCAGCAATAATATTCTAATTTTTCAATTAAAATTACATTGATATGATTATATTTTGCATAGAGAATGAGACACGATGCGCGTAGTATCAGAACTGGTCAGTGAGGTAAGCTACTTAATTGGCCACTGCAAAAGGGCTGCAGTTCCTGTGCAGACAGGAGAACCTAACAGAACAACCATCTCTCCATCGTAGCCAAAGCCCACCTGAGAGGTCACGACAGCTAGCCAGACTCGTTAGATCAGAGAGGTATGTTAACATCGCATCGTTTGAGTATCGTAAAAGTCGAGACTTCAGGACCCCGGGTTCTGGACTGGATGGAGTGCTACAGAGATGGCGTTCCGTCAGTCTCCCATGTATGCAGAGGAACACTGAAGCTATGTAGGAGTTTCTCTTTTTAATACAGGTTTACTGTGCAACACTAGTTCACTCCAATGTTAAAACTATGTTTACAGAATACACCATTGTAACTACGAACTCATTATTACCGACAGAGTTTTTTCCACCGCCGTAGGTTTCGTGTTTTGAAATACATGCAAGTGAATGTCTGACAGAAATAACCTCCATCAACGGACTTGATGTAAACAGTCCACACAACAATAATGGCAATTGCAACAACATGTAATACTCACCACAAAAACATGATCCCGCAGGTACAGAGCTGCCTCCAGGTGACGATGTAGAGTGTCAGAAAATGTAAATCTGCAGCAACAGAAAAACACTTGTATCATGCATGGAATTAATAACTTGTATAGGCCTACGTTATAGAGCTTTTAGTGTATTAAGAGGAACCACTTTGAGGCGACATCACAAATGTTTTACTAAAAACGGAAATGTAACAAAACCAGAGAAGGTTTGGTAATGTACCTTCATTTGTAAGCATTATTTCGGTTTAGCATTTACTTCTTTTTTTCTTTAAAAACTGTGAAAGTCAAGCCATCTAGTTACTTGAAATCCCAAATAATTTGTTAGTCATGCATACTTACATAGTTGAGATGGGTGATGGCTGGAAACACATGGATAAACGACAAACTTCTTCCACTGAGCTGAGCCATACTCGTGAGTGATGATGATTGCCGTTGACTCGACGTATTGCGCGCAAAATCACTCACTCAACTGTTGAATCAAGATGTTTGTTTGCTGAATGCTGCGCGTGTTGTCAAATTAATGACTTTTTTTTCTTTATTTGCTTGTTTTGTCTATTTGCATGCGTTTTCTTAAGTTGCAGTCTGAAGTTGGTCTGTTTTTAGTTGTTTTGAAGGTTTCAATGCAACCAGAACATCAGTCCATATCCAAGTTTTACTAATTCACTTTTGATGACAACAAAAAAAGCAACTTCATTTGGAGACTATAATTAATAATAAACTAAAAATAATAATTACATTGTAACTGTTTCTGACATCTGAAATTTAACCAAAAAGACCAAGATTAGATGTATTCGTTTTGCCATAGAATTTAAGGTTGCATTAATACCAAAACACCATCTTAATGTGTTCTTCCAACTGTTCAGCCTCTGGGGAACTGCATCTTGATTGTGGTGATCTTTCTAAGATCAAAGTTGAAGCAATGGACTCGGTGTCATCAGAAAAGGACTCCTGGATGCTGCTGCTCTCAACAGTAATAATCAGGGCCGGCGCAAGTATAGGCCTACCTTCGCTGCCCTGGGCAAAAAATAAAAACCGGGAACGCAAATCGAAGAGACACACCCCCCTACCCAGCCTCGGCGCCCTCTGCTGGTGGTGAGGGACGGTTTTATTTGGTGCCCCACTCTTCATGGCGCCCTAGCGGCTGTGTCAGTTGGGCATTGCACTTTTCTATAAAGTAGATTGCTGTCTTAATTTAAGTCAAGTCTTATCATGTCTTGAAATAAACTGTCGACTGATGTTTTCGAACACAGCATGCTTAAAAATTGTATGATATAAAAAAAAAAGCTTGTTTCATCTGAGATATGACTTCAAACAAGATTTTTTCAAGACTTTCACTTAACAAGATATTCAAGATGAATCGTCTCAAAACTAGTGCTTTTATAAGTCAATGAAATCTTACTCTTTAAGGGGTTGTGTCCTACATTAAGTGTGATATGACATTTTGACTAGAAATGAGCAAAATATACTTGGTACGATTTTGAGTTTTTGCAGTGCAGTATCAAAGTGAAACTGCTGAAGATGTTGTGACTGAGTTGCACAGCCATGGAAAACTCGATTTTTATCCATTAAAATACATACAGATGCAAGAACTCACACACATTTCACACACGATACACAGTTTCAAGAATGAGGTTATTAGAGAGGGATTTCCAGAGTAAAATAATGTCGACTGAGGGAAACAGACTGTCTCTTTGTCGACGAGGACAATGGTGCTTCTCACTGGAGGCTTTCAACGCGATCTGGAGGGAACGCGCCTGCCATGGACCCCAACGCAACACAATCTGCAGTTTCTCCTCAGGCACAATATTACCAGTCACACCACAGAGGACAATGTCATTATTTCTGCACGAGTCTGATACTGCACAATGTGTCGTCACTAATGGAGTCTGTAGAGATTTAAGTGTTTGGACTGTGTGTGTACCTTCCTCTGTCTGCAAGTGTGTGTGTGCGTTATTACAGGGTTTAAATCTGAGGACAAATGCATGAGCACAAACTTTGATCTTTACAGCAAGCGATGTGACAGCAAGTTACTGTGTACAGTTTGAAACGCCCCCGAGCGTGGTGAACTGTGGGAAGGCGAGCGATGGCAAGCGATTCGCGTCGCTGCAGTGTGAACGCACCGTTACTGTTTACAGTTCCCAGGCAGGGTGTCAAAGCAGGCTCAGACCTGCAGGGGGTAGCAGAGCACAGCAGCCTGTGCTTCAGTCCTACACAAGCGTAGATGTACTACACTACAGGCACAGCGTCACTGCTCAGGAAGACCTCACGGGGGGACAGGGGGGGGACTACTCTACCAGACTCTGCCCCAGGGAGGTGGGTCCCGCAGCTCCCTGTCCCCCCTTTGTCTTTGGAGGAACTTACACTACGTGTCTCCGGGACCCAGGCTGGCCGGGGGAAGGGTGCGGGGGCCGGCGGAACCCCCCTGGGGGGGAGGGGGGGGGGTTTGCCAAAGGCCACACTGGTGGGCGACCGGGGGGCGGACAGAGAGACAGGCGAGAAAGGAGCAGGCGAGGAGGAGGAGGTAGGCGGCTACGAGCGCCCTCAGGATGTACTGGCAGCAGTCCTCCCTGCTGGGCCACACACTGGGGGAGAACCGGCAGGAGCAGGAGGAGCAGGAGGGGGAGGGGAGGAGAACAGGTATGTGCCTGACTGCTCAGGGAGGTATTTCTGAGAGCGACGGAATGCTAGTTGAGGTGGAGGGATGGATGGATGAGTGATTGTGTGAGGGCGAGTGAGGACGGATAAATATAAGGGAGGGCAAAAAACGGATGGATGGTGTTGGATTTTAAAAAGGCGGGGGAAAGGAAAAAGCAAACACAAAGAAGAGATGCAAAAATGAACATTTAACGGAGTGGAAGACAAGTCGTTGAGGAGATAGCAGCTTGTTTCCAGCTGTGAAGTGACAGAGAGACTGAGGGGAGGGGGGGGGGGGGAAATCAGAAGGAGGAATCATCTGATGAGAGCGATGGGAGAGCGGAGGCTGTAAAAGCCTCATCACAGACAGACAGCCTGGCGGGGGATGATGATGTCACCGGGTAGACAGGAAGTCTAAAGAGACCCTAACGGAGGCATTCAACTCTGACGGAGGAAGCAAATGAGGCATCGAGCGAGACTTTGCTCTCATCTTACTTTCTCCTCGTCTGACCACCCACAGACAGAGCTTTTGTATCAGAGCGACAAACACCACATGAAAACAAAGTTGCTGCCTGAGAAAACAAAGTAAATGTGGAAATCTGAGGCCGGTGTGGCTATTCACATCTGCGTGGAAGCCAGCCAATAGGACGAGGCTAACAGAACACCACTATACATGGTCGGTCCTTGCGCCTCGACGGCTTATCGACTCTACAAATGAGTTTCTCTCAAAATGGAATAGAAAATGCCCTCGCATGTTCCCGCCATCTACAACTGAGCTGGTGAAATGAATGGAAAACGGTTACGGAGCAGGTATCTCAGATAACCTCCTGATGAAATCCTTTCTACGTTTCTGTCAGCTTTTCAAAAGCCCTTTCAGGGCAGAGCATAAAGACTTCTGATTAATACGGATGATTGGGGTGACTCTCTTGGCTACTTTCTGTTAAGGAAAAAAAGGGGGAATGCCTTCCTTTGTAGATAGATGGAGGGACGAGGTGCTGGTAATGACTATCGTGAGAAGGAGACAATGTACCACAATTCTGTAGCCTTGTCTACTGGGGCATCAAAACGTTTAGTCCCCATTGGCCCCATGGCATCATGGGACATCATCAGCCCCCACACACACACACGCGTTGTGTATGCAGTGGACCATCATATATGGGGAACGACTGTGGGAGGCCAACTCTGATACTGTTTACACACACTCTCCAGTCTACACAGTCCTGTAAACACACACCGTGATCACACACTGTCTACACACAGTTCTGGCCTTCTGTAGAGGCCCAGTCAGCCTGCATTGTCTCTGGTCCCGGACAAAGCTGTATCTCACTAATGATTTACTAACTAGATCCACAGAGAGACCCTGAGAGAGACCACAGAGGCCAATTCTACATCACACACACACACACACACACACACACACACACACACACACAGGCATTAGATACACACACACACTGACATTAGACACGCACAAACCAGATGAAGGCACCAGAAAGCACATGGGCAGCTCAACAGAAACACACGCGGGGTTAGACAGGGGCATTAGACAGGGGCGTGCTAAACAGGAATCAACACAATGAAACATCGTCACAACGAAAAGAGGATGGAGCAAAGGATAGGAACATCTGGTGAAAAGGGAGAGAGAGATCGAGAGGAGAGAAAGAGAGAGGAGAGAAAGAGAGAGGAGAGTGGGGGTTGTGCGAGGCAAAGCCATGGTTGAGCAGACTTGCCTCCAAACAGGAGCAGTGAGCGAATATACAAACGAGAACCAAAATAATCTGATGTCAATGTTCAAATCAAGACGTTTTCATGGCAAATCAGGAGACGTTGGTTGGTCATGAGGTCATAGCAGGACAGGATGAGTTAAAAGGAGCTTAGCAGGAGCCAACAGTGGGCATGCCACCGATGCTTAAACAGGCGCTGAATCAAGCATGATGAAAAAAGGCCTCGATGCAGGTGTATTGTCGCTGATCTCAGGGAGGCATTTGGAAGTTCTCTTACCTTTAACATCCTCATCCTCAATGGTGGTGTTGGTGCTCTCACTGGATTCCTGACAGACAACAAACAAAAACAAACAATGACTCAATGACTCGTTTTTTCAACCGCTAACTGGGGGAAATTGGATTTGCTGTGTGCAGAGTGACACAGATGCCCTATTAATCAACCGCTGAAAATGGACAGGCTTTTTGTGGAGCAAGTGATCATCTAGATTGACGGAACAAGGGTTTTTTCCCCTGTAAGAGAGAACCTAGGCTATATTCCTCTCCTGACTGTATCTTTCATTTCATGCCTCTGCAACAGGCAAGCTAAACAGCCCATGATTAACATTAATCAGAGGTATGTGTGCTGACCTTTATCACACTGCTAATAATGAGTCTTACCTCACTGACTGACTGTTGGGGCCTTCCAATTGTAGATACAACTGAGCAACACAAACAAAACGACCCACTAATGTAATAAACCACTCACGGACACAACCCACACCATGGACTACAAAACTGTAGAGCGTGCGAGGGCGCCAAGCGTCCAAAGCCCCGGAGACAAGCGTGCAAATGTGGCCCCACATAATCCCCAACATGCAACACCTGTCTGTGTGAGAGCTCTGTACCACAGCACAGACAAGGACACTCGACACTACCAGACATGACGAGTTCAGCTTGGAGCAGCTTTTACAACGAATACAGTCTGCCTGTTTACATTTACAATTAGCAGACGCTCTTGTCCAGAGTGACTTACAGTAAGTACAGGGACATTATCCCCCCGAGGCAAGTAGGGTGAAGTGCCGTGCCCAAGGACACAACGTCATTTGGCACAGCCGGGAATCGAACCAGCGACCTTCTGATTACTAGCCCGATTCCCTAACTGCTCAGCCATCTGACTCCCTAGCTCCCCCTGTTCTACAGAATTGTGTACAGTATTGAATGTGTATAAATGGCGGTAATGCCAAGGTTAGATGCTGGATGGTGTGTCTATCAATGTAATTTCAGAGCACACACACTAGTTTTACATGGAGGGCGAAACACAATCCAAACATATCCCTCCGCCGCCTGGCGCCACACCATAAGCAAACACGACAACACAAACCAAGACGTTGTATGCTGGATACCTTGTTGCCGTCGGCGGGGTTGTGGATAACAGTGGTCTGAGGCTCCTGATGGGGAGGTGAGGTGGAGGAGTGCGGGAGGCGGAGGAAGGAGAGAGGGGTTAGACGGAGCAGGGAGAGGAACACTGTTAGTGAAGACGACAGGGCCGTGAGGTGCGGAGGGGAGGAGGCATGTCATGGGGCCAGAGAGAGGGGATCCCTGACATCCCACTGGGAACTCAAAACGTGACCAGCGTGCCAGACTGAACTCTGAACAGGTTCAGTCATAAAATAAATGTACTTCTCGTTGGTAGGGTAGGTTGGCTGTAGTTAAACGCTTGCAAATGTGTGTTTACACAAATATTCTGTGTGGAGCTAATTTGGGATAATAGAGCAAAAACACCAAAGACCAGTTTCCCAGATGAAGATGAGGTACCCTGGACTACAGATAGCTTTGAGAGACCCCCTCCAGCATGGGTGGGCCCATGCTGTGTCTGGGAAACTGGCTTAAGAAGCATCATCAAGGGCCACCACTGGACAGGACACATGGTACAGTAGCAAATCAAGGAAGATGGGACTTGTAGTCCTGTGCTTTTTTTCTGGATGTAGTCCAGCAAAACAGGTTTCAGGCATGCAGACACTGGTTACCCACATAAGTGCACACTGAGTGAGCAATCACAATGCAATGACTAATCACGTTATTTAATTTTATCTAACATAAATAGAACATTTAATCTAGCATGCATAATCACATCAGTGTTGAATTTGTCGGCACTCTGAATAAAATAAACCATCTCAACCGTTTGAAAAAAAGGACTCGGTAAGGAAACTGGTCATTAAAAAGGTGTTGACATGTCTACCTGTCTCCAGGCCAGACCTGACCCCTGAAGAGGCTGCCTGGAGGGGCATGGTAGAGAACTGCAGAGGGGGTCTGAGAGGGCAGGACCATGTTAATGATCATCTAGGGGGACTGGGTACACTACAGCCCCCCCACAGGGCTTCCTGTGTGCGTGTACAGTGTGCATGAACAGTAAGTGGAGTGGTGTATGAGTGTTTCTGGTGTGTGCGCTTGCCCGCCCGTGCACTTTGTATGTGCGGCTTGAAGTCTATTTTTAGCAGCGCGACTGTGGTCTTTCGCCAGCGTGTCTCCACGGTTTCCTGGGTAACTGTGTCACAGGACAACCCTTCTGTGGAGTGACAGCTTAAGTTGGACCCTCGGGGCCACTCGGCATTCACGCGCACATGCTCATGCCATGCCACGAGACGGACTTAACAGTCACCATCAACAACAAAACCAGGAATGACATCCTGGGGATGTGCCCGGTGCCCAGGCACCAACGCAATGAAAGAAGATGAGGTGTGGGGGGGTACACAAGTACACAAAAACATTCACTGGAAATAAGAATAAGAAGGGGGGGGGGGGGGGACTCAACAAAATATTTGAGTTTGATGAACAGAAGCCCAAGCAGACTGGGAGAAAGCCACTGAAATACAGAACAGGCAGACAGACAGAGAGTACCAGAGCAGGAGTGGGCTCTTTGGGGCTGGTGACCACATTGGCCTTGTTGTTGATCTGGAAGGACAGAGTGACAGACAGACGAAGACACAGACACAGACAGAGACACAGGTAGATAAGGCTTTAGACTTCAGGCGAGGGGGCTTCAAAAGCACCGCCCAGGGAGTTGAAATGTCAGGGACAACAAAGCTGTAGGATGGAAAAAAGTTAGTGTGGGTGACAGATCAAAAGAACTGTGTGAAGAACTGAGTTCAGCAAGAGGGGAGTTCACGAGGGGCATGCTTGTACATAGCTATTGAAATCTGTTAGAAAAGATATGCTGAGAGATAAGATATTAGGCTGTTCAATTCCATTTTTTCGCAGTGCAGAGAGCCACTCTAATGCAGACTATTAAAACAGTTCCAGGCTGAAATTATATGAATCAGCATGGAGCATTAGCCTGCCATTTCCCTCTGAGCAATTCAAGGGGGAAAATAACCAGAGGTCACAATTACCCAATCAAGCACCAATTCAATTTGTTTAGGTCAAAATCATGTTGACTACTTTTTCCTCTCAGTTCATTCAACACCAGTGTGTCTGGAATAGAACGCAATAGGAAACAGTGTACAATAGGAAACAAATATACGGTTACTTCAAACAATACAACTGAAAATTGGGGCTCAAGTATACTTGAAACGTTGCAGAGTAGACTACATCCAAGAACAACACTGCTAGGCCCTAGAAGGTCTAGAGAGGCTTCTAGAATGATGTACAACTAGAGGGACCTGTTCTATGAAGAGGTACAAACTTGGCACCCCATGCGGTTGCCAGGTTGGGTAGGAGTGGGCGTACCAGTAACATCGGCAGATCGTCGTATTTCCTTTTCTGCGTCACACAGAAGAAAAGAAAACGAGACAAACTGGATCCAATGCGATGAGCAAGCGCACTACGTCAAATCTAGAGCAGGATTTTTTTTCACTCAAATCTAATGTCCATCGTACAGCAAAAACGACAGTACACAAAAGAAAAAGCAAGAAAATATCATTGACAGACTGAAATTCTCTTCACCCGCCTGGTTTCCCAGTAAATGAAGTTTGCGTGGAATCAGAGCATTGGAACATTTTTGGGAAATAAATGTTCAGCCTCTATAAACCTGAAATGAATGGTCAGTACCAACACCAGGATAACAGCAGATCTGGTTTATATATAAACCTATGATTTTATATAAACTACATCTGCCGTTATCCTGGTGTTGGTACATAACAGCAGGTGATGTTTGAGAGATTCATTTCAATATATATATATATTTTTTTTTTTGATGTTCGTCTCAGGTGCAGGTCCCCCCCCCCCTGTTGTAGTGGTGACTGCAGAGGTTCCATTGCCAGGGAAATAAGAGCTGAGCACAGAATCTGATCTGTCAGTGCCAGTTTCCTCATCACCCAGCAGATGCTCTCCTTTCTATGGAGGGGGGACGACGACAAAGTGAGATATCTGTGTCATCGCCAAGCATGCGTGACAAGCCTCATAGTTGGCTGACGAGAAGAAGGTGGTCTCAGACTGTCATATATGTAGTATACTGACCACACTAATGTATACTGATGTGTGCGTGTGGCGCTAGCATACCTTTACACCATCAGCTTTCTTGTTGAGCAGGCTTTTGGCTGCTGTAATAAGGGAGAACACACAGGATGATCAGTGAGGCAGTACAGTAGAAACACACACATGCTTCAGTAAAGAGAAACATGGTCAGAATCTAAGAGCTGGAAGCAAATAGAGAAAAATGCTAATTAGGTGGGAGAAATAAAAATGTGTTAAGTGATTAATTTCTAGAACATGCAATCAGTGAAGACATCCAGTATTGAAGTGGTACTCTATGGATGAGTGACCAAAGAATTGATATTGAAATCTCTTGGTGCACATGCACACAGGAAGAGACCTTCAATTGCTTGGTTCAGAATATTATAAAAGCAAACTAAATTAATGTTAATGTGATAATGAAGACTCTTCTACCTCTGCCTGAGGTGAGAAAACCAGTCACCATCATTGTCTAATTAACATGCAAATGTTGTTGAAGCTTAGTGCAAGCTGATTGGTTGGGCAGTCGATACCAGGAACTCTTACCTCACGGTTACACATTCCACAACAAGGGAAGGAAGGGGGAAAATAAAAGTCAATAAAAAAGTGAAACCGTTTTACTCAGAAAACAAAAAGTTGATGTTTATAGACCTGTGACCCCCATATATGGAATGGTACATGGAATTATATTGATACCATAGGCTTTGGGTATGTGTGTATGTAATGTATTTCTGTTACCAGCTAAAACTTCAAGGCAATGAATCAAAACGCATGAAAAACAGAGGCTCTCCAGTGCGGCCCTGAATCCTTGAACACACCGTGAACACACCGTGAACACACTGGTGACTAACAGAGGGGGGGCTCCACCACCACCCTCGTGGTTTAGTCGTCTCAACCAGATCATTCGTATCGTCCTGCTAGCTTTCTTTTGTCATCAATGTCAACACTGAGAAGAAGGGCGACAACGTTTTTTTTTTTTTTTTTTAAAGGTTAACAGATGATTTGGAGTTTCCAAGAAGTGAATCAAAAGAGCGGGCGTGGTGTGAGATGGTCACACTGGTGTTTCCTAATCCTTTCTTTTCTACGTGTCACAGTTCATCCTCTTTCCGTTCTCCCCTTGACTCTTACTCTACCTATCCACCCTTCCTGGGGTTTTTTCATTAAACACATCTCTCATCTTGCTGCTGTCTGGAGGATTGATAAGTGATTAATATTCAACAGGTCAGAGTAGACATGGTTTCAGAAGAATGGCTTCTGTCTACCGGAAAACAAGCAGAATAGAGAGAGGGGGGGAGAAGGAGAGAGAATGAGCGAGAGAGAGAGAGAGAGAGAGAGAGAGAGAGAGAGAGAGAGAGAAATGGATAAGAGCAACAGAAAAGAGAAAGAGAAGAAAGAAACAGACACGGACAGACAAAGAGTTGAAGAAAAACAAGTCTAAAGGTTGAAGTCTGACGGGGTTTACCTGAGAAGTTGCGCGTAGCCAGCATGGTGGTCAGAATAGCACCCTGAGGACCAGAGAAGAGGACCAGAGAGAGAGACAGAAACAGAGAGAGACAGAAACAGACACAGAGAGAGAGAGGATACCAAATGAGAGCGTGACTTCAGAGGTTTTAGAGTGGGTAAAACAAAACAATCAACAACCAATCCCAAACCGAGCGTCGCACCCCATGGTGGTTGGTAAGCTAAACATTAGAACTCGGACAGCCCAGAGTCCACTCCTTGGACACCCATTAACATGACCAGCTGGTGGAAAACATACTGTGGCCTGATGAGTCATCGGTAACACGCCCCCTGGTGGTGTGGGCCGTCTCCACGCTCACCTTGAGTTTCCTCCTGGCGTTGAACTTCTTCAGGCATTCGACCGTCTCCTGCCTGTGCATCATGGAGGCCACGGTGGAACGTTGCTGTGGGGAGAGGGAGGGAGGAGGGACAGAGAGGGTCATGGTGTGTGTGTGTGTGTGTGTGTGGGGATGCATAATGCGTGTATACATGATGTGTGTGTGTGTGAGAGACACGTACACAGATCCAGGGGTGTTTGAGGGCGTCGGTGGCGGTCACCCTCTTGACAGGGTTGATGGTCAGCATCTTGTTGATCAGGTCCTTGGCCTCTGGGGTCACCGTGTCCCACTCAGGGGATGGAAACTGTGGAGGGGAGAGGGGTCAAGGCCCTGCCTCTCTCCCTCTCTTAATCTATCCCCTCGACCCTGCCACCCCCAGCCTCCCTGTGTGTGTGTGTGTGTGTGTGTGTGTGTGTGTGTGTGGGGCACTCACGTCGTAGGCCCCAGCCTTGATCTGCTGATAAAGCCTGTGCTGGTCCTCGTCCCAGAAGGGGGGGTAGCCTACCAGGAGGATGTAGAGGATCACCCCTGGACAGAGGACACACACACACACTGTAATCAAGAACTGCACCCAGAACTCTTCAACTTGACGTCAGCTACAATGATAGCCACTGTACATTCTACTGCGGGCCTTGACAAATATTTCCAGCGTCGACACAGAATCATAAACAACACGGTCCCTTGTTTATGAGCAGCCTCACCATTTTCCTGTTAGTCAAGAAGGAGCAATTGACCGTTCCCCAGGCCACGCCCCCTTAGTTATTGTTGCTACGTCCGACACAATTCCCGGAACTGTCATTGACAGTGTCAACCCAAAAGCCATGGCGAGTACGGGGATAAGCGCTACAGCTGTCAGTGTGAGTGAGGATTTTTTTAGTAATACATCTACGATATCTTCCAGATCCAGGCAGAAGGGACTGCAATATGCAGTGGAAGGATATATTCAAAATATTAAAGTTAGCAACGAAGGGGAAACAAAAAAAATCGAAGCCAAAGCATACAGGTCTGAAGTAGCCTTGTCTGGCCAGGCACTTAAACAGCAAGCACAGGGTTGGGATACTCAGGAAGGTCGCCCACTCACAAAATTCGACGAAGATTAAAATAAAATGTGTTTATCATGGCTTATTGGGTTTTGTTAAACAGTGATACCGTATTTTAAACTCCTGGCAACTTGCTGGCGTTCGTTGGCTAGCTCAGCTTGCAATTTTACAGACGTTAACATTAACATTTTGATTTTAACATTAACAAATTTGTCGGAGTCACTAGTTACGCACTAGCAGTGGTAATAATACTAGTTTACGTGAACCATAACTGTTTGGGGATGTTCTCTCAACTAACATCTTAGATATCGTTCGCTAGCAACGCCAGCTAGCTACCTTGGAGCAGACATATGCTATATGTTTGGTGATTCTCTAAATTAAGTTGGGAGTGGGGTCTCCCACACCGTGTTATCCACCGCCGGCACTATCCCTCTTGAGTCTTCGGCTTTGTAAATGGAAAAAAGACCACACATCCCTCTAAACTTTTGGGATATCGAGTGACAGATCGACACGTCCCACACCGTTTAACTATGTTGCTTCCGAGTCAAAGCTGGACGGACCTTCTTCTCTTAGTAGCGGTTGCTAAGGTACGATTGGACGAGGGCCGTTCGAGGGAGGAGTTTCGGGAATGGTCAATTGGGAGAACGTTTGAATCTAAATATGGATGACCAAATTAATCACCCAAAAATTATAGCTTCGACATGACCTTGAGCCACACTCTGGTATTAGTTCAACTTTTGTTAACCGTGCAGTAGCTAATATCCGTAGGCCAAAACCAGCTCCAGCCACGACCAGGCGGAGGTGGGCCGGACTTTCACACCACCTTCACAATTAGCTCCTCCTACTCCTCATCCCCACGGGAACAAACACGCGCCAAGTGCTGAGTCACTCAGGTAGAAAGAGTGCTGATTGGCTGGCTGGTTGCCAGGTATCCCTGGAGGACCCTCCAGTCCCAAGAGGAACACAAACTGGCCATTGTCTCCTTGGACTGGCATCCATGCTCGCATGTGAACGCGTGTTTTCAGCAGACCCGTGTTTGTGTGTGTGCGCGCACGTGTTTGTGTGTTCTGCGCGCAGCTTTGTGCCTGCTAGACATCTAAAGCCCAGGTGGCCTGGCACTTAATGAGTGCGTACAATGAGTGTCAGCAGTGATTCATTCAAGAGGCTGGAGCCCTCTGTACTCACTGGGTTGTAGTAGAAGAGAACAGACCTCGGATTTTTCACCCGATTCACAAGATACAGTGTAACAAGGTACAGTTTACGTGTGTGTTTGTCGGAGGAATTTAGAATGGAACATTATATCCTGAAAATACTGGTGCTCGCATTCCTTGCCAGCAGAGAACCCTCTCCTCACATGACCTATAGATGACACACTAAGCGTACGTAAACAAACTGACCTAGGCTGACCATTATCATACTAGAGGTGCAATAAATAATGATATGGTCAAGCCTCTCTGTCTCTGGGATCGATCATATTGACAGCTGGTATGCAGAGGAGGGGACTTCACTCCATCAAATGGTCTTGCATGATAATTTGTCAACCAGACAAACTTTGTATTACGATCAGACTTTGTCTCCTTGCTGGCAAGCATGAAACTATTGTACTGTCTTTGAATCCGACGACTCTGTGCATTACTTGATAAATAAATGATCTTAGCAGTGTTTCACAGCGAGGTATAGGTCTATGGCACGGGTGTATGATGTCATGGTCCAGAACAGCAGACTAAACAGGGAGGTTGGTTCACGCCAGGGCGTTTTCCCTGTCGACCAATAGGAGAGTGCTTGTGTGCTTTCAACCTTCCGAGCCTTTTTGACCTTTGGATCGTCTTTGCTCCCCACTTCGATCACTAAGAATGCGAGTAGGCGTGACTGCAGAGGAGAGCTTGTGTGGGTTTCAGGGTGACGTGGGGGTCGGGGGGATTCTTACCACAGGCCCACATGTCCACTGGTTTTCCATACGGGTCCTTCCTCAGCACCTCAGGAGACAGGTAGCCAGGGGTCCCTGCAAAGCCTGCAACCAAGAACAACACAACACTTTATTACCTACATATCCCACAATCCATCCCCTTCCTCGAGCCACAAATAAAGATCAAAGCCACTCTGCCTCGTATAGTGTAGCAGTGGTCGGACAAAAGTTTATAGGCCGTTAAAAAGCTTTGAAAGAAAACTAAAACATCTCCCCAACACCACCTTTGGGAAATGGAGTGTGGCTCGTTGCCAGGGGAATGCAGCCAACTACTTAACAGACTCAAAGTACCAGCATGCCCTTGGGGTGAGTCAAGTGTTCAGAGTGAACTGAATGTGGATTCTCAGGTGACAGCCATCCCAGTGGGGATTAGCATAATTACTCTGACATTCCACAGGGAAACCGTTCTCAAAATGGCAGCTAATGAAAGCTTGGTCAGCCCCCAGCTCTAGCGCACCTCCTCCCAGACAGGCAGCCTACTGACTGATAGAATCTGAGTCTCTTTTGGGGACGAGAAATCAGCCCATAATGGAAAGGGTGTTTGCGAGGAGCCTCAGGTATCACTTAAACAAGAGCATTACAAGAACTGTTTCACTATGATGAAAACATTTGAACTTATTCAAGAATGAGGTTCCACCTTAAACTTCAATAATCATTACAAGGGGCCACTGAAAACTGTGACACCCGCATACTTCAGAGTTACGCCTGCTTACCAAACCATGCTTGTTGTTCTCCTTGCACCTCGATGGCCAATCCAAAATCAGCCAACTTCACTGCCGCACCCTTCAGCTTACTGGCTAGGAGCAAATTCTCAGGCTTGGGTTGAAGAGGGGTAGACGGAGGGCAGAGGTTAGAGGGGAATAGAGAGTCTTTACCATCAACAAGTTGTAGTCTCACACCCACTACTGAGATACTATACGGTATCCAAAGAAAGTACTTTGGATTACTTGGTTTTGGTTTTGGGGGGACACAGCGGCATCTTTTTTAAACCACAGGGATTCCTGCGTGCCATTCCTGTGTGGGGCAATCAACATATTTTACAGATTGATGTAGCATTTTAAATCATACGTCGAAGTATTTAACAATCCTTTGTGTGCTACAGGATGGTAGAACAGTTTCTGTTTTGTCCACTGAGGGTATGCATAGTCACTGTTACAGAGCTCTCACCCTTTCAAACTGGCGATGGGGTCACAAGCACGCACACCCACCCACCCACCCACCACCAGTCTACAGCTGGGCAACATGACTTAGTTCGGTGGCCGCAGATGGATCTTGGGCAGAGCGACAAGCTTGTGTAACGAGACACACGCCTGCAGGCCCGCACCTCATTGGTTAACTTCTCTAGCCGGAGGAAGGGGATTGGACGAGAGAGATCGCCAGTGACTCATGCATTCCCCGTTGGAACCCGGACGAAGAGTGGGGCGGGTCTAGGAAAGGTCTCCGGGTTTGGGAAGAGATGAATAATGTATTTGCTGACATTTTCAAAGCAGGTTCTCTAAGCCAAATTGGAAATTATTCAAAACAAGTCGATCTTAATGTATTAATTTAACAACAGAGAGCTGACGACTGGGCTTGTGTTTTGAAGAGAGGATGCTTTGATACTGTAGAAACACATCAGTTCCCTTCCAGGACACTCATTCTAGGAAAAACGATGATCACTAAGACCTAGGCATCACACAAGGTTCGTAGTGCAAACGGGCTCAATCATTTCAGGACTGCAGAGAATCCCATTGGAGGTCAGGTCAGCCCATGATTGCTGTGCTGTTAGTAGAGCATTCGTGAGTTGTGATTCGTGCAGATCAGGGGGCGGAGTCTCATGCTACGAGGGGAGGGGTGTGAGGTGGTGGTAGGGGGGCGGGGTTAAGTGCAGTCATCAATGCCATGCAGTCATTGCAAACACCCCACCAACCAACCTCCCACACCCACCAATGACGACCCGACTACCTGTGACATCACAGGAACAGTGACGGGAGTAGATCAAAATGAGCAGCCCCCCCCCCCCATACCTTTACAAGTACTAGTCCCGTCTCAGTCATATATTCTATACAGGAATACTGTGGTTCAGTACTTGTACTGTTGTATATTCTATACTGGGTAGGGTAGAACTTGTACTGTAGTATATTCTATACTGGGTAGGGTAGAACTTGTACTGTAGTATATTCTATACTGGGTAGGGTAGAACTTGTACTGTAGTATATTCTATACTGGGTAAGTGTAGTACTTGTACTGTTGTATGTTCTATACTGGGTAAGTGTAGTACTTGTACTGTTGTATGTTCTATACTGGGTAAGTGTAGTACTTGTACTGTTGTATGTTTTATACTGGGTAAGTGTAGTACTTGTACTGTAGTATGTTCTATACTGGGTAGGGTAGAACTTGTACTGTAGTATATTCTATACTGGGTAAGTGTAGTACTTGTACTGTAGTATGTTCTATACTGGGTAGGGTAGAACTTGTACTGTAGTATATTCTATACTGGGTAAGTGTAGTACTTGTACTGTTGTATGTTCTATACTGGGTAGGGTAGAACTTGTACTGTAGTATATTCTATACTGGGTAAGTGTAGTACTTGTACTGTTGTATGTTCTATACTGGGTAAGTGTAGTACTTGTACTGTAGTATGTTCTATACTGGGTAGGGTAGAACTTGTACTGTAGTATATTCTATACTGGGTAAGTGTAGTACTTGTACTGTTGTATGTTCTATACTGGGTAAGTGTAGTACTTGTACTGTAGTATGTTCTATACTGGGTAAGTGTAGTACTTGTACTGTTGTATGTTCTATACTGGGTAAGTGTAGTACTTGTACTGTAGTATGTTCTATACTGGGTAAGTGTAGTACTTGTACTGTTGTATGTTCTATACTGGGTAAGTGTAGTACTTGTACTGTTGTATGTTCTATACTGGGTAAGTGTAGTACTGGTACGGTTGTATGTTCTATACTGGGTAAGTGTAGAACTTGTACTGTAGTATGTTCTATACTGGGTAAGTGTAGAACTTGTACTGTAGTATGTTCTATACTGGGTAAGTGTAGAACTTGTACTGTAGTATGTTCTATACTGGGTAAGTGTAGAACTTGTACTGTAGTATGTTCTATACTGGGTAAGTGTAGTACTTGTACTGTAGTATGTTCTATACTGGGTAAGTGTAGAACTTGTACTGTAGTATGTTCTATACTGGATAACTGGTCTCCTGGTGAGTTCCAGAGCTGGAGTCCCAAGGTAGACAGACCGGTCGGAAGAGGCAGGGGAATGGGCCTCATCTGATTGTGTCACACAGCCATGAAAACCTAATTACTCCCTGTTCCTCTAGCCTTGGTGGCCCTGGCAGGGAATACACGCACACACACACACACACCTGCTGCCTGCTCTTATACCCAGTAGTGACAAAATATTGTCTGACTGACATTCCCTCGCACGTTATTCCACCTCAGGTGATCATTTGATTTGATATGACAGTCTGCACCTGACAAAATAAGAAAGTGAGAGAGGAGAGAGAAGACAGGAGATGAAATTCCGCCCTCATGAAGTCGTCCGGCATCCTCACCTCTCTCCAGCACAGATGGAGGGAGAGAGAGAGAGATGGAGAGAGAGAGATGGAGAGAGAGAGATGGAGAGAGAGAGATGGAGAGAGAGAGATGGAGAGAGAGAGATGGAGAGAGAGAGATGGAGAGAGGGAGAGAATCTGTGACTAGAGCAGGTGGTAGAAAGGAGAGGAGGAGAGGTAGATGTAGAGACTGGGTTCAGTGTTCAGAACGGGGTGGAGCCCAGACAGGGAAGGGAGTGAAAGAGGAAGGGGGGGAGGGGGTGGGGGGTGGAAGGAGAAGTGGGGCTGAACAGGAGGCCTCCCACTCTGACAGGTCCACACAGCGGTTGTCCACTGTGATGACAGACGCCGTCTCCGTGAACACCAGCTCAGTTCAGATGAGTGCACGTCCAGCTCTTCAGTGTACTCTCGTCACTGTGGCGCACTGTAAATACTGTGTCAGCAGGCGTGTGTGTGTGTGTACTCACATTCGAGTGGCATGCCATCCATACAGGCAGCCTCTCAGTCTCCTTTCATGCTATTGTTTTTTATGTTCATATTTGTTTTGTGTCTGCGTATCTCCATCTGCCCATGGTAACAGGCAAGACGACTGCAAATCAGAGCGCAGGGAGGGGGTGGGGGGGAGAGGGGAGGGGCTCTGGCTAATGCAAACGCTGGTTGATGATGTCAGGAGTGGCAGGGAGCTCTGGCGCTGCACCTGGCTCATTTGATTGGCAAATGGGGAGCTCACCACGGCAACTATAAGCACCAGCGGCAGGGCTGTGAGGGGCCCGGAGGGCGGGGCCACATCTCCCAATTTTCAAACCCATTTTGGAAAAAGCTTTTTTCACAAGGTGAAAATGAGAAATTCCCCCCCTCCTTCCCTGAAGTGGACAAGGCCGCGTGGTTTCGTGTGTCGTTTGACTGGGGTTTAATTGGAGGACTGGAGGCACCCTATTCTGGGTCTTATCAACGCTCCTGCTCTGGTGCTGGTTGGAGCAGCATGTTCTTTAAACTCACGAGAGAGACGGAGAGAGACTCAAGTTGGTGAGGTAGAGAATTAAGAGAGAAGTTGGGGGGGGGGGGGGTGAAGAGAGATGACCTGGCAGAAGAGAGGAGGAAGGACAGGTAGAGGAGGAGACAGAGGGAGGACAGGAGGGAGGTGGGTCAGAAAGGGTCTGTGATTGGCTGCCCAGCGTCTCTACTCACCTTCAGGTCACGGTGGACCACGCCCATCTGGTGGCAGTGGAGCACGGCCTCTAGGATCTGCTGAATGCAATGACTGCATGCAAACACCAGGGGGCGCGGGTTAGTGACAAGCTCGCACTCGCCGTCTGCGGCCGGGGCGCGCTCACTGAGACTTGGGGGAGCAGGGGAGGAGGCGGTGGGGGCTGGCCCTGGTTCTTTAGTACTCCCCCTCCCCTCCCTTTATTAACCCAATGAATGAATGCCCCACTCTGGAGCCTAAGGGAGTCATTTGGTCTCCTAATATAACTGATGCAGATCGACAGAGGGATATGGAGGCTGTCGTCGTTAACAAGAGCAGGTGCTCCGGCCGTGATGGGGTCAAATCGGCCGGGGAAGGTCCCTTCGGGGGGATTCCAGGGAGAACCCGGTCATCCCTGCCTCTGCCTGTCCCCCAGTCTCAGAACAGACGTGGTGTTGCCCCCCCCCCCCCACCCCCACCTCCCTCCCTGAGAGCCCCAACCTGGGAAGGGGGAGAGGTGGAGGGGCCCCCTCCCTGCTCCCTGACCCTGGGTGGAGGCCTCACAGGGCCCCGCCCAGAGCGGGCCCTCCAGGAGATGCTACATGCGCGTTTTGCTGCTTTTGTGATTCCCGCGGCTTAACAAGCTGAATCACTGCACGCACCCCTTCCCTCCTCTCTCCTCCTCACCTCCCCCCGTCCCCCCGACCACATGCCCCCTGGTGGACCACCTCAAGCCTGCTGGAGGCAGCTGGGTGATAGGTGATGGTGGGGGGGTGGGGTTTCTGGTGTGACCGGTGAAGGGGTGGGTGGGTGGGTTTGGGAGGAGGGTGATGTGCGTGGTGTGTCTGTGGTTAATTGGTTATTTGGCGTTCAGGCAAGGGGGGCAAGATGTCAGGCAAGGGGGGCAAGATGCCACGACAGGAGAGGGGGGGAGAGTGGCGTCAAGTGCCTTAGACCCCCACCCCCTCCCTCTTGGTTGGTGTACTAACCTTCAGGTCCCTGTGAACTATGCCATTTTGGTGGCAGTGATTAACACTTTCTAGAATCTGCTGTATGCAGTGGCTGTGGAGGAGAGACAGAGCGAGAAGCAGGGATGGAGGGGGGGGGGGACAAACGCAACGTCAGAGAGAGAGGGACAGAGAGGGAGAGAGAGAGAGACAGAGAGAGAGACAGAGAGAGGGAGGGGGAAAGAGAGAGCGAGAAACAGAAATAAAAACAACAGTGGCCAGACAAACAGAAACTCAGACAGCAACAGAAACCATCTAAAAGAGAACATACATTTTCTTCAAAATGGGGACATTATTTTTGTCACAATACCAATTAATTCACACTGCCAAAGATAGCAGACTGTGACAATATAAAACTCACATTTTACAGATAAATCTCACTTTGGACTAAGCACACTGCTCTCGACAAACACAATAGAGACCTAACCATCTCCCTTGAAGAACAGTAAAGACAGGTAGACGTCTTGCAGGTCAACACACACACACATATGGCTAACAGACAGATAGCTACGAGTGAAAATACAAACGGGAAGGTTGGAAGATCAATGTACAGTAGTGGCTGGGCACCATATCTACACTTCAGCAAGACAGGTGAATGAAAGGGGGGGGGGCGCATGAACCATTTTAAGCAATAATAATTTGACGTGTGTGTGTTGATACCCGACTTGTGCGTTGTAGCGTGTAGATATAGTATGCTTGAGTGCAAGAACCGTCTTGCACGTATTGAAGTGCTTGGAGGTGATCGGCATCATCTAACTGACCTGGCATCAGCTTCGCTGTAGTACTCTCTGGCCACAATGTCCTCAAACAGCTCTCCTCCAGTCACCCTGGGGGGAGGAAGAGGAGCGGAAGGGGGGAGGAAGAGGAGCGGAAGGGGGGAGGAGGAGAGGAAGGGGGGGGGGGAGGAGAGGCATTAATTCAAGCCTGCATATCAACAACAAAAAGGAAAAAAACAGCTGTAGACCTGAACAGCACCCTGTGATTAGTTATGCAAATGTACTGTTATGACAACACACACACAGAGAGAGAGAGAGAGAGAGAGAGAGACAGACAGACAGACAGACAGACACAGAGACAGAGTGACCGAGAGAGACAGAGAGAGAGTGACGAGAGAGACAGAGAGGGAGACAGAGCTGAAGAGACAAAAAGGGACACAATATCCATCTATGACACTCCAGGTAACACTTCACAATAGCTGTCCTGGTGGCTTGCCATGGCTTCATTTGACAGTTTGAGGCATTTCTATGGCCACTCCTAAAACTGTCACACCGTTTATCTAACCAAACGTCTTTCCAATAGGCAGCCATTCCCAAATGTCCTGATAGCCATTTGCTGGATGAAACAGCACCAGCACCTGTAACGGTAGGTAATAGCCTGGAGGACTGCACTGGGCTGTAAAGCCTGAGGATGTTCTGGTACTTTTCCACTCGACTCGCTAGGTTCGTTATGCCTTGCAGACGGTACTGTACCCCGTCAAAGCAGCTGGTCATCACAGAGCGATGCAGAAGGAGGCAGTGGTATTCAAGGTCAAGGTCTGGGATCCCCCACAGGCAACGGCACCTTCCAGCCAAAACATCTATCCTGGATTTCTGTTGTACCACACTGGAAAGCCACTTTCCCACCACACAGCTCCCTCGGCTTCGTTTTCCTTCGTTGTCATGGCAACGCCGCGGGAAATTGCTGTAGTCAGTAGTCTGCAGTGTCACCTTGTAACCTCGACGGAGGTGCTACCCAAAATCCTAAACACGGTACCAGGTAGGTACCAGATTTGCCAGAGGGAAAACCGGAACAGGCATATCTACCTGGTACAGCTGAGTGGAATTGGCCATGGATTGTTTCCTTTCTGAGATCATGAGAAGAGACTGACAGGGAATGAGAGAGAGAGACACAGCGAGAGAGAGAGAGAGAGAGAGAGAGAGACACAGCGAGAGAGAGAGAGAGACACAGCGAGAGACACAGCGAGAGAGAGAGAGAGACACAGCGAGAGACACAGCGAGAGAGAGAGAGAGACACAGCGAGAGACACAGCGAGAGAGAGAGAGAGACACAGCGAGAGACACAGCGAGAGAGAAAGAGAGACACAGCGAGAGACACAGCGAGAGAGAGAGACACAGCGAGAGACACAGCGAGAGAGAGAGAGAGACACAGCGAGAGAGAGAGAGAGAGACACAGCGAGAGAGAGAGAGAGAGACACAGCGAGAGACACAGCGAGAGACACAGCGAGAGACACAGCGAGAGACACAGCGAGAGACACAGCGAGAGAGAGAGAGAGACACAGCGAGAGACACAGCGAGAGAGAGAGAGAGACACAGCGAGAGACACAGCGAGAGAGAGAGAGAGACACAGCGAGAGACACAGCGAGAGACACAGCGAGAGAGAGAGACACAGCGAGAGAGAGAGACACAGCGAGAGAGAGACACAGCGAGAGAGAGACACAGCGAGAGAGAGACACAGCGAGAGAGAGACACAGCGAGAGAGAGACACAGCGAGAGAGAGACACAGCGAGAGAGAGACACAGCGAGAGAGAGACACAGCGAGAGAGAGACACAGCGAGAGAGAGACACAGCGAGACACAGCGAGCGAGAGCGAGCGAGAGCGAGAGAGAGAGGGAAAGAGAGAGAGAGAGAGAGAGAGGGAAAGAGACCGAGGTAAAGAAAGCCAGAGAGAGAGCGTAAGGACAGTGAAAGGTGGACGGAGGACTTGGGGCCACACAGCGAAGGCCCATCTCCTGTAAGAGGGGCTGCAGGCCCCACCTCCGGCTCCCCTCTCAGAAGAACACTTTGTAGCCTGCTTCACCTCAGAACCACACACTGCCTGGAGGGTTGCCCCCAGGCCAGCTGGAGAAGCTACACTACACTGTGTTTGTGAGTGTGTGTGTGTGTGTGTGTGTGCACGCGTGTAGTTGAGTGAAGTGAGACGACAACTGCAGACAGGACGATGTGATTACATGGTACAGTTGAGTGGCTCACAAGAGGAAGTTCTCAACACTGAACATCTGTGTCAGCCAACGCTATTTCCTGCCTGGAGAGCTCCTGGACACACACACACACCGAGGGTAAGGTAAATAAATCTGGACAGCTTTTCCACCAGAGCCAGCCATGGAACCAGTCGCTCTCCATGGGGCATCATGGGAGATTAGCAGCGGGCGTGTTCCTCCAGAGTTCTCCATCTGTTTCACGTCTTCTGCCCTGCTGCTCTCCACATAATTGTCTCCTCCCCCGCTCCCTACCCTCTCCCTCCCTGCCTCCCCCACAACACTGTTAGATGTCTGCATCCTTTACCATGTGTTGTAATGTGCTGCTCACTGGCTGACAAATGACAGATCACAGATGTACTTACAGATCAAAAACCAGGTAGTGGAATCCTTCCTCCGATATGCTTTCATGGAGCCTCACTGTAGAGAGAAAGAGAGAGAGGCAGAGAGAGAGAGGCAGAGAGAAAAAGTTGGGAGGAGAGGAAAAATAGAATGTTTGATTAGAAAGTCTGGCCATCCCAGACATCTCGCAGGTGTATATGAGTATGTGTATGACAGAGATGGTGTGTGGTGGGGCTGTCTAACCATGAGCATGTGTATGTTCCACAGGCTCATGAAGTCTGCCTGAAATGGTGTGGGGTTATAAAAAAATAACAAAAAAAAAGAAATCACCCATTACCAAAGTTACACCGATTTCAAATGGGCTGATTCCTGTCTGACCTCTGTATACAGTCTCCATTAGGAGCCCAGAGCTACCCAAACAGCCTCATCCATCTGAATAAGGATGGCTGCGCTACATGGCATAGACCAGGGACATCCCAGCTAAATCACTGACGGTATTGCCACTGAAAACACTTGACTGATGCTAATGTCTTCAAAGCGAGATGTTTTGTAGAGATATAAACACTTGTTCTGTCACACCTTTTCGCCGTTCTTAATGGTGATTTGGAGCTTTGAACGCTGGTTAAGAAAATGTGGTCCATTCATGCATGGGTTCTGTAGCGTTGCAACGAGGGAAAAAAAATGAAGATAAACCATTAATGCCAAATAGCATAAATGTTTTCTCATATGAAGTAACCCGCTTTTGTAACCAGTCAAATGAATCATACATGCCTATTGCTGAAATACTAACCTAAGGGTTAACGTTGTCTGTCCATTTCAATTAATGTAATATCCTACAGCGCCATACATATGACGCTCCAGTGAGTGACCGACTAGGCAACTAATGCTAACGTGCGCTCCAGGCAACGCTATCCTTGCTCTCTTTCTACATGCTTGTTCATGCTAATGCTAACGCTAACAGACGCGCACTGTGGCTGGTGAGAGTCCCCTGGTTGGCTTTCAGGAGCTCAGGTCTTCCGTTCTACAAAGCTATCCATCTCTTTGGTCTATTTTGAACCTCTTGGGGGGTCTTTGAACGTGTGTTTCTGTGTATGTATGCACGTGTGTGTGTGTTGGGGTGAAGTTTGCACGTGTGCGAGTGTCATCCTCTCAATTAAAGAAAAACAAATCTAATTTAAGAGGACTTTTTTATGCACTCGTATCACTTAGGATCTATAATGCATGGCGTGCCATTGCATGAGGACAGACAATGATAACTCGTGTAGAAAGAGACACTGATTTATAAAAGGTGACTAAATGTTTAATGCCTTAATCCAATAATCCATCTGCAAGACCTAAAGCAAGAATCAAAAGCCTGGGAGATCTACTTGGAAGCTTCTACGGAGACATTCACATACTCTAAAGTCTATCTGGATTCAAGGACACCCCGAGGCCTGACGTCCAACCCTAAATTAGCTGCCAATGCTAACCGTCTTCCATCCACTTACCCCTCTGTACAACGCTAAGCCTGTTGGCGCACTTCCCGCACCGCCTACGGACTAACACCAAAACAACCCCCCCCCCCCCTCCTTTAATTCCTCATGTTCTCTGCCTCCTCATCCCTATTTTCCTAGCAATGAACAAACAGTAGGGGAGGAGGGATGGAAGGTTTGTGCGGGGGGGGGGGGAGAGAAAAAGGAGGGGGAAAAAATGAGGGAAAAAAATGAGTGAAAAATGCCCTGCGGACGGTTACTGAAGTCTTAATTAGAGAGCCGTGGCCTCCATGGCGGCCCCGCAGGGTGAGGGGGGGTGGGGGTGCGACACAGCACAGATGGGCTCTTTTCTCGAACTAGCGAGAGCTGGCGCTGACGTGGCCCTCGTGGGAGGGGTTACCCGCCAGTCCGGGGGAAATGGCTCGGGGCGCATCGGGGTTCTGGTTTGGCTTTGGAACGCGCGCGGTCTCCGGAGAAAGGAGAGAGAGAGGCATGGGAGGAAGGGAGAGCAAAAAAAGTGTGCGCGCTGTTATCTAAATGAACGGCTGCTCTTTTTCTTTTTCCTGTCTTGGCAGTAGATGATGGGGAAAGCTTCCCTGGCACGACGCGCTGGCGAGCCGGGAGACAGGCGGACCGTGTGTGTGTGTGTGTGTGTACACAGCATGTATGTTGGAGAGAGCCAGAGAGAGAGCAGACCCACATGATTATGACATAAGACCATCTGAGGGAGACTGTTCTTCAGGTCAGACGCCTTATTGGAACACACACACTTACCAATATTGGGGTGCTTGAGCAGACGACAAATCCTGGCCTCTCTCTCCAACTTCTGGTGATCTACAAGAGAAACACACACATTTTTTCTCGGGGTTAGGTGACACTTTCCCACAGATAAACAAGAGTGAGCTTGCTGTAACTACTGCCTCTGCATTCCTGTGCTTTTGCTCATAAAGACCTGCTCGGTGACTTCCTCATTCCATTCCTGTAATGCCTTACAGCCACAGAGGCCACTAAAACAAGCCCAGACAACCCAGGTAGTTCCTAGAAAGTGTCCGAGCTGGAGCGCTCAGAAAGTGTCATCCAGCTGTGGTGTGATCTCCCACCTCAGTGAGACACGGACCTTGTGGACAGTTCAACAGCCTAAGCCTTTTAAAAAGATACACAAGTGAGTGATGTTTCGGTTATTCCGCAAATAATACACTGGAAGGCAGCGAGATCGGAGGCCCCCCCGACACCTAGCTTAGTTGACATTATAAGCAAGGTTGTTAAGATACATATATGTGTAAATATGTGCGTGTATTCATGTACTTTATGCATGTGAGTGAGCGATGCCAAAAAGCTGCATCTCTCTGCCCTTTCAACGAAGCCTGACCGCTACATTACTGTGTCCTTTTCTTGAGCCAATATCATTTGTTCGGTAAACAGTTTATCAAACTTGAACTTCCAAGACCTCAACGTTCTCTGCACCCAATTTTATGCTAAGACCACATAATCCTACACGGACCAACAAAATCCATTTTTGTTAAACAGCTTTCAATTCTTTTTTTCAAAGCAGGCATGATTTGACTATCTTGCAAATCCAGGGCCGCACCAATCTGATTGTTGTGACGGTTGTAATCCCGGCTGCTTGAGACAGATGTGATCACAGAGCCCTGCCTCTGAGCTCTCCAATCACAGATCAGTTTACAAAAAATAAAAACAAAAATCTAATCCCAATCACACCAATCAGATGCGCTTTTACGAGGCGGTAATCTCGGTCGCCGGGCGGACTCCGACTTGCTCCAATTTCCTCCAGTCACCTTTCTCCACCCCCCACGCTGCCTGTCCTAATCTGTGACGTAACAGGATTCAGAGTGCTCAATGCTCACTTGCCCTTTCTACCACAGCATGAGACACTCACAAGCACACTCTCTTCTCCGCTCGCTCTATCGCTTGTCGAGGTCAGAACTCAAACCAGGCATCAGTAAAACGGCTATTAAATGCCAGTACCGACATCCAACCGATAAGACACATGCACCTGTGCAAGATAGGAGAATGAGAATCAAAATGACAGGCTCACCATCGCTTTCCCTTTCTTACACACATGGAAAAGGAAAAAGTGTTGTGCGATTGGCCCTGGAGCTGACCCATTTCTCTCCAAACCCCAGACGAGAGCAAGAGATGCCGTCAGGCCAGGGAAACGGGGGCAGTGGCAGCTATTTTCAATGCCATAAACCCACCACCCCCACCACCACCACCTCCATCCCTGTCAGCATGATGGAAGTAGCACATCTGGATCTCCCGCCCCCACCCAGGTCCATCTCCTCCCTGTTCAAGAGCTCAGGGCTATAAGAGGCTCATTTATGGCCCTCTCCATCTCATTTTCGCCCTTTCTGCATCCCTCGCTGTCCTCGTTCATCTGACTAAAGGCTTATTCAGGCAGAGGACCTTTGACCCAGGAGTTGTCATTAAAAGGGCATTTTTATCGTCATGGTGATTGTTAAGGGGACGAAAAATAGGTTTTAAGGGTTCTGCATGTTTGGATAGGGCCCAGAAAAGGGAAGAATAGTTCCTCTTATTCTCTCTCTCTCTCTCCCCCTCCCTTGCTCTAACACGGTAGACTGATTTAAATAGGAAGCCAATTATTTTTCCCAGACGGTTAAGTAAAGGCGCAATCATAAATAAATAAAGAAACAGGAAAAAAATGAACATCTGACCAGCAGCCAAATGGCTAGCGATGCAGAGTGAGAGAGAAACAAACCTACAGGAAAAAAAGGAAGACGGTAGCTACAGTACCTGCGGTCACCTTGAGACAGGGTAGACAGGCTACCTGCGGTCACCCTGGAAGGGGAGACCATCATGGGTACACCCTCATTCAAAAGCATTTCACAAGCAGACACGCACAACGTTTTGCTGAGGGAAAACGTTCCTACGAAATCAGGAGCGAAAGAGAGAAGGTGACAGCTTGAACTAGAGGCCATGCTGTAGGTCGTTCCCCGGAAACTCCCAACAGGCCGTTTATGAGAACTGGCATATCCCCCACGCCCCTCCCCCACCCCAGCACCCACACTTGGCCCAAAGTGGAGGGTACAGGGAGGGCCACACACCTGGCCATGACCTCATGAATACGGTAATGACTCAATGACTTAGGGTTTCTATGGCGATGTGCCGTTTATCTCTGTGAGAGATGCGACGGAGGTGGAGATGTTCTCTGCAGCTCTGCTTCTAACACACACACACACACACAATGCTAGCAGCACAGCATCGCTCACAATGCTGCTCACTGATGCAGACATCCAGCGCTCAGGAGATGAGAAGAGGCCAGCGACATGACGGCAGGAGAGGAGTCAGACATGTCACAACATGAAGGAGATACATGGAGCACATCTCAACATGAACGAGCCAAGTCTGAGAAGGCCATGTGTGTGTGTGGATTCTGTAGCTGTAAACCATACCTTGACATTGTGAGGGAGGGCGGGGGTGCAGGGCAATAAAACCTGCATAACCAAGCGTGAAAACACCCAAGTGCCTGGTTCTGAGTTTTGAAAACTATTTAGTAAATAAAAAGGAGAGGGAGAGACAGAGTGATTGTGACTGACAGAGACAAAGAAACAGAGTGAGGGAGAAAGGGAAACAGAGTGACAGAGAGAGAGAGAGAGAGAGAGAGAGAGAGAGAACGAAAAGGAGGGAGAGAATCACCAAGAGAAGAGAAAGTCAAAGTAGAGAAACTTGAAGGGAGGAAGGGAGGGATTGTTGACAGAGCAGCACAGCAAAAAATGGTTGTGCATATGACATGAGAAGCATTGCATAAACAGGCCCGACATTTCTACTTTACAATGCTGCTACTTTACAATGCTGAATATTTAACATGCAATACAGCCTTGGGCGCGTTAATATCAATTCATGACCTGACGGTAGAGCCAGGCGCTGAGCTAGTACTGTGGTGGCAGTATTATTCACTGGTGGCCAGAAGGGAGAATAGAGAGACTAAATATGCAAAACAATACGTCAAGCTGTTTACGCCAAGATGAGTTACGATAAGACTTTACATAACAAACAAATATATTTGTGGTTCAGAGCGGGGGAGAGAGGGATGGGGGAAAGAGGGAGGGAGGGAGGGAGGGAGGGAGGGAGGGAGGGAGGGAGGGAGGGAGGGAGGGAGGGAGGGAGGGAGGGAGGGAGGGAGGGAGGGAGGGAGGGAGGGAGGGAGGGAGGGAGGGAGGGAGGGAGGGAGGGGAGAGAGGAGAAGGAGAGGTGCAGAAGGACAGTCAAACAGTCCATCCTTCATCCCTCTCACCATCAGACCACACCTGTCCATCCTTCACTCTGAAGCCCTCAGGCTCTGAACACTAAGCTGTCATCTGCTCTTTATACACACACACACACACACACACACACCTGGTCTACTAAACCGAGAGAGAAGGAAAGAGGGAGAAAGAAAGGGAGATAAATAGATACAGAGAGAGACACGCACAGAGAGGTGGGTGAGAATGAGATGAGAGACCAAAATCCCCTCGGTCTAAAAATAAACAAAAACAAAGGGCATGGACACACACCAACACGAGACAACCAGCCATTAGAGTGTACATTTGTCAAGCCTTGTAGCCCGAGCCTCTTCTCAGGAAACCACACAACAACAACCAGATCAGAAGACTAGACCCAAACTAAGACAAACTCACCATGGGGAACAAGAACAAAAGTAAACATTCCATGAATTTTTTGCCATTCAAATAATGTTCTCTCATTAGGCCAACTCCTCAGTTTTAATTGAACCACCAAACAGAGAAATCCATGTTAATCAGCATCCAACCCTTAAAGTACATAATGTGTCTTTGTTCGTTTTTTTAAAATTGGTATACAGTTCAGCAGTCGTAAACCCAAACTTCCAGTTGGAGGCGGTGTAAAAACAGTTTGACACCTTTACACTTCCAGTCACCCCGGGCTGGTGTGAAGGCAGAGCACCGCGACCAACACTGGCTCTCTGCACGTAGCTAACCATCCCCAGCCTTGCAGAGCCGTGTCAATGTGGCCTGCCTGCCTGCCTGCATTAGGCTTCATGTGTTCACACAAGAGCAGCCATCTCCAGCACAGAGGCTCCCATAGAGAGGGGGGGGTGTGACGTCGTGGACAGGAGTGTCCCGTCTGCCAGACTGATGCTGCTGTGGATGGGGAGGAATTCTCTAGTGTGACTCCGGGGTGCAGTGGTGCGGGGCTAGCCAGCTGGTCCTGTCTCACATTCGCTCTCACGCACGCACGCGCGCACACACTTCCTGTTCCCAACGGGGTCTACTGAACCTCCGCCTGCTGCGCAGTGGGACCATACGGTCTCCACCCTACTTAACCCCATTTAGCACCATTAAGGCATAAACTCCAGTACCCACAAGTCCCTTGACATCACAAATGAACCACCTCAGCTCCCTCATTGTCCAAATGCACATCATGAACCACAGAACCCACGATCCACCCATGCACACTTGCATATGAACTCAACTGACAATGAAAAATGTGGGCAATTAATCACAACTGGACAGCCCCTCAGCCCCCTCTTTCTACCAAGCCAGGCCAGTCCTTCACGCCTACGCTACATGATGGCAGACAGGTCTGTAAGGAGGTAGGGCTGACATGTCACTGGTGCCAGCAGTGGGGTTTTGAAGGAGGCAAATGGCACATGGGTCTGCGTAGACAGGGTGTGTGTGTGTTTGTGTGTGTGTGTGTGTGTTATAGCAGCGCCAGACAGTGTGTGCACTCCCCTAATTGTGTTCCTTGAATCATGACCGTGTGCCGGGTTATCCCTCACTACCAGGCTGGGACAGTGAGAGAGTTATACGGTAATACGGTCGTAATGACTCATGTTAATAAAGTTGAATTGAATCAAGGTACTTTGTACGGAAGGGCTAGTAGAAAACAACAACACCCACAATTCCTCATGACAGAGCCTCACAGAGAAAACTTCCCTTTTTTTCACGAGTACTTTCATTCTTCTTGTCTGCAAAGACTTGTCCGTCAAATATCGTAGAAGGAAACACAGACATTCCCACACAGACCTGACAAGTTTACAGTCGTGGAAATCCGGGTGTTCTACATCTCCAGACTCCTGAGGAGCAGAGACAATGTCAACACCCTGCAAAACGCAGATAAACTCACATCCTCCATGACAGCTACTACCATCTTCGTGAAATATGGAACCCAAAGCAGACCGTTTCCAACTCCCCAATCTCCCAGCTCTCCAACACAGACAAGAGGACGTGGCTTTTATGCCAGCTCTCACATCATCGCCAACTGGCCTTTAAAAGGGCACTTAGCGACTCCAAGTGAGGCAACCAGTGATTGTTGTTAAAGAGCATACACAGCTCTGCTACTCTCTGTGGCCCAGTAGGTCATCATTGGCAGAGTGAGAGTCAATACCTCTCACCTACTCAAACTTTGTTCCTCCAGTCTCCCCCCCCCCCGCCCAGCATTTCTCTAGAGGCTGTCAATAACAGATCCTCCAGAGAGATGGAGGGAACGGGGAAAGAGAGAGAACCAGGGAGGGTTTCAGGGAGGACAGAGTTGATCAATTGCTCCTACGGGGATCAGCATGAGTATTGATCTGAATTAGTCTTTGAAAAATGCACAGTCGTGAACCGAGTTATGAGATGATCAATGTCTTCGGAAAAGACACAGGAAGAGGGTGGCTTGTTTACCTGGTGTTTCTCACTGGCACCAAACGCCTACACACACACTCACAAACGCATACACACACACACACACACACGCACGCACGCACAATGACGTTTCTCTCAATGGAACAAGGGTGACATAGAAGTGTGTCACCTGACCCTGGCCATTTAGATAAGGACAGCGGTGAAGCTATGTAGCAGGAGGGAGGGATGGGGGGCTGAAGAAAGAGGCGGGGCAAAGGGTAAACGATAGACTTGCAGGGGCTACAAACATTGATGAATATTTTGAGGGGATTGGTGCCAGATATGCAGAAATGAAAAGGTGGAAGGAGGGGATAAACAGGGATTTAGTTGTGGTGAGAGCGGGGTGTGTGTGTGTGTGCGTGTGCGTGTGTATCATCTGGCGCGCCTGGACAAGCTAGCAGAAGCTCATCCTGCTTTCTGGCTCAAGGATCTGTCTGCATCTTGTCTGCAACGGAAGAGAGGGAGAGAGAGATGTGCGTGTTTCGTAAGTCTATTTTAGATGCTCACATTGCACTGCTCATCTCCATTTTCCTTCCAAGTGCACCTTGCTCCGCCTCTCGTTAAAACGCTCCCCCTCTCATGGTTCATGTCTTTCCCTGAAGTTTTTCATGTCTGTACAGTTCTCCAGCAGGCTTGGAGGCTGGACCCAGCCATGTGAAACCTGGCTGGACTCGGCACTCCTCTCAAGGATACTGAAGCATGGGATCCCTGCCTGTCTGCCTGTCTGCCTGTCTGCCTGTCTGCCTGTCTGCCTGTCTGCCTGTCTGCCTGTCTGCCTGTCTGCCTGTCTGCCTGTCTGCCTGTCTGCCTGTCTGCCTGTCTGCCTGTCTGCCTGTCTGCCTGTCTGCCTGTCTGCCTGTCTGCCTGTCTGCCTGTCTGCCTGACTGTCTCTCGGCCTGTCCATCTCTCTGCGTCTGTCAATGACTCTCCATTCTGTCCGTCATCTGTCTTTCGCCACGTCTGTTTGCCAGCTCTGCCAAAGTCTTGCTGTCCAGCCCGTGTCCCTGCCAAACTCCTGCTCCGTCTGCCAGCTTTCAGTTCTCACTACCTGTCTGTCAGTCCACCTGGCTGTCACACATCTCAGTTGAGATGATCAAGCTGTTGTTTTTTTTCCCCCCCGACCCAGCTGTTCTTGTATCCCTCCCTGCCTCCCCGTCACACCATGCAAATCTCCTCTGGGCCATTCAAATAGGTGCAGGCTTCAAGCCCTGCATTGTTTAAGGCGTCAAAACTCCAAGGGGCCATTTAAATAGCTGTATGGAGCTCAGGCAGTTTAATAAAAGCAAACAGATAATAAAAAAGCAAACGGAGTCAAATCGAGAGGGATGA
The DNA here is from genome assembly GCF_054491055.1 of Hypomesus nipponensis. Lineage (NCBI taxonomy): Eukaryota > Metazoa > Chordata > Actinopteri > Osmeriformes > Osmeridae > Hypomesus > Hypomesus nipponensis. The sequence goes on from NC_140385.1 coordinate 8,284,900, forward strand.
GAGCGAGGTACTGTGGGAGGGCGCGGGTCAGGAGGGAAGGGGAGAGGGGGAGGCAGGGGAGAGAAAGAATGCGAAAGAGCCAGAGCAGGAGAGAGAAAGACATGGGAGAGTAGGAGAAAAGGGGCGAACACTGGACGTGCAGAGACCTCAACCTGCCCAGTAATTACACTGAAAGCATTTCCGCCTTCATGAGTGCAGCGAGAGGCCCTGGGTGCAGCCTCTGCTGTCAGCTGCAGTCGGGGGGGGGGAAACACGCTGCGTGGGACAAGAACATGGCAGACGCTGTAGCCACGAGACGTGGAAAAAATCCGTTGAGGAAGCGACACCGAGAATAATCCGGGCAGAAAGGCATGGCGTCGTGCATCGCCACGGCTTTTTTTAATCCAATGATTTATCAACGTCTTGGCTGCTCACTGCAGGTCTGGAAGGCGGGGTGTGTGTGTGCGTGCGCGCAGCGTTTGTTTGAGTTCCTTGGGGAGCCTAGGTCACCTCCTAACACCCATTAGAGTTCATGTCTGAGTGATGAGAGCTGCCTTGCAGTGAGGTCATGTGTTGATGTAGGCAAGCCTGCCGGTCTACACTTTACTGTTGCATGTGTTGAAGGAGGCCGAGTCTCTCCTCTCTCTGGGGAAAACAAATGGAACCTCGGCGAAAAAGGGCAGGAAGGAGGAGGGGATGGAAGGGTTGCGACCGGGGTGACGTCATCCTGATGGCTTACACATAGCCGTCTCCTTGGCAACAGAAAAAGTTCGCTCGGACCCATCAGCCTCTTTGCATTCACCTTCTCCCCCCCCCTCCTCCTTTTCCTCCTCCCCCCTCCCCCTTCTCAAACTCTAAAACCAGTCTTGCTCCCAAACACCCCGCTCACTACACGGCCCGTGGCTTTTAGCTGAACGCTAAAGACGGAGAAGCCAGTCAGAAAAGTGCTCGATTTCTCTGACACCCCAAATACACAAGTAAAAAAAGATTCATAGCTCAGTAAACACTTGGAGTGACGTTAAATCCACACACACACACACACACACCAAAGAACGTGCTCATGGAAATGTGAAAGAATGCAACGCAGGGTCAAATCCAGAGCAGCTCCTCCGGACTATCACATATTCCACTGCATCATGTTTTCTGCAGTTACAGCATAGAGCTGTGCTGAATATTACAGTAGGTCAAACCACATTCTCTCTGTCCCCTTCATCTCCCTCCCTTTTTCCCCTTTCAGTCTCTCTCTGTCTCTCTCTCTCTGTCTCTCTCTCTCTGTCTCTCTCTCTCTGTCTCTCTCTCTCTGTCTCTCTCTCTCTGTCTCTCTCTCTCTGTCTCTCTCTCTCTGTCTCTCTCTCTCTCTCAGTCTCTCTCTCTCAGTCTCTCTCTCTCAGTCTCTCTCTCTCAGTCTCTCTCTCTCAGTCTCTCTCTCTCAGTCTCTCTCTCTCAGTCTCTCTCTCTCAGTCTCTCTCTCTCAGTCTCTCTCTCTCAGTCTCTCTCTCTCAGTCTCTCTCTCTCAGTCTCTCTCTCTCAGTCTCTCTCTCTCAGTCTCTCTCTCTCAGTCTCTCTCTCTCAGTCTCTCTCTCTCTGTCTCTCTCTCTCTGTCTCTCTCTCTCTGTCTCTCTCTCTCTGTCTCTCTCTCTCTGTCTCTCTCTCTCTGTCTCTCTCTCTCGGTCTCTCTCTCTCGGTCTCTCTCTCTCGGTCTCTCTCTCTCGGTCTCTCTCTCTCTGTCTCTCTCTCTCTGTCTCTCTCTCTCAGTCTCTCTCTCTCAGTCTCTCTCTCTCAGTCTCTCTCTCTCAGTCTCTCTCTCTCAGTCTCTCTCTCAGTCTCTCTCTCTCAGTCTCTCTCTCTCAGTCTCTCTCTCTCAGTCTCTCTCTCTCAGTCTCTCTCTCTCAGTCTCTCTCTCTCAGTCTCTCTCTCTCAGTCTCTCTCTCTCAGTCTCTCTCTCTCAGTCTCTCTCTCTCTCAGTCTCTCTCTCTCTGTCTCTCTCTCTCTGTCTCTCTCTCTCTGTCTCTCTCTCTCTGTCTCTCTCTCTCTGTCTCTCTCTCTCTGTCTCTCTCTCTCTGTCTCTCTCTCTCTGTCTCTCTCTCTCTGTCTCTCTCTCTCTGTCTCTCTCTCTCTGTCTCTCTCTCTCTGTCTCTCTCTCTCTGTCTCTCTCTCTCTGTCTCTCTCTCTCTGTCTCTGTCTCTCTCTCTCTGTCTCTCTCTCTCTGTCTCTGTCTCTCTCTCTCTGTCTCTCTCTCTCTGTCTCTCTGTCTCTCTCTCTCTGTCTCTGTCTCTCTCTCTGTCTCTCTCTCTGTCTCTCTCTCTGTCTCTCTCTCTGTCTCTCTCTCTGTCTCTCTCTCTGTCTCTCTCTCTGTCTCTCTCTCTGTCTCTCTCTCTGTCTCTCTCTCTGTCTCTCTCTCTGTCTGTCTCTCTCTCTGTCTCTCTCTGTCTCTCTCTGTCTCTCTCTGTCTCTCTCTGTCTCTCTCTCTCTGTCTCTCTCTCTCTGTCTCTCTCTCTCTGTCTCTCTCTCTCTGTCTCTCTCTCTCTGTCTCTCTCTCTCTCTGTCTCTCTCTCTCTCTGTCTCTCTCTCTGTCTCTCTCTCTCTCTGTCTCTCTCTCTGTCTCTCTCTCTCCCCATCTCTGGGCATGTCCAAACCTGATTTAGCTTACAGATGTAATGGACCTAAACACTGTGGGGCATGGCATCCCATCCTTCTCACACACACGACTATCCTCCAGGCTTAGGAGATTAAGGTTAACATTAAAAGCCTCGAGAGGACGAGAGGGACATAGCTCAGCCTACCACCCTCATCACACTTCCATTGGCTAACACACACACACACACTTTCAACAAAACAACCATTTCATCCTGAAACTTGTAATAGTGACTTAATTATAGCCTTGGGAGACCAGACCATAACAAGTTATCTTTGATGTTCTCATTCCAGTGTTCCTGGTCTGACTTGATGAAAAATCGTGTTATTGTGTGAGACGGCAGCAGCATATTTCAGTGCCGAGAGGTTGAGCCAAAACATACCCAGAACTCCAACAGCCCGCAGGCATCAATCACTCTCTGGCTGTGCTCTTTAGACCTATGAGTGTGCGCACACAGAGCATGACTGCTACAACTAGTTGAGGCAAATGGAACAACCTATAGAACATCAACCAGCCCAGCAAACTCAACAGCAGTAACGAGCCGACCCTAACCCTTCCCACTGAGAAACACTTCCAGTCTTTTCTAAAGGACACCTGCATCTGGGTGGACCAAAAGAGTTCAGCATATCTGCAGGGGCTGACACAATTAGCACAGATGCCACAGAGGCCACCAGGTCAATATCCCATGTCAGCAGGTAGTGTCCTGTCTGGTCCGGTTCATCCAGCACATCGTGTTACTGGAGACAACCCCCACTGACTGCCTCTCTCTCTCTCTCTCTCTCTCTCTCCCCAAACGCCTCAAGAGACGTTTTTTTGGACAGCGTTCGAAGCTGTTCAGGATTGGATTAAATCTTCTTCTCCTCTGCTAAATAAGACACGTCCAAGATGTGTGGCTTGGGTGATCGGGAACGAGAATGACTCTGGGTTACACAGCTTTCCCCAGTCTAACCAGGAATCCTTTGTCTCATAACTACCTGTCAATCTCTCCGACGGTCTTCTTCATTTGCGAAGCTGAATCACTAAGCCAGGTGGAGACCGGTGGGGGAAGCTCATCATGAATATGTTAACTATGATGAGAACTGATTTCCACAGAAGGGGAACGTTGATGCGGAATATGCCAATCTCCATAATAATTCAGATCCCCCAACAGCCCGTTTCAGTTTCAATGAGAACAAAACTAATCTCAATTCTGTAATGGAAAAGGTCTATGGTTATATACGCTATACATGTTAGGTAAGACAAGGCCTCACAGTATGCTACCATATATGCTAGCACGTATAGGTCACTGGTAATCCTCCAACTGTACACACAAGCTGGATATGGAGGGATTCCAAGGGAATTCAGTTCTTCATAATCTTTGGTTAGCAGGGTCTGTGCCATTCGTGATTTCACTCCCCCCCCCCCCCCCCCCGTCTCCAAGTCGCAAACTACCATGTCACTGTGACCTTTGACCTGGATGGGATCTCTAGGATACAGTCGGCACAGTAGGTGACATGACGCGTCTCTCTTTACCACCCCGGCCCCTGGTCCATGACCTCAGCTCCCCCGCCTGTACCCAGCCTGACCTGGGGAGATGAATTCCTGGAGTTCCAGCGAGAGCTTCATGAAGTGACCTGTGATGGGTTAGCCCTGCACAATCTCAGAGCATGAACTAGCCCCTACACAGCATGGTTCAGACAAACATGTTATGAAGTACAAATTGTGCCTTTTTTTGCAATTCTTATCAGTGTTTTTTTTTTTTTTTTCTGACTTGGAGCACACACAGATTACACTACCCCATTGGTAACAGGTCCCAGACTCTACACCCGTTAGACACACACAAATATGAAAAGGAATGGGCAGGCCTATGCTTGGTTACGATTGGAGGAGCTGCTCAGTCTCTGCGCTTCTCTCCCAACTGACCAGATTGAGGAGAGCGGTCAAGGCTTTGGCTGTGTACACAGAAGAGAGATTAGGGCTGCTGAGAGGGCTGATTAGCCCGTCTGTTTGCAGAGCCTGACCTGAGAAGTCCCTTTCATTTGACATGGATGACCAGAGACTGGGGGGCAGACCCAGTAGGGAACTCACTGGAAGGTGGGGAGAAAGAGATGGGTAGAGGAGTAAGATAAGGGAAAAGGGGAGAATAAAGAGAGAGAGCAAGACATAGAGACAGAGAGACAGAAGAAAATACACACTTCCCCGGGGGCAATGAGAGCTCCAATTCCCAACACTAGCCCAGATGTCATTATCATGATATCACATGGAGGGTTGAGCACACTCCTCCACCGGAACCACACAACCTGGGTTAGTCTGACTCCAAGTCCTCTGCAGGGTCACTTCTCCTCCTCCTCCTCCCCCCCCCCTTTCCTCCCTGTGTCTCACTTCATCCTCTCCCCTCTGGAGGCTTGTTTGAAAGGGTGAGTCACTAATACCAGGGAACAGGGGTTTGCTTTATGAGTCAATTTGCTGGGAGCCGGGCTGATGCAGAGTGTCTGCCGAATGCTTTCCTTTAGTTTAGGCACTTTGAAGTGGTTGTGCTTTAGTCAGAGACTGAAGAGAGGGAGTGCATTATAGGGTTTTATAAATATTTAAAACTGTTGACATTGTAGAAAGGATTACGGTACCTAACGCACAAGACTAAAGACTTCCGTAGAAGTAGGTTGGACTCCTCTGACAACTGGTATTCATTCAGGCTTTGTGGTGTGTGTTACTTCTCATCTCTGTATAAAGAGGTTTCAGCGAAGTGGAGCTTTTCAAAAAAGCCCCAGAGACAAGTCATATTTGCTTATGTATTTCAAAGAGTGAAACAAGGCAGTCCTAACCAGCAGGGGATATTATCTGTTGCCAAACCAAGAAGAGACCATTCCACTAATCAGATTCACTGTAGGATTACAGAGGAGAAAGTGATCGAGAGAAAGTGATCGAGAGAGAGAGATCGAGAGAGAGAGATCGAGAGATAGAGATCGAGAGAGAGAGAGAGAGAGATCGAGAGAGAGAGAGAGAGAGAGAGAGAGAGAGAGAGAGAGAGATCGAGAGAGAGAGAGAGAGAGAGAGAGAGAGAGAGAGAGAGAGAGAGATCGAGAGAGAGAGAGAGAGAGAGAGAGAGAGAGAGAGAGAGAGAGAGAGAGAGAGAGAGAGAGAGAGAGAGAGAGAGAGAGAGAGAGAGAGAGAGAGAGAGAGAGAGAGAGAGATAGAGAGAGAGAGAGATCGAGAGATCGAGAGATCGAGAGATCGAGAGATCGAGAGATCGAGAGATCGCTGGAGGCGGGAATTACAACACTGTAATCCCCTGCTCTCTGCCATCTGGGACAGAGAACAAGCAGAGAGGGAGCATGTGGGGGTCAGACTAACACTGTGTGTGTGTGTGTGTGTGTGTGTGTGTGTGTGTGTGTGTGAGAGAGTCAGCACGAGACTAGGATTACAGTGTGGGATTACATATGATACAAATCTGAACACTTCTGGCACCTCTGGCCAAGCGGAGCGGCCTCCAATCAAGAATGTCCTTAAGTTTAACGCACCTCTCCTGAACCTGAACCATGTTCTTCTAATGTAGTCTGTCCACCGTACTGAGAGGAATACTCATACCAATACAATACAACTTCAAAACTCCCAAAAGGCTAGTTAAAAAAACAGAACTGGTGAGATAGAAATGCCGAATGTTGATTTGTGCCTTCACAGGACACACAAGCTGAATGATTAGCTTGCATTTGCCATGTCTTTCTGGTTCCTGTTTTGGTGACACGTGTCACCAAAGAAACCAACTCTCCGTAAAAGAAATGACAAAGACCTAATCGAAAGTGACATGAGGTCTCATTCACACACTCGTGCGCGCGCACACACACACACTCCTGGCTTTCAGCAGATGTGAGTCACCTTCAAGTGAAGGCAGTTCATCACAACAGCAGGCTACACAACCTCATTAGCTCTAATTACTCAGACCGTGATCCATCGAGTTGCCTTAAAACACAATGGCAAAAAAATATTCCACCCCCCCCCCCCCTCTGTGATCTGAGAACTTAATTGTACCTTATATTTCAATGAGTCATCCTGCTCCCACTTCACATGGGTCTTTTGTCCAAACCAGCAGTGTTAGTACTCTCCCTTTGTTTGGTGGCTGTTTGGAAAAAGGATATTCAAAGTGAAAATTTCCATCGATGTAGGGAGACAGTGGAGCATTCAGGCCCGTCTCCGACCACACTGTGAAGGGACATTTGCATACTGAGACTACCCACAGCATTGGACAAGGTGATCACATTTCAGGAGATGGGAAGAGGATTGTAGCTGTAACTGCTAACATGCTTTTTTTCCTGTTGGTTTTCTTGTATCTTTCCTGAGGCCAAAGTAGTCTGTTTTATTGTATCTTTTCTTCTTCTGGCTGGTTGCTGTGAGACTCTACTGGTTAGCCACTGGCCAAATGATGACGGGTGACAAAGAGTTTAACCCAATAACCCACTGAGGCTTTCAGACGTTTCAAAAGATGAGAGCTGCCAGCAGTAGTTTGACATTTCCAAATGTACCAAATGCCATCTTGGGTTAGAGGTTAGAAGTGGTCAGGAGCAGATAAGTTCCAGAAAATTGTGTGTGCGAGTGTGTGCCTGCGGAGTGGGGGGGGGGGGGTGATATATCATAGAGTGCTGTATGATATAACTATTAGCAAAGGATTTATTTTTTCACTGCAGCTTTTCAATACATCTTGGCATTTGATCATTGAACTGTGACGGCTGAGCCTGTGAGGTTTCTCTGGCCTGAGCATGGAGCTAACCAGCTACCGTCTGAGCATGGAGCTAACCAGCTACCGTCTGAGCATGGAGCTAACCAGCTACCGTCTGAGCATGGAGCTAACCAGCTACCGTCTGAGCATGGAGCTAACCAGCTACCGTCTGAGCATGGAGCTAACCAGCTACCGTCTGAGCATGGAGCTAACCAGCTACCGTCTGAGCATGGAGCTAACCAGCTACCGTCTGAGCATGGAGCTAACCAGCTACCGTCTGAGCATGGAGCTAACCAGCTACCGTCTGAGCATGGAGCTAACCAGCTACCGTCTGAGCATGGAGCTAACCAGCTATCGTCTGAGCATGGAGCTAACCAGCTACCGTCTGAGCATGGAGCTAACCAGCTACCGTCTGAGCATGGAGCTAACCAGCTACCGTCTGAGCATGGAGCTAACCAGCTACCGTCTGAGCATGGAGCTAACTAGCTACCGTCTGAGCATGGAGCTAACCAGCTACTGTCTGAGCATGGAGCTTACCAGCTACCGTCTGAGCATGGAGCTAACCAGCTGCTGTCTGAGCATGGAGCTTACCAGCTACTGTCTGTGGAGGGGGCTCTTCCCCTGCTTCACCTCGGCACGCTAACTTTAATAAGATGCGGACGAGGACAGAGCAAGGGAAGAACCTATTTCAGAGAAGCAGCAGGAGATAAGGGATGAGAAGAGAAAAGCCAAAAAATGAAAAAGGGTGTAAAAAAAAAAAAAAAAAAAAAAAAAAAAAAAACAGGAATGAAAGGGTGTAGTAAAAATAAGTGTGATAAAACAGGAATGATGGGTGTTATCCACTTTTCACTGATAAAATGTTGAAGGAGATTTCAGGTTTCAGAGGAATAGGAAAGACAAAGTTATCTGGTTTATAATCACAAACCAATTGTAAAACCAAGGACTCAACATTGGAAACGTTGCATATCACTGTTTAATTTGGTGTTATGCACAGGTTCAATACATAATATCCTACATCCAAACACCTTCTTTAGGTTCTAGAGACCTAGTCTTCCAACAACTGGGAAAAAATGCTGACTGCCTGTTTTGCTAACTGGATAAGGAAGGATGTCGGCTGCTAGATAAACCAAGCAAGATACGCTCTCCAGCCGCACAGCAGCTGTGCCGTGTGCGTTTCTGCCGTCCACGCTTCGGATCTGGGAATGTCACAACGACGACAGTGCATGTCTTGGAACGGGGTGCTTAGAACTATGTTCCATGTAAATGGTTTCAACCAGCGTCGTCATGTTTTTCTACAGTTCGAGCTGTGGTCAGTGACCCCATGGTAAGGACATCGGACTGCGGTGGCTAGCGTGGCATTAATAAGGAGAAGGTTTAGCTAAGCTAATTTGAAACTAAAAGGGATTAGCTTAGCCCGTCTTATCTACTGTGCCACGAGTACCTGGTACCTGGAAGACAGTCTATAAAAGTTAATGAGTGATAAGTCTTGCTTGCATTCACAAACGGCCCCAGGATTAAGAATGATGAAATGGATAGAACAGGTGAGCATTGTGATACGAGTACTGTGAACTGTCTGGTATCTACAGGGACAAGCAAACATCAAAGGTAAACACACACGTTCATGTGCACAATAGTGCGATGAAACCAAAACATGGCTTTTGTGGACCTCCGATAATTCTGTTTTGCCCGAGAGTTGACAGAGCTAGCGATTGAAGGCGGGGGTTACAATCACAAGGGCATTTTTTTTTCTTCCTGTTCATGGTTAGACAGGAGCGGAGACGTCCACGACACTTACAGCTCAGTTAAGCTGACCAACACCCACCCACACAGATGACCATTTGCCATTTTTAACGAGTACAGGTACATTGGAATTCTTTGGTCCTCCTCCTCAATTTTTCTAGTGGTGTATTATAAACCTCTCCCTCCCTCCCTCTCTCTGGCTCACTCTTTGTCTTTGTCACAATTGGGCGCCTTTTCCATCATTAGGCCCAACTAATCTCTCCACAATTTATATTGCTCCCTTTCTCAGACCTTCTCATCCCAACATCAATACTCTGCAGTTGAAGCACCACAATCAGAGCCTTGCTGTGCTCTGAGTGCTGTATTGACCTCCTCCCCCCTCCGTGGATATACACTGGGCCTGGGCTCATTTGAGATCCCGTCTACGGGAGAGCGAGCACTCAGACGTCCTCTCACGCACTTTCATTCATTTCATCCCAGTCTCGAGCTCCTTTCATCCCTCTGTCAATCGCTCCCATCTACCTGTGGGCTCACTTTCAGATGGATGTCTGTGCCCGTTCGCTGTTCCTTACCTCTCCCTATTTGTTAGTGTTTTTTCCGCCTTTTCCTTTGATCAGTGATCGTGTCTGCCGTCTGATTACGAATGCACAAGGACGTCAGTCCTTTTCTCCCCCACCTCTCTCAGTCTGCCTCTCTCCCCCTCTCCATCCTCCTCTCTCCCTCCCCCCCCCCCCCCCCCCCATCTCCATCTCTCTTTCATATAATCAGCACAGTCTAGGGCATGCATCTCATTCCTCCACATCCCTATAGAGACACAGACAGGGTGTTGTAATCATTGTAATCACTGGGCCAATTCAAAAGAAAAGAACGGAATGTGATCTAAACCAGGTAGGTGGCATGTCTCCTGGCAGACGGTTACGCGTGAGGAAGACTAGTCACCGACACTCTCTCTGGGGAAGTCACCGGTGCGACTGAACCCTCTCTCGCACGCCCACGCCGCAATCAGGGGGCGAGAGAGACAAAGTGAGAAAAGAGAGAAAATGGAACACGTTAAGAAACGGCACCGCCTGCCACGAGTTTCTCCCTGCACCTCGACAAGGCCGAGCGTTCGCATGCTGCGTGTACCGTTGGCGTGGCGCGAACACCACAGCGTGCGGCTTTAATGGCAGGTTAGTACGACCTCCCTGTTGCCCCCGCGCCCCCCACCCCGATCGATCTGCAGTTAGAACCCTTAATTAGACATGTGGGTGGATAACTACCAAGGGGCAGCTCTACGGGGGAGGGGTCCACCACCTTCGAGGGGGGGCGGGGGTCCGTTATTGCAAAGGGGGAGTTGTCGTCAACGTTGCCAAGACGTTCTGTGAAAATCGTGCTAATGATCCTGAGGGAACCCAAGAGCGGAGGGGAGTGGGGGGGGTGAGAGACCCAGAGAACTGTCATTTAGCTAATGTGGCGGGGGGCAGCTAATGGTCTCCTCTGATCTGCCGTCTACACATGGCCTCTCAGGTCTCGCATGCCAGCAACTGTACCCAAATGTGACCCCGACGGCAGTGCATGTTTGGCAGCATAGGTAGCGCGTGTAGCTCATGCATTTCAAATTTTAACACGAGTAGGATTGTGAATTCACAATGTCCGGATGAGCCCCTTATAAGGTTTGTTGGAAGGTTATTAAGCTTCAGAGCTGTTGGTTTCCTATAGGTCACCGGCACACACACACACACAGCCCTTCACCTCCCTCCTAGCTTCCTAGGCAAGGAGGAACACTATTTAGGGGTCAGGGGTCACAGCAACAACAAAAAAGGATTTCCATATCCAAGTCTTGTTGGCTTGAGAGCAGGAGAAACAGGAAGACAGAGGCCTGCCTGCCAGAAAGGTATGGTCCTAATTAAGAGCTTCTCTAGTTATCCTAAGTGGCTGGCCTACTTGGTTACTTGCAGATTTAGACCCAAACCCAAGGGAAAGTTCCCATTTATCCCTCCATCATGGGATAGAGACAGAGGAGGAACACACACACACAGACAGACAGAGAGAGAGACGACAGTCGAGAGAGAGACGACAGTCGAGAGAGAGAGACGACAGTCGAGAGAGACAGACAGACAGACAGAGAGAGAGACAGAGAGAGATCAGGAAGGACAAGCTTAGATATCCCTATGGCTTAGTGATCTATGTTGAAATCCTTTTTGATGTGAAGGTTTTGTATGTCTGTGTGGGTTTTGGACATATGCAAATACAAAATATGTTATACAGGTCTGTTCATGTGTTAGCTGTTCATGCCTACCTACCAGACCATGCACTTAAGACATCCCAAGACAAATTCCAGTTTGAAAGATGTGTACTCTTATCTTCCGAATAAAAGTACCCCCCGGAAAATTGCCAAATCAGCACGCAAACTGTGTCCATATGCGATCAAAATGTGTTCCTATCAGTGTAAGTGCGCATCTTTTACTGTCACTAGCAATCAGGAATAGAAATGGACAGCAAATATACCATTGCTAGGAAAACTTCAACACTTGTAGTTTGGAAATACATAATCATTATTCGAAATTTTCAAAAAAGAGGCTGTTACAAATATGGTAGTACCTTTCCTCAAAAACTTAGTCAACATGACTGCAACATAACATGAAAACCACTGGACATACTTAGTTATTACAAATTTAAAAAAGAGGCTGTCTAGTTACAAACATACATGTAGTAGTACTATCACTTTTCCTTAAACAGCTTACAGTCAACGTGACAACCACTACCAAATAAAGCATTGCTAGGAAAATACTAAAATGCTTGTAGCTTGGAAATACATAGTTACAAATCTGTCAAATAACAAACATGACTACTGGTATACGGTACCTCAACAAACTAGAAACGACTGCCGCGCAGCACAATTGCAGGAGCTGTGATATTCCTAATGATATAATCTCGCAGCACCTCATATTCCGCGTCTTGTGCGGCATAAAATGCTGAACTTGCACCAGTACTAGTTAAACCTTCAAAGTATCTACTTTACTTGAGTTTGCAAAATATAAAGTAGTAAATGCCCTGGGATTTCTATTTGACGATGAGAGGGTCGTTGTCTTTAGTTTGTGACTGTCATGCTGGTGTGCTGAATGGGAACCGTTATGTGAGTGTACAGTAGCTAGAACTAACATCAGAGCCATAATGAGGCTCTGGCTAACATTTACTAGCTTGTACTGACAACCAGTTGGTAGCTAATGTCGTTGACTAATGTAAGCTACTTGCCAGTAGCTAGCTAGCAAAGGTAGCTAACGTTTTCACATCAGAGTTCAAATGTATCTTCCCTTCCGAAAAAAATTCATTGAATTTTCTAAAATTATGTCTCGATTTCTCCCCCCAAAATTAACGTACCGTCCAAAATAATGTACCGGGTGGATTTTTCGGGTGAAAAAAAATAAACATACCGGTACGTTTATTCGGAAAATGAGAGTAATCTACATATATCCATCACTGTTCTTTCTAAGGACTCCAAGGAGTACTCCTTGCCAGAGCTTTGGTTGTAAGTTTGGCTTAGTAGCATCAAAGTGATGAAGCTCAAACTATTACACAGAATCAATAACACCACGTCTGATGCAAGAAACAATGACAGGACAGAGGTATGTTACTTTCCTGAAAAAACACAGGACACACACACACACACACACACACACACACTCAGATTTCGTCAAGAGTGATTCTCCCTGCTTTGTTAGATCGGTTTCCATCAACATGGCAGCTAATAACACTTCCCACATGGTTCACCCATGGTGCGCTGTCTCTCATCTTTCATGCAGTTCTGCTCTCTCCTCTCTCTCCTCTCTCTCCTCTCTCTCCTCTCTCTCCTCTCTCTCCTCTCTCTCCTCTCTCTCCCGACCCAGCTCATCCACGTCTGTTTTTGTCATGGATGGATTGAACTGGAGTGGAAATAACGAGTATCCGGAATATTCAGCCATTAGTTCTGGCGTGTGAATGAGGAGTGCAGTGGAACATGAAGAAGCTGGGCTAGGGTCTCCTCTCTCTTTCTCTACCCCCCCCCCCCCCCCTCTCTCCTCTGACCCAGCTGGGTCGGGGGAGCCACGCTCAGTTCATTCTGGAAGTTTATCATTGACTGACACCCTCTGTCTCTCTCCCTCCCTCCTCCTCCCCTCCTTTCACTAATTAGATATTTTTAGCTTGTGCAGGCGTGCAGTGTTGTAGAGATGGGGGTGGAGGGGGGAGGGGGGCTAGGGAGGATGCAAGCCTAATCAACATACACACATGCGCCCACACATTCTTCTGACGTCACACGCCCACATTTCTCCGATGTTTAGAGCATGTTTCTGGCCATGTAAGATGGCGTCTAGGAAGGGAATTCCATATTTCTGCACACCGATACAACTTCTGGGATGCGTTGGTTAGTGGGGGGTGGGGCTGTTCTTCACCTGGTCACACAAGACCGGCAGTTAAGATTGACAGTAGAGGGCAGAAGAGGACCCGCCCCTTCATGTCACCCTGTCTTTCAACTGTGACGTGCTGTAATTATCTGTAAATCACCCAGTGAGCCCACGACATCACATGACAAATCCACCGTTGGCCTCTGGGGCAATCTGAACCAAGTAATGGAGCAGCCTTATGTGGAGGGGGGGGGGGGGAGTCGGACATCTGTCTGGTCTGAGAACGAAGCAGAGTCTCTGAGCGCTGGATCATGATCACCCTTCGTTAGTAGAGAAAGAGCCAGGCTGGGATCTTTACACCAGACGAGGGCTTATCACTAACAGGCTCTGGTGACCTTGTCGTGGAGCCTGCGGCCTCTGCCAAGCATGCGGCCCCGCGTAGGGACGAGGACATCACCGCCAATAGCATGTTTGGATAAAGGATGACGAGCGGGCATAATCTTGTGCTCCTGGGTCCAAAGCGTTAGTGACTGTCGCATGTGGAAATTTCAAGGAGAGCGACTGACAGCCACTGAGGAAAGAGAGAACTTTCTTAGCGCGTTTCCTGCACTTTAAACCCCCCCCCCCCAGGCTATGTTTAACTCGCGACAAGTCTTTGTTTCCATGGGAATAGGCTTTTTCAAGAGTAGAGATATCGGACCGAGCCTCTTGTCTCTCTTTCTCATTGCTCTTCTCTTCCTTCCCCTCCCCTTCCCCGCCCCCCCCCCCCTTTCAGCTTTTCCACACAGCCAGTTGTTGATTTGCAGCTAAAGCTACGGTTCCACACCACACTGAACTCTACCTGGACCTTGTGGCTCCACCAGCACTGGGTTTGTGTACCGTCAAACAAGACAAGCTTCAGGTTATTAACGGTTCGCATTTCATTGATTTTCCATTACTATTAGGCAGGCAGCATTTCAGAGATCAGTTCCTCGCGTTTACCAAAAAGGCATGTAAATATTGAGATTATAGACATAACTAGAACATGTGGTCATTAGCAATAGACGGGAAAAAGATCAGTTCCAGCATATGAAAACATGGAATACTCCAACCACAGAAGCACTATGCGACAAGCAATCATTAGGTATAGAATTAAGTTACTGCATAATACCTTGAGAGACACCATCAGCCTTCTTAGTTCTTACAAAATACCTACAAGGTGTGAAGAAGAAAATAGGCAGTGGGCACTGTTCCTTTAAGGAGTTAAAAGGAGTGTGGGTTAGCACCGAGGGCCCTAAGGAGTTCCACAGACCGACAAGCCTCTGGAATCCGAGCCAACGTCTATCACAAGTGGGCGACCCACTTGAGGAATCCCCTGGGCTCATCCGTGACCTTGGGAGTGTGTCCATGCAGTAACGGATTCTCTTACACACACACACACACACACACACACACACACACAGGTTACTATTAATCATTAGTCCACTTACTGTTATTACTACTTGAATTGGTGCCTAAAACTGTAATGCATTTCAAAAAGGCTTGTCTGTCATCACTACCTGAGGTGCATTGCCAGGATTTATTGCCCTATAAAACTCACTGATGTTGAGGTATACATCCTGTGTAGCATTTCCCCCCCAGCTTGGTCCCTGGTACAGGCAGCAGGTTGGGGGGGGGGGGTTCCCCCAGTAGAGGTGACCTTCAGCTGGGTGGGAGAGGCCTCCAACAGTCCCCTCCTCTCTGCCATCTCAGATGTCTCCCATAACACACACACACACACACCTCCCCCCATCCTTTTCATTCCTCTCTATCCACCTCTCCTTCATTTTATCTTAGGCCACTACCCTACCGGTGTGCATCAAGCAAACCAATCCAAAAGAACACGCTCCGTCATGGGAACCCCCCCTATAGAGATGACATCACCTCATCCGTGCATCGGGCTAGTTGATCTCCCCTCCGCCATCTCTCCTCCCCTCCAGATCTGGTCCCCCTCCGGCTACTGTGATAGCTTTCTGGTAGACGAGGGTGCGCCTTTCAATACCTCCATCATCCATCCCTGCCCTCTTCGGGCTATTCTCTCCATCCCCCTCTGCGCCGAAACCCCAATCAGTCTGCTCAGCGAGGAAAGTCCCCCCCGGTTCCCTGTGTGAAATCACCTCTCAGTCAGTGTTTGAGCGCATGTGTGTGTCTGCGCGTATTCTTATCTACTGTGTGCGAGCAATCTCTTTCCTATTTACCGTGTGTGTGTCTGCTTGCGAGCATTTGTTTTCTTTCTACTGCGTGTGTGTCCGTCCCTTTCTCCACACCATTAAGATTAAGCAGGGATCAATCAGCGCTGCCATGCAAACAGCAGGGGCCACTGCCCACGAGGCCGCTCTGCACAGCTGTCTGCCAAGGAGGGCGAGCCACTGAACGACCAAAAGAAGAAAAGAAATGTAGGGGAAGAATAGACGGGAAGACAGAGCAGTCCATTATCCAGCAGGAGACAGGATGGAGGGAGAGCCCAGGCTGGAGGGAGGGCCCAGGCTGGAGGGAGAGCCCAGGCTGGAGGGAGAGCCCAGGCTGGAGGGAGAGCCCAGGCTGGAGGGAGAGCCCAGGCTGGAGGGAGAGCCCAGGCTGGAGGGAGAGCCCAGGCTGGAGGGAGAGCCCAGGCTGGAGGGAGAGCCCAGGCTGGAGGGAGAGCCCAGGCTGGAGGGAGAGCCCAGGCTGGAGGGAGAGCCCAGGCTGGAGGGAGAGCCCAGGCTGGAGGGAGAGCCCAGGCCAGGCCGTCATGGAGAAGGCCAGGCTGTGTCGTCTGCTCCTGGAAGGGGAAGGTCTTTAGGCTAATTCTCCCCTTCTGTGCCCTTTGAGGGTCAGGGAGCATTGTGCGACATTTGTGAGTCAGGTTACAAATCAAAACAGAGTAAGCCTGTTATGCGACGCTGTATGAGGTGTGCAAGTCAAAGTTTGTGGTTTCACTGAGAACCACACTCGGGGGTTCAGGGATGAGAAGAGGAAGTGAAGGGGAAAGAGCAGCCACTTCTCAGATGACTCAAGAGGGGAGTCTGGGGAGAGGGGGGGAAAAATCTCCGATATTTCTGCGGTAACTTGCGCCTTGTAAGAAAGTGGTTGCCACTTCCACTTTGACAAACTCTAAAATAGGCCACTACTCAAATGAATCATGTTCAGGAGCTGAGTCATTTCTTCAATGTAGAACAATCCAACAACGATAGACGGACTCAGATGGGGATCCCACGCCATACCCTTGCTCGGAAAAACATAAACCCTTTACAATTATCTTACTGAAGTCCAAACTAATTCTGTCCTGGGCATATGACCCAGTAGTGTACTGGCGTCTGTATGACCCTCCAACAACAACAAAACAAGCTTTTACAGTGCTTTAAGGTTTAACAATGGCAAAGAGTCCTACCCCTGGCAGACAGCTTCTTCGTATTGATGATCTTGGCCGCGTATTCCTGTCCAGTGGAGATCTTCATGCATCTTCTCACCACAGAAAAGGCCCCTCTGTGGGGCAGAAGGAGACAAACATGGCGGTAGCAATGAGAGGCGTGTCAATCACTGAGGCTAAGTGGCTGTGACACCTGGTCCAATTATGAAAGGATTAGCATTGCTGTTAGACGGCTTCAACTTAGATTTATGCTTGAGACTGAAAAGGGCAAGTTTCATGCGCATTAGAAGGTTTTTCTATTTATTTATTTTTTACATTTTAGCCTGCAGTATGGGCGGTACATGTGTATACATTATACATACATATTGTATGTAAAAAAAGAATTGATCGCACTATTTAAATAAAGCTGGAAGAGGCTGTAGGTATATGTAAACACCTTAGTTGCATTACATTAATGAGGAATTATTAGAAAACCGTGCGTAGGCCTACTGAAGCGCACGGAGGGCGTTTGAGGGGAGGAGATCGCTTCTTGACACGTCGCTGTAAATAGGCAGAAAAAAGTGCGAGTACCGTCCTCTCCACCCCATACTGTACCATGCCCGCCCTAAAAACTACTGTTACAAATAAAGGGCCGACCCTCTGAGCTATGGGATAGACTAAGTGAAGTAGCACTAACAACATTTTGCCCTGTGGTACAGCTCGTATTCACGTTCAACATTTGGATTCTCGTGAGCATTTAAGCTTTTCTAACCAGCAATTAGGGTGAACAACGCACAAATACTACAACTCAGCGCGTAGTTCAAATTAGTAGATTCTGAAAAACGCCCCATATCATAGGCTACATGCAAAAAACTGCTCCCAAATCATTTTAAAGTCTTTGTTGACTAGGATTGTACACCCCTGGTGTAACACAAAGTACGGAACGCCAAACCAGGGCGGAGACTTATGTAGCCAAAACTCTAAAGACAGAGTATGCGAAGTGCTTTTACCTAAATATTTTGCTCAAAATACACAGCTGGATAAGCGTTCATTGATGTTGAATGAGAAAAAACAAAACTCAAAGATTCAGATTTTGCCTCGCAGACAGGTGACAGGTAAGCATTCGTCAACGATATGACCGACAGATACTTTTGAGCTTCTGCAAATCATTATAGAAACCTGTGGGCATGTCCAAAATCATACTTACTTTCCAAGCTCTTCGTAAAGCTGGTATTCGTCGGTAAATCTAGTACAGGTTGTCGTTGCCATTGCAAACAAATCGAGCAGACGGGAGAGTGAAGACCGATTTGGGACTTAAGCGTTGCTGCTACTCCAGACCCTCGCCTGCCTTCCAAGTGGCACTTGTCGCTCCAAAAATGATCGAAACTAAACTGAATATATATTCAAACCTTCAAGTCTCAACTTTGCAATTTCAACTCTGTGTTCCTACGCCCAAAGTGATCCTTGGCACTACTGGAGTTGATGGGTTCACGGGCACGTCGGGACCTGCTGTTCGGCGTTTATGGTGTCACTTCGGCTTGCGTGAGATACTTTTCTAAGGAGCGCTTCCTGGTTGTAAATACTGTGCAATATCTCCCCCTGGCTGTGTCGAAATCATGGACGCGCCTCGGTCTCTAAGGACTCGGTCACAGCTGATGCTGATTGCCAAGGCTTTTCTGTATGACAGTTGAATCACAGGCAAAATCTAATTTAGCCTCAGTTTTTTATGATCATGAAAAAACGCAGCAATTGATCAGTAATCACGCCATTTAGCCATAAATGTCCTTTTAATGTGTGCATTGATATATTATCAGGAGATCGTTTATAGCCTATTATAATTGAGCAATCAGGTTGGCTTTGCGCACCTGTCGCTAATTGGATGCTTACACATGATCTGTATTTATCCAAAAATGTAGTTAATCTTTGGGGAGTTTACCATTTATACGGCAATATAAATCATGACGTAGGAGCCCTACTTTGTTGATGTTTTGTAAAAAGAATAGCCTAACACAGCCTGAATCATGCGTGAGTCACGGAGAGCGCGCCTGTGAAAACTGCCTCAGCAATGCATCCTTCTGTCCATCAAACGTCATCTTTGACTCGGGATTCTGCCCTAAGATGCCAAGAATTGAGAAAGGCCATAGTATGCAGGCATGGGAAAAGATCATGTATTATTCAGTACTGCGTCAGCATAATTCAAACGACCACGACAGAGGTGTCAAATTGAATGTATTTGCTTCATTATCCCAATGGCAATACTGCAGTCCCCATAGTAAATGAAATACCTCACTCAAAAAAATCATGTATCTGTAGCATTCCTATTGTATATTAGAAAAGTGACTATTTATACCTGGATCATTTCCGTCGCCATGACAATGCGTTCTATATTTAGAATGGTTGGGGTTTGCCTACATTTAATTGCACCATAATGCCTTCTAGTGGACTTGTCTGGTACCTACAGGTTCTGCTTCACATCCAGTGACGGTGTTCTGAGCAGTGGAAACAGCTGTAGTCTACCCCTAATGGCCACTACTGAGCACATCACTTTTCATGCTAAGTGAACTATCACCCACAGACCAGAACCAGAATTTCCAGCTTTGAAGAAGCCTTGGGCATACTAGGAAGGGATCTGAATCATTCAGGATGTGGATAAACAGTGCAAGTCAGTCAAACATCATATTTATTTTTACTTCATGGATGACTGGGGAACTGTTCTACCTATAGTAGTTCTTGCCACACACATTCCTGGTGACCAGTGAGCATTCTTACAGCTGGGAGCTATGAACCCTGGGAAGAGCAGTTTTCCAGGGTTGACAAGGGAGACCTTTTGAAAATATCTTGATTTATACAATTAAAATACAAAAAACGACATTAAAACAATACATTTTTGTATGAATGTATTTTCCATATGTTTGCGGGCCCTCCTATTTTGACAGCAAAAATACATATTTGCGGCGCACATTGCCAAAAGCAACAGTTTCAGAGCTGCGTGATTGACAGTTTGGCATCAAAAGGTAAACTACTCACTTTTATCATATTGAACCCTGATGCAGCCTTGTCTGATACTGAGTTATTAGACAAGCTAACAACCTCCCAAGCACATGGTTTGTTCCTATTAAAGTGAACACTGAAACCAGTCAGACAAATTTCACAAAATAACTTTTAATGGCGGCACATTTTTCCTCATTCTCCCCTGGTGTATTGGGAACATGTGGACTTCACATAAAGAGTGAGAAAGTGTTTAATCTCTCTCTCCATCTGGTTCTGTGGGAAGGTCAATGAGAGCCCACTGGAGCCCAGGAGAGAATGGGCCTCTAAAGTTCCACACACACACACACACACACACACACACCCTGGGAGTGGAAAGAATGGGAAGATTGGATCGAAGGGTTAAGTCATGGAATTCCAGCCCACTATTATCCACCTCAACAGTCAGAATAGCCAGCATTTATTCTCTCCAATTTCCCTCACAGACACAGCTCTGTGGCAGGTGGATAGGTTAGAGCGCTCGGGTGTAAACCTATCCAGTTGTTTCTCCCATTAGTGGTGTAGTAGGAGAGGAGGGGAATGAGATTATTAGGGTGTTGGGGCTGAGCCAGGAGGGTGAACAGCTGAATGGTTGAAGTGACTCCATGTGGGAGGAACGGTGAGGAAGGGATTGTTCTCTCCATCCTGCCTGCCTGCCTCGCCGCCCGTACTGTTAATATCTTTGGAGGACTGCCACTATACATTTCCCCTTTCCTCCTTTTAATTCTCTCTCTCTCTCTCTCTCTCTCTATACCTCCCGTACGTTTCCCTCCCCACCTTTTTCTCCACGCTCTCCCTTCACATCGCTTCTGAGCATGCCTCTCCCTGCTTCTCCTCCTCATATCCCTCCTCCTCCTCCTCCTCCCCTCAGAGCTCCAGCTGTAGGAAACCTTGACTGCCAGATGACCAGGCTGGCTGGATCTCTGAGGAGGGTGTCCGGGGAGCTGCCCCGCTGCAGGATGTCTTGTCTGGGGGCTGAAGGGTCGGCTCAGGGTAGGGGAGGGAGGGGGGACCTGGTGTCAGTTCTGGTTGAAGCTGAAGGACTACAGGTATCACCTCCACCACGGAGAGCTGGAGGGCACGGCGTTGACTTGGAGCACACACACACACACATTCACTTACTTAAAAACATACTTACCCATACACATAGAATATCAGAGTACACACACATGAATTAGCATTGTTTACATGAATGCATACATAGATGATCATAAATTCACGGAGTGGTACAAACAGGAATGACCTCCTAGTGGAGGATAACTGAGGGAATTGCTGCAGGTTACATCACTGGAAGAGAAAACATCTTCTGTTTATCCATTTCAACCTGGGACACCGGCTTGTTCCACCAACAGAGGACCTGCTCTTGGTTGTAATATATAGGTAGTGATCACAGCCAAGGGATGGCTTGGGTCAACAATAAGGTCACCACTGACATCATTTAGTCTAGAATGTTCTAGTACAGTGTGTTCTGTGGTTGGAGTCGGGACTCTGTGGTCAGGACTTGGCCCAAATCAGCAGTTCTGGTCATAAAAAATAAAATAAAACACTGAAAACACTAAACCACAAAAATATCACAACCTTGTCAAAACATTATTAAACCTGCAAATTTGTTGCATATTGAAAACCCAACAATATATACATGATTTCTCTCTTGAGGACATTTTGCCGCGATCCTTCACTGTTGCCGCCCTGCTCCCAGGACTTTCCATCAGAAGTTTATCTAAGAAACGAGATTTACTTTTTAATGCATCTGACAACACATGATAAATCTTTTCGTATGGATACACTTCTGATAGGCAGCTCCAAGCTGGGAATACTAAATACAGACAAAATGGGTTTGGTTTAGAGGGAGAGTGAGAGAGACTCAGCCAGAGACAATGGGAGGTTCCTGTAATGCTGGCTTGGGTTCAATCCTAGGAGGGTTGGAGGGCGTGTGTGGTCAGGGAGGGTGGAGGCTGAAGGCTGCTGATGGATGGCTCTTTAGGGCCTCAAGGGCTGGGAGAGTGGGGGCTGGAGGGCTGGGAGAGTGGGGGCTGGAGGGCTGGGAGAGTGGGGGCTGGAGGGCTGGGAGAGTGGGGGCTGGAGGGCTGGGAGAGTGGGGGCTGGAGGGCTGGGAGAGTGGGGGCTGGAGGGCTGGGAGAGTGGGGGCTGGAGGGCTGGGAGAGTGGGGGCTGGAGGGCTGGGAGAGTGGGGGCTGGAGGGCTGGAGGACTGGGAGGGCTGGAGGAATGGGAAAGTGGGGTCTGGAGGACTGGGAGAGTGGAGGCTGGAGGGCTGGGAGAGTGAGGGCTGGAGGGCTGGGAGAGTGGGGGCTGGAGGGCTGGGAGAGTGGGGGCTGGAGGGCTGGGAGAGTGGGGGCTGGAGGGCTGGGAGAGTGGGGGCTGGAGGGCTGGGAGAGTGAGGGCTGGAGGGCTGGGAGAGTGGGGGCTGGAGGGCTGGGAGAGTGGGGGCTGGAGGGCTGGGAGAGTGGGGGCTGGAGGGCTGGGAGAGTGAGGGCTGGAGGGCTGGGAGAGTGGGGGCTGGAGGACTGCGAGGGTACAGGGTTGGTGCTATAGGTCTTGGATGAGGGTTGAAGGGGTTGAGGGCTGGGGGAATGCAGGATTAGAGGGCTAGGGGCCTAGAGGGCTGGAGAGGTTGTCAGGTTCGACCAACAGAACAGCTGGAATACAGAAACACACACACACACACCCGAACATGAACGCAAGAGGACAGGGAGGAGGTTGGTGAGAAGAAGAAATGGGGAGAAGGCGGTAGAGAAAAGGACGATACGACAGTCATATGAAGATCCTCCAGTCAGGAAGAGACAGAAACATGGGGGAGGTAGAGGGGGAAGAGAAAAGGAAGGTGGGGAGAGGACATCTGAGAAAGAGAGAGGCAAACTCTCTTCTAACTGCCAAGAGGAGTTCCAGTTGTGCACGGGTGAAATTGCTCATTGCAGGAAATCCCCATGTCTGTTCCTCTGGTGGTGTGGAGGAAGTCCTAGCCAAAATAATCTGTCCATAGAACACACGCAGAAACACAAACACGTGGAATGGAAAATACACACACACAACACAAACACGCACACACTGACAAGCAGCATATGGGGACACAAATGTCACAGCTTAAAATGTTGATGAACTGATGGTTGTGTACAGGAAGCTGAAATGACAATAGAACATTGTCTTTCCATCAGGTATGACATATACTTAGCTTGTGTTCTGCTCCTCTTAGCTTGTGTTCTGCTCCTCTCTCTTACCAACCGTCTCTGGAGGAGGGGATCCCTCTCTGAATTGCTCCTCCCAAGGTTTCTTCCATTTTTTCTCCCGTTGGGAGTTTTTCCTTGTCTTCCTTGAGGTTTAGGTTAGTTGAGGGGCAGTTCTATGGGCGTATGTGAAGCCCTCTGGGTGTGCCTTCCTCCTCCACCACTGTAAAGCATGAGTGGGTCAGCTCCTAGTGGTGTCCGAGCCCTTCAGATCCTTACCTCTTCTCACTGGAATTTTACACTTTCTGCCCAGATATGAATGCAGGCTCGTGCAATGTGTTCCGGGGCATTAGGTTGCATTCACACGACGCTGCCCAATAATGGATTACGAGTCTCTCTGTAAGTCATTCCTTTCGACAACATTTCTCCTCTCCTCAGGAGAGGTGGTTTAGAACAAGAGCTTTCGCTGACTCATTGCGTTCAGATGTCGTTTTTGGCGGCGGAGGTTGCCTGGTTCCCTGAGGCTAAACATCTTTCGGATCATTTGCACCTTGATCATGCGAAAACTGTAACCACGCGGTTACGGCCATTCACACGCCTGTTGAATGAACAGGAACGCACTTTTCCAGCCTGTTACAGCACTTGGTGCAGATCAAGGCCGTCTCGCCGCGCCCTGCAACACTTCTAATCTCCCGTATAGCTCCGTGCAAACGATGATGTTTCCCAGCAGTGAGAATGCTTCACGTATTGTCTTATTTCACTCGGTTGTGGGAAAGATCCCTCCCTCTTCCCAAACGAGGGATTTTGTTGCCCACAGTTCAAAGAAGGCCTGAGTTTCCAGACAGTTGTGGCTTAAAAGCTTTCTCTGGGTAAATGGCTTCCAAGGGGCAAATGATTCAGTTGGATGCAGCTAAATCAGACTGGTATCTCCCATAATGCACCGCAGCACATGGTGCCTATACCTCACTGTTCTCCTGGTCCAGACAGTCTTTTAAGAGGAGCTTTTTGTTGGAGCAGCAAGGCTTAACCTTTGAAATGCATGAGAAAGAGAGATCACACTCTGTCCGTCTAGCAGTCTCAAAGGCCCCTGGGATTCATACAAGCACATATGTGGCTAACAGCACTGCTTGTTAAATCTGGTTCCCATGAGTTCTCAATCCCAATGGACCCGGAGATGGAAGAGTCTTCAGCATGGGGGGGGGGGGGGGGGGTTACAGTAGGCAGGGGAACCATCTCCATGTCAGTCTGGCTGGAAGACCGGGGTAAACCCACTGTGGAAGGGGGTTAACATGGAGAAGGTCTGAGGTCATGGCTTGGCACCAGGCACATTTCTGGAGAAGGGGTGGTCTGGGCGGGAAAGAAGTACTTCACTCCCTAGGCCAGCGCCGTTTCCCCTCTGCCTCGCTGGCTGGCCGTACAGACAGCTTGTACAACTAGGACTAGATAGATCGATAGGATATGACAGTTATTACCGTGTGTGTGGCAGTAAAAGTATAATAATATATACTTTTAAGCCGTACAATGCCGGGGAGAGACAGGGAGTTTTTGGTGTTTTTCCAATGAGAACAGGCAACAGTTTTCCTTGTACTAACAACCAACACTTTGGCGTCCATCACTTAGGGTTCGCCCTGTTTGTAGGCACATAAAACGTAACACTCATCAACAAAAACACACAAGTGTAAGGGTCTTTTGTTTGGAATCTATTATTAGTCTTGTATAAGGCTTTTTATGAGGGTTGATGAGTTGTTAAGTGCAACTACAACCAAGTAACAACGACTCTTTTGTTTAGTGGTTTGAACCTATTGTCATCCAATTTTGTGTTTTCTTGTTCATGCACATGTTTGTGGAGAACTCCAGGCAACAAGTCAAATAAAAAATGCAGCCTTCTAGTCTGCTAAGGCCTGTTCTTCAGCCCCATCCCCAGAGGCCTGTGCTGCTTACAACCTTCTCAGTCTCTCCCTTGAACTCTCTCCAGCCCTCACCGCTCTAGCGCTGAAACGGACCAACCTAAAACATTTAACATCGGCATCAAAGGAGTTAACTCTCTCCCACTGGTGAAACTCGGCTTTATAGTATTTTCCACTAAAGTAAAGAGGTACTAAGTAGCCACGCGCCAGCACAAAGAAAGAGTGCAGCAGACCCTGTCCCTTTCCCAAAACAGGACTGCAGCCAAAAATGAGAAAATTGGGTCTGATAAAACTGTCAATAAATGTCTAGGGGGAGGGAGAGAGAAAGTGAGTGAGAATAAGAGAGAGAGACAGAGAGGAGAAACAGCGAGAGGGAGAGAGGAGAAAAAGTTGGAGAAAGGGAGATCTTTGTCATGGGGCTTTTATTTAGTTAGTTGGTTTTACATTCAAGTTGGACTAGTGCCAGACCTAAGGAGGGGTTATGGAGGAGAAGATATTTAAGTACAGACAGACTTTGCCCGTAAAACAAAAGTTAATCTAATCTCATTAGTCTCAGATATAAATCCTACATCTGGTTATATTATCTTGCAACACTGCAATCAACAGCTAATTTAATACAACCATTTTTCCATAGTCTTTGATTTTTCACATTCGACAAAATAATGCCGCTGTCAGCTAATGTTAATTATATTTCTTCTTCATACCTAAATGTAATAAATCTATGAACAATCATAAGGTCACGTAAGTTCAAGCATGCAAAAAACTTAAAACGTAAAAAAATAAACATTCTTTCAATGCCCTAACACTTCTGAGGTCTTTGTTGTTGAGGCTAACAGTAGTGCTCAATCAAAGTGGGTCTCGTCCTTAATGAGGCAAATGTACGCCCGATTTCTGTGTGTCTTGGTACAGCAAAATCAAAGTTTGAAAGCCTGTCAAATGAGCGAGAGAGTCCATTAACCAGAATCGTCCTGTCAGACAGAGAGTGTGTGTGTCAATCCCTGAGAAAAAAGCACCGTCACAAAACAAAAGAAAGGCAGTCGCTAAAAAGGCGAGTCCTCCACCTTCCTCCTCTGCTTCCTTGCCTTCTTCCGTCGCGTCTTCGCCAGGTGGTTGGTGAGGAGGTGGACCTCCCTCTCCTCTTCCTCGTCTTTGCGTTCCTCCTTGTACCAGGGTCCCCACACCCCTCCGTTGTACAAAGGGTTGGAGCGCGAGTCTTTCGCCGGGTAGCGGACCGGCACCGCCGTCCTGTTGTACAGAGCCAGCCGCATCAGCATCTTCTTCACGATGTGTGGGTGGCGCAGCGAGAGGTCCACGCGCTCGTAGGGGTCGGCCGTGATGTTGAACAGCCACACGGACTTGCCCCGGTCCCAGCGCACGTGCTCGTTGTGCCAGCGGTTGGTCAGCAACCGGTTGGAGAACGTCTGCGGGGGCACCCAGTCGCTGTAGCCGGGAACCCCCGTCAGGAGCTTCCAGTGGCCCACCCGGAGGGCGGCGCGGATGGCCGTGTTCCAGAGGCCGTAGCCGGCCTTCCAGGAGCCGTTCTTGGCCTTGGTGTAGATGGGGTCGATGTTGTGGAGGATGTCCTGGCGCGGGGAGGGCCGGCCCTCGCTGATGGCGTCCCACACGTCGAAGCCGTCCAGGTTCAGGTCCTCGTCCAGGGTCCCCTCCCCGAGACCGATCAGGGTGGGGAACCAGTCGGTGATGTGGACCAGCCCACGACACCGCGTGCCCTTGTTCAGGAGCAGGGGGCTGTGGACGAAGCCCACCGCCCTGATGCCCCCCTCCCAGTAGGTGGCCTTGCTTCCCCTCAGAGGCCAGTTGCTTCCCCCGGCTATTGGCTGGCCACCATTGTCCGAAGAGTACACCATGACCATGTTGTTGTAGAAACCGTGGCGTTTCAGTGCCAGCGTGAGGTTGTGGATGGCCTCGTCCAAACAGGAAACCATGGCTGCGTATTTCCTGCGGTGGGGGTTGGGGATAGACTTGTAGCGTTCCAGGTAGCGGGCAGGAACCTGCAGAGGGGAATGGACCGCCTGATAGGCAAGATACAGGAAGAGAGGTTTCCTGGGGTTGTGATTGGCCAGGATATTCACAGCCTTTTGGGTGTACATTAGGGTTGAGTACAGGCCCCTATCTTGTTCCCAGGCCGCCTCCTCCCCTTCGTAGAGGTCGTACCCACACATACCTGGACCGTCGCATTTATAATGACTATAATAGTCCCCGCTGCCAAGCAAGGAGCCGAAGAAGGTGTCAAAGCCACGCTGGGTGGGCATGCAGCCGCGCTTGTAAAAGCCCAGGTGCCACTTGCCCACCATGTGGGTGGCATAGCCCGCCTGCTTCAGCTTCTGGGGCAGGGTCACATTTTCCAGGGGCAGGCAGTTTGCCTGGCTGGCTCGGATGACGGAGTGCTGGAGGCCTGTGTGGATCTGGTACCTGGAAGACAGAAGGGACGGCATTGTATCAAATGTCAGTTGACCGGTGAAGTAAGCAGAGCAAGGAACAGGGTTTTAGTCTTCTATTTTTCCGCCCACAACAACCGTCGTTTAAAACCCATACTGACATTAGCAGAACTGCATAGGTTCAACACAAAGCCATACAAATTCCTTAAAAGGTTAAGAAGGCAGACACAAGGGAAGTCATCAAGCATTAAAAACACTTTGGTTCCCCATGTAGTTCAGTCCCACGTGACCATTATAGTTTAATGCAACGTGTGGTAATGAGTGTTCAAGTTTCAAGTTCAACAAGCGTGTGACACACACACACACACACTGTAAAGGTGTTTTGATGTTCCTCTCTCAACTCAACAGTCATCAGTTGATTTAACAGAATTTAAACTGTAAAAGGGCTTCCTGAAAATTCTATGCTTGAATGGCAGTGGACTGAGTTATATAGGGTCACTACTAATTAGACAAGTAAACAGCCGGAGAAACGTTAATGTGCTACTGTATGACTTTCAATAAAATGCACCAAACGCAGTCCCAAGACCATGGTAATCCCCTTTAAAATGTATCATTTTATAAGTTAGCAAAGTGCAAGTGAAATTTTTTTTCACTTGCACAACGAACCCTTTCACAGACTACTAGTCTGCACAGAAAATGCTTTGTATAAAATGTTTACACTGTGAATTACCCATTCGAATGACAATGGACGCGGTCCAAGGCAAGCCGGTTTGGAACGGACAAATACTTTAAGTGTTCAGTGCACAACCTGGCAACCTAAACCTGGCAACACAAGTCCACAGTGTTTGACAGGAGATGTCCAAGACCAATATGGCAGAGGATGTTGTGGTGGAGGTATAGGTGGCAGCTCTTCCCAGAGCTCTGATGCAGGAACTGGAAACCTTTTACTAAGGAGGCGGCAGGAGACGAAGCGGTGACCTTCAGCTGACGAAGCTGCATTCATGTGGAGGCCATCTTGGCAGTGATAGATAAGTTGGCTTTGAAATGCTGTTTAAAAACACAGGTTGGGAAATAGAAAAGGACAGTGTTTTGAACAAACTTCAGACCCAACTAAAATATTCATTATGAATGGTTGGGTCCACAAGAAAACAAGAAGCTTGATGTCTACATCCCAAAAGATATAACCACAGGCAATGTCTGTACTCAACTATTACCACATATTTAGCTTCCATCAATCATAAGGAGCCACTGTCGAGTTTCAGTAGTAATCCAATGTAGAGCCAAGTAACGTTTATATACAATGACATAGTGAGTGCAGTCTGGCTTTGCTGCCTATGGCTGACAAGGCTTTTAAAGAGTCTGCCAGTGTCTATAGGAGACCGCCTGTCTTGGCTCAAAAGTGAGTCGACCTGAGATTTTGGAAGGCGTCTACATAGGGGGAAGAAGAAGAAAAAAAACTACCACTGACTTCAGCTCTGCCTGGATCCTCGACTTTGCTTTTAGAGAAAGCAAAGACAAAACACCAGTCTCCTTCTTCACTTCTCCCCCTCTCCCCCCCTCCCCCTCTCCCCCTCTCTCCCTCTCTCCCTCTCCCTCTCTCCCTCTCTCTCTCATCTCATCTCTCTCTCTCTCTCTCATCTCTCTCTCTCTCTCATCTCTCTCTCATCTCTCTCTCATCTCTCTCTCTCATCTCTCTCTCATCTCTCTCTCTCTCATCCCCCTCTCCCTCTCCCTCTCTCCCTCTCTCTCTCTCTCTCCCTCTCTCTCTCTACTGCTAAAGGAGGACACGACACACACCCATTGGTCTGGGAAGGTAGTGAAGGTGGTTGTTTGCTACTGCGCAAAGAGTAGGGTGAGCGAGTACCCTGTCTCTACCCTGCTGTTGAGATGTGGAGGTCGGGCAGACGGCGTGGGCCTGGGGGAGTCTGGGCTGGGAGGAGGGGGGGGGGTCCTCATGCTGTTCCACCTCCCACAAACACGTGCACAAGAACACGCACGGCCCCTCCACGCACCACAGCTGGGTCGGTTATTGCGCTGTACTTTAGGTAATTTATAGGTTTGGTTTGGTCTACGTTTCCTTAACCTTCAAAGTGATATGTGGGAGAGTGGAGCGTGCTAATGGATTTAGTTTAATTCTGGGAGCGTCAACCATCCACCCATGATCACTTCTTCACACACAGACGTCCAGGTGTTCCCTAGCATATCTTGAAGGCAGAACTGTTCATACACATTTTGTCTTTGATATTACATTGGTTTTTATAGCAAACAGCTAAATATATTTGAGGGAGCCGGCTAATCCCTAATTGGAGGAACTGAAAAGTACTAAAACACGGTTTAGTGTGATGAAACATTGGAACATTCTCGAAGGCTTCCAACTTAAATATTACTGACTTAAAAAGTTGGACACAACATCAACCTGTCATACGGTTTGCAAAAATACATCTGGATCATAGTGTGTCTACATGCTTGCCTGTATCCTGGTGTTTCTCGTTGGTGTGCATGTTTATGTGTGTTCTAATGTTTGCATGTAAAATGACAGCATAGGGATTAGCTAATGGGCCCCCGGGGAAGAAGGCCAGCTAAGAAGGTAATGGTTCCCTCTCTCCAGAACAGCATGCCTGGGGGGGGGGGGGGGGCGAGGCTCCTCCTCCACCACTGCATGGCAGATGTGTCTCAGCGCCTGTTGCCATGGTAGCAATGCTCACAACACGCCTGGCGCACAAAGCGTTCCTGCTTTGTCAGGGGTCGACTTTACGGAGCTCAAATCAGCGGGGGATGTCTACACGGCACCGAAAGGGGTAAATATCCCCAACGTCCCCATAGAGTGCGTTCTCAAGAGGGCACGTCTGCGTGCGTCTGCGTGCGTGCGTGCGTGTGTGTGTGTGTGTGTGGGGGCAAAGTTTTTCCGA
The DNA here is from genome assembly GCF_054491055.1 of Hypomesus nipponensis. Classification (NCBI taxonomy): domain Eukaryota; kingdom Metazoa; phylum Chordata; class Actinopteri; order Osmeriformes; family Osmeridae; genus Hypomesus; species Hypomesus nipponensis. The sequence goes on from NC_140385.1 coordinate 8,315,076, forward strand.
GGAAGCGTGGAAAGAGGACCACATGGTTTCATATGAAATCACCCGCCGGACGCACGAGTGTCGACATCGAAGCGGTGAGACCTGAAATCCCATTTCATCTTTTTCCACTTGACGGAGAGATCACAGAGGGCGGGAAGACGGGACGCAGACCGAAGTGAATGAATGCGAAATGAGGGGAATGCTAATCCTTGTGTGCGTTTCATGTGGACCCTCTTCAGATGGTGCTCTGGGCCCAGGAGGCTTCCGCTACCCCACAATAAACACACGACGAGATAGAGGCCTCATTGTTGTGCTGACTGCATGTCATTAAACTGTGCAATATGAATCCAGTGGTATGATGATCTAATACCAGACTGGGCAGGAAGAGAGAAGCCACATCTGTCCTGGGAGAAACACACGCACGCACGCACAACGAAGACACACACAATCAAGCTCTGGGAAAGTCCATGGCGGCTTCGACGACGACAGAGCCAAACCTGTTTACCCTGCTATATAACCCCACTGTCTATATTCTTGAAGGCTGGTTCCTGGGTGCAGATGCAAACTGCAAAGTAAACACCCCTCTACCACGGATCGTTTTCCATCACAAGGCATCCGTCCAACTCTCACAAGCAGTTGAGTTTGTGTTTGCCTTTTCCTCATATGGTCATAAAACGTTCACGTTTTCTGCCCTTTTATCTCGCCTCTCTGTCAGAAACGGATCGCTAGTGTGCATTCCATTCGAGTCCAAGTGAAACGTTTTACCCTTTACTCGATTTGCTGTTATTCGTCATAAAAAAAAAGAGGCTGGTCGAGGTGCCAGACCTCTCGTCGTGGACAATAACGTCCGCGTGATGACGAGGTCAAGGTGTGCGCGCTTTCGTCTTTCACCAGATCAACCATCCAACTGTAGGATGCTGACGGCGACTTGTACAGGCTGGAACGCCACGCATTCCTGAGGAACTTGTCGTTCCTCTCTGAGATAAGGGGGCTTCCGAGGGGAACCATCGACGTTGATGGTGTGTCTGGTGTTGCTGAAGGACGGTTCTGAGCCTTTGTGGGCCCTTTGAAAGCGACGCCTGGAATAACTGCCGTGTTTGAGACGGGCCCGTCCACCAGCGCTCCACCCCGCGTCCTGCTGGAGCTGATTTACAGACTCTCATTAAAACCCCGCGAGGCGTCGAAGGGCCTCTAGGGTTTGAAGGTCGAGGTTCAAAGGTGGGCCGTTGCTGCTTCCGACGTCCAACAAAAGCTTGGTCTGACGCCATGAACGGAAGCAAAAGAAAAGACTCTCAGCCGTTGGTGCCCCCACCCACTCTCCTTTATCATACTTTAAAACGGTATAGGGTCTCAACCGGGGCCAAATCAGATTCAAGTTACTGTACAATCTCAAACACCCCTTTAATCATGATATCGCTCCGGTTTGTTTACACAACTGCTCAGCCACAAAGCCAACTAAATCACACACTCCATTAAACAAATCACCAAGCCCCAGCAATCACACACGGTCCCACAAGGCAAGTGCCATTTGCCACTACTACTACTACTACTACTACTACTACTACACCGCCACAGAGACTGACTTCAAGTTACAAACCCTCGCTGGGCCAAGCGCCAGGGCCAAGCCATGTTAAAGTGCTCCACGTCCTCCCCACATATGGTTTGAATAAGCAGGCTCTCTGCAGCCTAATCACATTCAGCCTTGAAGCGATGTGGCTCACTTTCTCATTCTGTTCCCTTCCCTCCTCTCCCTCCCGGCTCAGCCACAGCTATCTCTGCACCGCCCCGCAGCCTCGCTCTTCTTCTCCCTTGGCGTTCGTCCGACCTTTCCCCTCACGCTCCACCAACCAGGAGCCCCGCAGATTCGTGTTCGGGGTCCACACCCTCACCTCCGGCTTCTGAATTCCTCCATCAAAACACTCACTGCCTCAACTACCCACTTGAACAATTTATCATCATCATCAAGCCGGTGCCTCGGGAAAGTGTGTGTAGGTGTGGATGGAGGTGCAGTCTGAATAGAGAGACAGATCCTCAGAGAAGCGGTGGGCGAGAGAGACGACACGACAGCCCACAGGCAGAGAGGAGGAAGATGAGACGTGATGCAGTGAGACGTGATGCGGCGAGACGTGATGGGGCGAGAGGTGAAGGGGCGAGAGGTGAAGGGGCGAGAGGTGAAGGGGCGAGAGGTGAAGGGGCGAGAGGTGAAGGGGCGAGAGGTGAAGGGGCGAGAGGTAAAGGGGCGAGAGGTGATGGGGCGAGAGGTGATGGGGCGAGAGGTGATGGGGCGAGAGGTGATGGGGCGAGAGGTGAAGGGGCGAGAGGTGAAGGGGCGAGAGGTGAAGGGGCGAGAGGTGAAGGGGCGAGAGGTGAAGGGGCGAGAGGTGAAGGGGCGAGAGGTGATGGGGCGAGAGGTGATGGGGCGAGAGGTGATGGGGCGAGAGGTGAAGGGGCAAGAGGTGATGGGGCGAGAGGTGAAGGGGCGAGAGGTGAAGGGGCGAGAGGTGAAGGGGCGAGAGGTGAAGGGGCGAGAGGTGGAGGCGAGAGGTGAAGGGGTGAGAGGTGATGGGGTGAGAGGCGGAGGCGAGAGGAGCAGCGGAGGTCAAATAAACGACAAGCTGCGGTTCGATAAGAGTTCCAAGCCACAGCGGTCAGTACCACAGCAGCACAGTGTTCCGCCTCACAGAGGTGCTCTTGGACGTCCTGTTCTTATCCTCGCTGGCCATCTTCTCCGCTCCGCCCACAACACCCTAGGGACCCTGGGGCCGCATTCCTAATCATTTGTTTGCTGACGGACGGCAGTTCATCAGAGATGTAGGCCTCGGATACCGGTTTCCCCAGCTTGGCAGGTTGTCAACTGCGACCACTGGGTCTGTCCCTGTGAGAAGCGAGGATCTACAGAGACACGGATGTCCCTGGAACTGGTCAAAGTGCATACTTTTATTCACCCAGGTTTATGAACGTTAGTCACACTGAAGAAGTCTATTAAGCCTTAAAGTGGGACAGTACAGTAGACATATTTTAAATAATTTTCCCAGCTATCTGACAAACAGCTGTGGGGTTGTAAACCATCCAGAAAGGCTGCATACTGGAGTCAGGAGAGAATCATGTGTCGGTTGCAGATGCCTCATTTTCCCCCCCCCCCCCCCTCCAATCCCCACCCCCCCCCCCCTTCCACGAAGAGAACCTTCAGCCCAGGCCGCACGTCTGCCGTGTCTGGGCACGTTTTGTCGTGTCGCCCCAGCGCCGAGACGCTCATATCTGGACATGCCAGAAGTGTGTTTACAAAACCTCTCCGGCAAATTCCATCATCTCAACCACCTTTGTCTGAAGTGGGGCCAATTCCAAAAGAGACCTGGTCTGGAGCATTGTCTCGCTCCGTCACACAAGCATTCCCCAGACATAGGCCGCATTCTTCCACTTTCCAAAAAGGACTGCGTGGCCGCTGCCAGTGAAAGCAACTTCTGCCCTGTCGCTGGCATGACTCCACCAAGCGGGTCTGCGAGTACAGGAAGGGTTCGTGGAGTTGCTGTCACTCAGAGCACCTCAGACAAGGAAGTTTAGCTGTAGCCTCTCATCTCCTCATCATCCTGCGCACCCTTGAGGAGAACCGGAGTTGTCGAGATGAGATGATGCAGCACTTTGGGAGGCCAGGTAGCATAGCAGTCCCTTCCCCTGCTCCCATCAGGGATCAAGAGTTTACTTTATATATATTATATATATATATATATATATATATATATATATATATATATATATATATATATATTTTGGGGGGGTCATTTTGGGGGCTTTTTATCTATTTTGATAGTGATAGTTAAGAGAGAGAGACAGGAAAGGCAGGGAGAGAAAGAGGAAGCCATGCAGAAAAGGGCTCGGGCTGTAACCCAACCAGGGCCCCTGCAGTACGGCCTCAGCCTACGTGGTTCGCTCTCTACCCGGTGAGCCACCAGGGTGCCCCAGGATCAAGTGTTCACATTGCTGTGAGAACAAGAGCAGGACAGAGGGTCCCTCTGGTCTGTCCATGTCTTCTCAGTTACAGACCCCCCTCCTCTCCGGACTCTGCCCAGGGAGCACAATGTGGGGATGAGAGGTGAGGACTGATATACACATTTCAGAGAAGCCCTGTGATCGCTCGAATGCTGGGGTCAGTCTTGCGTGCTGCCATCGGGTCACGGATCACTGGGAACGGACCCCCGAGGCCGGGAAACAGGGGGTCTGTGTGTGCGAGGCAGCGAGGCAGCAAGGAGAGGAAACAGGGGATCTGTGTGTTAGAGGCAGTGAGGCAAGGCAGCAAGCCCGGGGAAAAGGGGGTCTGTGTGTTAGAGGCAGTGAGGGCAGTGAGGCCAGGAGGCAGGGGGTCTGTGTGTGCGAGGCAGCAAGGAGAGGGAAACAGGGGGTCTGTGTGTGTGAGGTAGCGAGGCAGCAAGGAGAGGGAAACAGGGGGTCTGTGTGTTAGAGGCAGTGAGGCAAGGCAGCAAGCCCGGGGAAAAGGGGGTCTGTGTGTTAGAGGCAGTGAGGGCAGTGAGGCCAGGAGGCAGGGGGTCTGTGTGTGCGAGGCAGCAGGGCCTCTCCACAGTGGCGAGGTGTTGTGTTACAGGGAAGGAGGGTGTAGAGGGAGACTGGGACGACGCCAGCTGTACAGGGTCTTAGTACTATAGGTCAATTCAAAGCAATACACAACCAATAATATCTCCAATATGCTTGCAAACGTTCCAATATTCACTTAACCCTTGTGTTATCATTCTGACCCTAATAAACTTCATTTATTAGTTTTTGTATAGGGTAAAATTGGGTAAACACAACGATGGTTTGTTATGAACCTTTGGGTCATGTCCATGTTTTCCCTTTGAAGCAGTTGCACTGAACAACAGAAAGTCTCCTCTAAGGATTCTCCTGCAAGATGAATTCTCTTGGTGAATGTTCTCACATTTGGCCTTTTTTGGTTTTCCGTTCCAACTCCAAGTGCTTGTTATCATATGTTACTTCTTATTTTTCTTCTTCTTATCTTCCCATTTGTGGTATTGTGAGGGAATCTGGCTTGAACAGTGTAAACACATTAGACAAGGTCTAATTCAGTTATTCCTCACCACTGTAAAAACCCTAAACACCAGACAACATACATCACGTCACTCCAGACAAAAAGGAGAGCTGACCTCACTCTGACCTTACATGTGCCTGTGCTCTGGTCCATCAGCATGTTTATTTTTACCTGTCAGGAGTGCTTCAGCCCCCTGGATAAATCAAAATATTAATGAGGCAAAGAAACCAGTCCATGTGTTGACATTCGAGAGAACCTGATACACACAGTTGGCCAGAGACACGACTTCCAATGAGGATTCAAAAAACAAAATGTTGATTTGGAGAGCTGAGGGGATGTGTTCGGGTGGTTGCCAATGCCAAACATCTCAGGGGTGAAGGCGCGGCACACAAAGAAGGAAAAACATCGACTTTGACGTTTTAATGCTCTGAGGGAATGGATCACTGACGAGACAGTGGTGGACATCTGCTGCAGTCGTGAATTGGAAATCAATCCAGGATGGTTCATTCACTACACATGACAATACAGCTCTTTAGCTTCTCGTCTGCCTTTGAGATTTATACATGCAACCCTCAGATAGCCACACACACACACCACGAAGACACACACTTGTGCACTCCCGCCCAACAAACACAGAACAAACACTGCACACCCTCTCCCTGAATTCTAATCTTGACCTGGGAGGTGAATCGTCTAGTTTTGATCACATCCTCGCATCAACCCCTTCCACTCCCATCGCCCGTTCAGGAGTAGTCTGGTAACATAACTGACTCTCCACCTCCCTTTCCCTGTGGACACCACCATTACCCTTCTCCTGCTGCTGCGGAAGCAAACCAGGGGTGGAGTAGCGAGAGAGCCGCAGTGGCACTTTTCTCCTTATTTTCCCGGACGGCTGCCAGGAGAGGTGCCCAGCAACGTCTCCGTCTCCTGAGGAGTGGAACAGATGTGGGCAGGCACCCCTCCTCCCCTCCCCTCCCCCCCCCCCCCCCAGACCATCTCCTGGAGCCCCAGAGGACAAGGAGAACAGAAAAGCGCTGATGCGAAACCCAAGCACACTTCAAAGCCAAGCCGCAATCAAGCTCCCCCTGCTCTCTGATACGTTGGTATCTTTCCCTGCTGCTGGACCCAAACAAGGTGGTTGCTAGGGGGGGGGGGGGGGCAGAGACTTGCACAGCTTGCAAACAGTTAAGTAGTTAGTGGCGCGGTGCTTCTTTGCAGCTTATGGCATCCAAAGCAGGGCTTTGGGGTTTAGACGCTCTAGTCTCTGTAGTCTGAGTAGTCCCTGTGCTCGCTCAGCAGAATGAATGGATTGTGTGCTTCATTAAAATAATGGGCTGTCTTGAATGTTACCTAATTAGGATACCCCATGAGACCATGATAAAAGTGTAAACCCTGCACACTGCTGTAGTTAATCACATGATCTGCTATAAACAAATTGGTATTGAACACCTCTTTTCCTGTTGCCCTGATGGTCAAAAGGGCTAGATGTCCCACCAGCTTGTAATGCCGTTGACATGGAGAGTTATCGATATGTGGATTGACAAATACCCTTATCCAAATGTATATCAGAAATTGGACGAGAGAAACTCACCTGCCGGTCATGAGTTGACTCCTAGAAGGGCTGCAGAGCGGTTGGACGTAGTAGTTCTCCAGTTTCACTCCCTGCGCGGCCAGCCTGTCCAGCGTCGGAGTCTTGATCTCGGATCCGTGGTATCCCACGTCCCGGAAGCCTTGGTCATCCACCAGAATGAAAATGATGTGAGGCTGTGTAGATGTCTTGTCAAGTTCATTCACTCGGTTGCGCAAATTCTCATTCCAATTTTCCCACGACATCTGATAGCCTTGCGTTGAAGATGAGAACATCAGTAAACTCGCCAGAACACTAATAAGAAACATCTTTATCTTCAACGCGTGCATTTTTGCATCTCGTCAAAATTGAACTATTTGATACATCGTTGCACACACACTTAAAATGAAAAAACTATGTTTTCTGATACATCGAAAAGGGCTACATAGTTGCTGGTTGTCATAATGGATAAAGCTTGTGTGCGGTGGCACGTTGTACATGTTCGGGGGTAACAGCAACACTTGGAAATTGGGTTCGCATTATAGTCAGTGTCCTATTCTTCCACAGTAAGTTTGTCTGCAGGCAACCGTATCAAAAGCTTGACAAAAAAATGAAAACACAACCAATCGATGACCCTTCTTATGTCAGTTCCAGCTATGTGTGCCGAAAAGAAAACATGCATTTAATTAGTGGCACAGTCTGTTAACTGTTCAAATCACAAGAAACCCAAAACTGGATGCCAACGTTCTAAAACGGTTCACACTTATCGTTGAAGTTACTTGATTGTGAGTCTTTGCTCCAAACAATATCCGAGAAATGCTTGCTTTTAATTCTCAGCTAACGGCTCAAAAATATTCCAAGAGAAATTACAGATGAAACGTGAAACAGGTTCGCCTGGCTGTGCAGAATGAAGAGGTCCAATCCCTTCCAAACTGTGAGTGCAGCCTTCTCAAGCTGCCCTGAATGAACGTATACAGCGGAGAGCCTATCCCTTGTGTGCGCTCTCTCTTCTCAACTGAAGTGCTGCACCGCTGCACTTTACCGCGAAAGTAAAGACAAGTGTGTTCAATCATGCTTATGCATGACTGACACTGGCTCAGTGTGCCTATCTGTCACCCAAACGCGCGGTCTCTTCTCAGTTTATTTATTTAACTCGAGAAGTGCAACCCTATTGGTTGTGTCAGTGATTAAATAATTGGAGACGAATAATTCAAATGAGTTACAACTGTCCTGACGTGAGAGTGACTGATTACATGTTTAGCCAACTCGGGACTCCTGGGCAAGAAGCTCAATGTGTTTTCTGAATTTTCAGTCGTGGAAGTCTGACATTTGATGTATAGCTCGACCCTGGAGACAGACATTAAACTTGAGAAAACATTGGTGAGGAGATAAACCTGTAATCTCTCATCTGTCATAAAAACTGGTTGCCTATATTTTTACTTTACATGTTGCTCTCCTTGGCATAGACAATATATATATAGCTACCTTCACCACAGAATGTGTTGACTTTTCATGGACTAATGATACATAAAAACAAATCTTCTCGAATAGACTCTATAGGCTTAAAATGATAACATTTCATACTGGTATGATCCATGTTATGGCTCAAGAGAAGACTAGCCTACTTGGTGTGCTGAGAAAGGATTCCTTCAGCCGGGCTTATCTCATCGAGCATGTTGACTTTCTTGAAGGGAACGCAGAAGTGGACTCAGCCATGCGGTCCACCAAACTTTGACAGATATTATTATGATTAGGGGCTCGTGCATAAAGAGCTTGGTGTGACTTACTGAATTGGGCAAGAGGTGTTGGAGGGTGTACAGTGTGCGTCTTTGAGCAATGCTAAACCGATGGAGACTTAGGTTCCATGCGTCCAGAACTCACTCTCTCAGGCACTCGCACACACACACATACTCCTAATGACCCAAAGCGCGGGTGTCTGAGAAATGAATACATTTTCTGCGCAATAAACAAACGTTGACAGACAGAAACTGGGTTTGCTCATACAAGATGTGGACACAGGCCTCGCAGGACAAACAGCGGCTGTACTCACTAAGGTCCCTCGACTTTCCGAAGGTTTATCGCAAGTCGAGCTCACCTGAGCAGCCCGTGTGTTCAGCCGTTGCGGTCACTCAGAGTCCAGATGGGTCTTGCTTGACACGAACAAAGGTCAGCCCAGTTCTTCATTTGCCTATTACCCTTTTGACTTTGTAAAGTGGCCAATGATCCATTGGGCTTTTGTGCCTTGACTCCAGGGCATTCTGTCCAGCAGAATGAGTCATTCACTTTGTGAGAGAACTCCCAGTCCCTCGTCAACTCTGCTGTGAAAGGAAGATGCCCTCCAGTACTCTGCTCACTCACCAAGTCCAGAGTACCAGTAACACTTCCTCGCTGTTTGGCTCGTCGGATGGCCTCATATGACTCACTTCAGAGATGATGCAATGGCACAGGACGTGAGGAGCCAGACTGATTCCTGTGAGCCCGTGCCACCTTGGAGAACCCCCCCCCCCCCGATCCCTCTCCCTCTGGCGTTTGAAAGAAAACGGATGGCAAACGTCATCTCTTTGTTTCCAGGATTTTTTTCCCGAATTATGACAGTAAATATGCAGGCTTCTACGCCACACACACTGGTAGACTGAAGGGCTCTGCCAACCCTCTTCTGTTCTCAAAACCCAAGCTCCCAGCACATTCCAACAGAGCCGTCTTCCTGCATAATTGCCTCATTGTTAAGGTGACTCACTTTACAAGATTAAGCACTGAAATAATAAGGGTTTACTTTCAAACAATAGCAAAAATCTCATCTGGGGAGTTTCTTTGAATAGGACCATGTCTCTTGGCTTGGCTTTGTTTGTTCTACATTATGTCTCCATTGTTCGGGAGATGTAACTCTTACTGCCAAGTCATAACAACAACATTTCCACACATACAAATCTGTTAATCGTCTGGCTACATTCAGTCAGTATGTCAGTGTTTCCATACACTCCCAAGTGCTTAGGCTAACAGGGTTAGCATCGCAACAACCCATCTGTGTTCACACAGATAAAGCAGAGGATTCTCAGCGCTGGGGTGTTGACACAGAGATTACCGGTGAGCCAGTGAGAAGGACCCTCATGATGAGAGCCACTCACCCGCAAACTGTCATTGTGTCAGACATTCCAGAGTAGCTTAGAGGGAATACCGACAGAGCAGGTGGAGCAGTTTAGGCATACTGTACTTCATAATGCACCGTAGCTAACCCTGATGGAAAGATAGGGAAAGAATGTCAAGTATGTTCAAGCCGTCATTGTCAAATCTTGATTAAATATTGCTTGCTTTGAGCAGTATTACCTGTTTAAACAACTTTTGGTTGACAGTTTTTTGCTTTTCCTCCTAAAGGTGAAGGTTAAAATACAAAGTAAAGTGAAAAAAATGTGACATTCAAATATAATTTACCTGTCACACAATCTTCTTGAAGTGGGTTTGATGAACTAAGCAATCTGGAATTAACTCCTGTACCTTTTAGACAATTCTATTGGATAAAATGAGTCAGCCAATCCATTAACTCTCAGTTACCATGTGTTCTGTCCTATCCATCCTAATGGCAGGCTAATTCAAGAGTGTTAAAGTTGTAATGAGCAACAGACTCTGCAAGCTCTTAATAAGGCCTGATTAAAAGTAAAAGAACAGGCAGTCAACCTTAAGCTCTATGTTTTATTAGACCTGACTGGGCAAAAACAAGCTGTTTTTACAAGGGTTCATGTCCGCCAGCTCTCTGCATTTAAAAATGAAGACCAAAAAAAAATTGCCACCAACAAACATGGTTTCCACCAACGAAAAATCATTTTTCTCTTCATCATGTTTTTTGACTAAAGATTTTACTTTGATGCACACTGCTAGTCACGCAAGGCGCTCAAAAGAATCTATCATCTAACATTACTTATTAGAGGGTAAAAGACAGAAATAGGTTGGTGCGACATGCCCCAGCACAGCTCTCATTGCTGACAGATAGTAGGCTTTGTTTGTTCCTGTGTGGGCAAATTCAGGGACGCTAACCCTCTGATGTCATCTTCCTGTTTGGATTTGATAGGGTGACAGAGGCACCTAAATGAAAAGAGGCACATCAGCCTTTCACCGTAAGGCCTAGTAACAGAGAAAAGATGGTGTAAAATGGAAAAAATATGGTGTGAAGAGATGATTAGACACATTCATGGGATTTAGATTGACAGGTTTATCGACAACAAATATAGCAATAGTTACCTAAGGGTTCATTAAAACAGAAGTTTAAGGATGCATGTAGGTACTACCTTGAAAGATAGACGTGGAGATGACAAAGAATGACTTCAGATCCGATGGTCCTGCTAAGGTGGCTGAGCAGCAGAAACTTGTGAAAAACAATATTTCTAGACAATTTACCCCCTGAGGTAGCAGGTGTTAACTGACAGGCATGCACTCCCCCCCCGCCCCCCCCTCACCCCCCCAGGCATGATTGGACCCTCATGCTCCTGGTATCTGAAATAAGATTTAGCGGTTTCATCTTTGCCTCATCTTCCCAACAAATAACACAGCTGGCTTGAACAGGCACGCAATGACAGCCATTGGAGCAAAAGAGGACATCCAGTCAAAACACAATCTGAAGTGGGAAGTTTACAACACTGCCTGGCTGACGTGACTCCAAACAGAAGGCGTCGCTAGATCATGGGATGTCGGCCCTGCGGTTCCACAAAGAAAGAAGTTCAGAGAAGAGAAAGAGGAGAGCGGAACCGTCCAGAAGCATTTGTCGGAGTCGGAAAACCCCATGGAAAAGAAAGAGAGAGATATTACAGAGAATGACTGGAGGATGAGCAGGAGAGGATGGAGAGAGAGGAGGGTAGGGTACCATGAGAGCAGTGAGGTTGAGGGAGAAGTCAACAGTGGGCTGATTCGAGGACCATATGAGCCTGAATATGACCTCTGAACTTTCGACATGTCCGGCCAGACGTAGCCAGAGAAAGGGACTCTTGTGCTGAAGAAAAACACAGGTGGGCTAACATCGACCCAAACAGCTTTCCTCACTGTATTATGTCAGACGCTACGACTGCAATTCAACCCGCGCCTCCACCAATGACCTCGCAAGCTAACACCGACACACTAAACAAAGTTGACTTGCTAATAAAGAAGTTAGCGCTCTCCTCAGGTAAAAACGACTTCCCCGCGACAAGGCAATATCTATTAGGGGGTCGCTGGCTGTGTTATTCCAGTGTGGTTTCGTTGGCCACGTGCACAGCTGGACAGGAGCACAGCCCCCGTTTAGCATGGCGAGTGCCTAATGTGTTATCCAGTTGGCTCAAATGACTGTATCAACAGGGCCTGTTTTCTCTCCGTGCACCATGAGTTAGTGCCCCCCTCCTCCCCTGCACCACCAACAGTCCCCATCGGAGGACTCAGAGCTTCCAATGCAAGCCTCTTAAAGCTGTACCCTGGAACAGTGCAGGCTGTCCAGCTGTTTGGAATGATATGAGCTGTCAGTCATTTTTATGTCCGCTGCCAAAATAAAAGTGAGGGAGATGGATTGATGGGGAGAAATGTTCAGGGTCGCTCTTGAAGCTCGCACAACGGTAACTGGCCCTGGTCCCAGTGCCGTGTTCCTTTGGTTCGACGCAAGCTTCTGTTCTCCTCTTCAGAACTTCTGAAAGCTCAGCAGCTCTGCCTCTCTTCTTCCTCTGGAGATATAGTGAAAGAAAATAAACAAAACGCTGAGGCAGAACAGCAAGGAGAAGAGAGAAGACTTGGAAGACTAGAATGAGAAAAACCTAGAGGGAGGGAGAGAGAGCCAGAGGGAGGGAAAGAGAGGAAAAAGGAGAGAGGTGAGGAGTTAGGAGAGAGGAAAGAGAGAAAGAGAGGAGTGAGGAGAGTGGAAAGAGAGAGAGAGGGGCAAGTGAGAGAGAGAGAGAGAGAGAGAGAGAGAGAGAGAGAGAGAGAGAGAGAGAGAGAGAGAGAGAGAGAGAGAGAGAGAGAGAGAGAGAGAGAGAGGAAAAAGAGAGGGAGGGAGAGAGAAAGAGAGAGAGGGTAAGGAGTCATTCCTGGCTGGGCTAGGATGTCTGGTGTGGCACCAGGTGGATCCTTGGGTCCTGACTCGACTCCAGCAGAGAAGCAGAATGAATGGAAACAAGGGAAAATGCCTCAAGCAGAGGAGACAGAGAGAGAGGGAGAAGGAGAGGAGACAGAGAACGCGAAAGTAAGGCCACGGAGCACAGACGTGGGGTTGGAGAGGTCTCCTCCGAACGGAAAAGGCCGGAAGACACAACAGGCGATGACAGGAAGAGCGGGGACAGAGAACGACGATGAGAAGTGAGCGTGAGGAAGAAGGGATAGGTCCGCATTTCCATCCATCACCTTTTAAGACGTCCGCATCGCCTCAACCCAGTAACCCCATACTCACTGCAGCCTGTGGCTGAAGCAGAGCTTAGGCGTAGCCGGGGACCATCTATGCCAAACTATGCACCGGGATGAGGGTCATAAAAGGAGCGTTAGGATTTCCAATGCCAGCCAAGAACCGGATTACCGCACAGGGGAAGTATGCAAGTCGTTTTTTGTCAGGCGTCAGGGTAGACAGCTATATGCAGCCGCGGGTTTTGACATGGAAGTATCCTGCGGTAAGGCCGAGAGGCCCCCAGCCCCGGTCGTATAAAGGAGCTGTAGTGGTGGTGTGTGTACGCGCTGTTACCACGTCGTAAATCTGACAAGCTCCTGCAGAGCCGGGGTCTCTGCGACGCCGCCGTCGACCGCAGCTCAGCTGTGACACGCGCGGCGCCGTAAAGGTTGTCATCGGACGTCCCGTTTACGGGCGCCGTGTGGAGCCTTGGGTCAACGAGCTGAGTCAGAGGTTTTGTTTGACAGTTCCTTGTTCCTCTCCTCCTCTCTCCTTTTTGTCAGCTTCTTTCTCTCTCTTCCTCTCTGGAAGTGTGAGGACCTTAACACATTGTCGGGTGTGTTTTCAAATGTCACTCAGCACTGCTGACCCGGGCGCACTTCCTGCTTTGCCTCACAGAGGTCGGAAGTCAAACATACCACAGGACAGATGTCGGTCAACTTACAGTCGTTTGACTGCAGTTAGTGCGATTCCATCACGCTCTCCATCTCTCTCTCTCTCTCCTGGCTGATCAGTTGGGTGCTATGAATGCTAGTCTATACTTCGTATCATATGATATTGTCAGAGGAGTGAGTATTTCAGTCCAAATATCATCTCTCTCTCTCTCTCTCTCTGTTCATTCGCAGGTCATGTCATTCTGACAGCCCTCGGTGAAGCCAGAGTAAACATCATGCTTTCCTCTCTGCGGGTGATCGCAAGGGTGCCCGTCAAAATGGAAAAACCGGCATGTCACTCCCATTCTGGGGATATGGCTTCTGTGGATGTTAGAGGTGGGTACCAGGACCCATGGTGCCCTTGGACCTGCCTGCTCTCCAGAGAGACATCAGCCCTCCTCCTGCCCTCCCTCTCCCCTTCTCTCCTTCCCCGGACAGAGACCCTGTTGTGTGGGACACCATAACAAGGTCTGCCGCCCCCAGCTCACAGAGGACACACTGAGTGGGGAGAGAGGAGGCAGAGGAGAGAGAGGAGGACGTGCTTAAAAGGGGGTGATTGATGGAAATGGAGAAAACTGGGAATGATATTGTGAAGGATCTGGAATCAAAGCGTGCGCGGGTGGGGATACTGAATCCGAGACACACAAAGAGAATCTTAATTGACTGATGAATGAAAACAACAAACCAGAGAGAGAGAGAGAGAGAGAGGGAGAGACATGGAGAGAGACAGCCCAAAAGTAGAGCAAAACAAATAAACCAGTCCCCCTCTCCCTCCCTCCCTCCCTCCCTCTCTCCCCCTCCCCCCCGCCTCTCTCTGCAGAGTCGCGTGGCTGGCAGAGGGTCAGAGAAGGGGCCTGCGAGGTAATTATGTCCCTCTACATTTTAACAAGATCCCAACCTCACACAAAGAGAGCCCACTGTGGGCCTCGGGCGTTATTTTTAGTTTGCGCCAGTGCATGCTGGTCCAGGTGGAGGTGTATGGAGTTAGGTGGACTCGGGGCTGTAATCAGCCGGTCGCTGCCTCGGCTGGTCTGACACTAGATGAATGAGCTCTGTTTCCCAGCGACACACTGACTCTCTTTCACCATACATAAGCCCCTGTTGAGAAGAGGTTTTTTTTAGAGGCAGCGGAGTCCTTCTCTCGTTGGACACACAACACACGCTAACACGGCTCCGGGCATGCGTGTGTGTGGGTGTGGGGGGGTTCTGGGCCTCTGGATGTGATGGATCTGTGAACGTGGGTTTCGACCAGGAATCAGACATGACCCAGAAAGCTACTGTATAATGTATGTAAACACACACTGTATAATGCATGTAAACACACACTGTATAATGCATGTAAACACACACTGTATAATGTATGTAAACATACATAACTCTATCAGACACCATGCAGGTCTGAGGGGCCTTGGT
This sequence comes from Hypomesus nipponensis, assembly GCF_054491055.1. Classification (NCBI taxonomy): domain Eukaryota; kingdom Metazoa; phylum Chordata; class Actinopteri; order Osmeriformes; family Osmeridae; genus Hypomesus; species Hypomesus nipponensis. Next base: position 8,330,111 of record NC_140385.1, read on the forward strand.
TAGGTCAACAGCAGACCTCGATTCAGCTCATTAATCTGATCCTTCCTCAGACTAAGTCCTGCGAGTAAGTGAGTATCCATGAAATGTTTATTCTCATACACTGACATGAGAACAAAAAAATAAAAAAGACAGCGTGTAATTTGGCAAGTACGTTTGCGGGGAGTGTGGTTCACCCACCCATATGTGCAGTGTCTCCAAACAGCATGACTTCATTCTTAACCAGTATCGCCCACAGCGGGTGTTTGAGGCTTGTCATTATCTGAAAACCTCGTCATTTCGCACCAAAGTTTCTGTTTCGCCAAGCCAAAACAACAAGGGGCACAGCTAGGACGCATCTTTGAGTACAGCTAAACACAACCAGCTGTGCATTTGGTGTATGTTTATGCGTGCGTCCTGGTGGTTGCGTCAGTGCGGAGGGGGATGGAAGGGTGGGACAGATGTATCAACAGGAGAGAGCTCCACTGCTGAATCACCGCTTCCTCCCCCACTCCCCCAAAGCCCCGCCCCCCCCCCCCCCCCTCCTCCATCCGTGCTGTTTACGAGGGTGGAAAACAGATTCATTGATCCAACCTGAAAACAAATGGAGTGGTTTCCTCCTCTCTGGAAGCTGTGGGATCGTACGATCATGATGACTACATGGGAAATGCTCTCAGACTTGGGCGGAAGGTTCCGTTGATGAGGACTATCCCATATGGATGATGATGGGGAGATGAAAGGGAGGAGGGGCATAAAAGTAGAGAAATTAAGAAATAGAAAAAGCTTATTTGAGTTCAAGCAGCCTTGCTAGATGTAAACAAATCCCATTTCGGGTGTTTAAACATCAAGGTCCCAAGGCTACGAGCTCATCGCCTCATCTATTCTAGAGTCCCTGAGCTTTGCAGACAAAGGCAGACAAAGTCACAGTCCTTGCAACTCAGTGGGAGTCAGAAAAGTACTCTTACTGACCTCCAACCAGCTGTCTGCAGAGTACCTGGGTCCTAAAGACAGCCCCCACTCGAGCGAACAGGAAAGGCAGGATTGAGACACGACGTGACCACGGAGGAGTCTGGAACCAAGATGAGAGATCAGGTTTCTGGGGGGAAGGGGGGGGGGGGACACAGTGGGGGACGGACGGTGGACAGGGGAGACGAGGAGGGGAGATTGGGTTCCCTCTGAAGGAGACAAAGGATTGTGGTTGTGTGTATGTGTGTAGGCATGCGTGCACTGAGACAAGGGCGTGTTCAATGACGACGTTTTGGGGTCAATAGACTTTATAGCATACTTTACTTTACAATCTTTTACCAATAAAGGTTTTTCTACGCTGTAAAGATTATCAGTCTTTACGAGGGCAAAGTAATAAGTTCTTCTTCTTTAAGCAAAACCCCCCCCGATCCAAATCTTGTGCCTGGAGAACTTATTTGATGAAAACCAGAATATAGTGAGCGTCACGTTGACATCATGACCCTGGGTCGTGTGCTATTACCATCATAAATCTGACGGACACACTTTGAAACACATGCAGCCACAGGGCAAATATAAACATCCTGTAAAGAGCCTGTGAGTGGGTGTATACATGTGTGCCATCAGCTATCTGAACGCGTCTGTGTGTCTGTATCTTTACAGTTGTGTGTGTGAGAGTGTGTAGGTGTGTGTGTGTGGGCCCATGCATCATCTCATGTCCATGGGCCGACCTCCAGCTGTTGCTGATGAGTCGCCAAGGGAACTCAAGCCAGGGTCCAGCAGATCCAGCGCACACGTCTATCGCCACGGCAACGACCTCCACTCCGTGTCTGGCCGCCCGGCCTGACGGGAATGTGCTAGAAACACCCCATCCCAGCGCACGCTGACGGAACACGGTCGGCTTGCCTGCCTCTGCCTCTGCCTCTGCCTCTGCCTCTGCCTCTGCCTCTGCCTCTGCCTCTGCCTCTGCCTCTGCCTCTGCCTCGCCCTTCCCCTGGCAGGTAACAGTTGTTAGTGTTGTTTCTCACATCTTGGCGTGAGCACACAGTCAATGTTTTAACACGTTGGACTAACTTACTCAGACTGAAGTAGCGTAGTGTAAATGTACGTGTGCGATGGTGTGAAAAAAGGGTGTGGTGCGTTCCGGGTCTTGGGAATACGTTTTTTGAGAAGAAGTGTGGGGTCTGTACGTTACCAAACAATAACAATCCAAAAAGACTTCCTGAATGTTTGGGTTCAAAGGATGTCTTAATGCTCTCTTTCTCTCTGTCTTCCAGGCTTCCCGCCAGGATTTTTGGTCCAGCAACCACAGTCTCCCTCGTGAAATGTAATACTGTCATCCTCACATGAAAAATGTGGAGCCACTAGATTTCAATCTGAGACTTGTTAAAATGACACCGGTTGGTTCCTCACAGGATTTGGACTGGTCTCAAACACAGTAATGTGTAAATAGCTGGTGGGACACCAACCATTTCTTTTATATCCTTGACATTGTGGAGCATCACAATCAAAACTTTACAAATCTGAAACAACAAATATCTAAAGTACCATACTGTTAAACATCACTATTGCCAATGCATGATACAACACAATGGGAAGGCCAAGAACAAGATTATACTTAAGCATTCCATTCATGAGCTAACTGGTGGGAAAGTGTTGATGAATTACAAGAGGTCCTGTCATACCAAACACGTGTTCTAACGTTCATCTTGACCTTGGAATTTTTCACAGCGTTTCTTGGCACTGGTTGCTTGGCAGTACTTGTCCAGACAATTGTTTTGTATTTCACTTTTAGAGGAGACTACTTAAAATGGCAATCATGACAATAATTAAACTTCATGATGTTACTGTTTTGTGCCATATGTGTTTTCTGCCACATTTACATTGTATTTATATTTTTATATCAATATATTGGGGGGGACATTTTGACAAGATGTCACAATATATATTATGATTACGGCCCTGCCAAAAGTGTAGAAGAACTTTCACTTCTTGTCAATATTTTGTTCTTTGTTAGTACTCCCCCTAGTGTCGAATATCCATCACTTCAAATTTGCTGACGTAATCAAAAAGCGCCACACCACGTCACAGGAAGTTGAACTAAAAGCTAGCAGTTTTCAAACTGAGCGGCGGGTAGAAAAGACGACGCTTAAAAACAACCAAGAACCACATTAAAGACTAAACAAATAAAAAAAACAAGAAAAATGACGAGCACACTAAAGGGAATTACTCTGAAGGGGAGCGCTGAGCTTGTGGCCGAGTTTTTTTGTAAGCATTTGACCTTAATTTGTATAATTTACAGGTTACTGTAGACTACAGTAATCTTACTCCAGAGTGAAATTGTGTTGAGCGACTAATCAACGGAGCTAGCTAGCTAGGCTAACTTAGCGAAAACTGTTGCCAACATTATAATGGTGGGCCTGGTATATCTAGCTTGCTAACTTCTACCTAGCTTACAGGCCACGTCGCTGCCTTTACAAAGTTGTGTTCGTATAACGTGCTCGATTGCGAATAAAACGACTCCATTACCTTGCATTGTGTGGTAACGATCAGTTTTTTTCTGACAGCATTCGGAATCAACAGTATTTTGTACCAGCGTGGCATCTATCCCCCGGAGACGTTCAGTCGAGTCACCCAGTATGACATGAGCCTACAACTTACCACGGACACCAACCTGAATAACTACCTGACTAAAGTAGTAGCTCAGCTCAAAGGTATACACCCATGCAAGCAGGATGTTCTTGTAAATTAAGTTATTGTCTAGAGTTTGCATTTGTGAAAACAGACATGGATATTTACACGTAATGTGTTAGATTTCACACTGAAGACGTGACTTTTCACTAGCTAGTAAAATGAAGTGTTTCTTTTTACAGTTCAGGATAATTAAGCATGGTACATTTCACAACTCAGGTCAATGGCGACATTATAGAAGGCCTTGCGTTTTTTTTTTTTTTTTTGCATTTCAGAGTGGCTCTTTGACTGCACCGTCCAGAAGCTGGTGTTGGTGATCACCTGTCTTGAGACCAACGAAGTGCTGGAGAGATGGCAGTTTGACATTGAGTGTGACAAGACCGTCAAACAAAGCAGGTAGGACACTGTTCCCTAGTGGTAGGGTAGGGGGGGGGGGGGGGTTGACAATGATTTGATTATTTACAAAAATAACTGTCTTTCGTGTCATATGGAAAAATAAATGAACAAAATGTCTTCCTAGCGCCCCCAGGGAGAAGTCTATTAAGGTGATCCAGGATGAGATCCGCTCGGTCATCCGACAGGTCACGGCCACGGTCACCTTCCTGCCTCTGCTGGAGACGGCGTGTAAGTCCGTCACACGCACACTCACATCCCCTTCTCTCAGGCCTTTAACCCAAAGCCTTGAAACAGCGTGTTTCGAGGAGCTGCATGGTGTCATCAGTAGATATACTGTCGTTCTATTGTAGTTTTACCACGTACCCCCTTATGCCTGGCAAACTAACCCCTGGCGACCTCCGCCCACGTCCAGGTGCTTTCGACCTGCTGGTGTACACCGACAAGGACCTGGAGGTGCCCGAGAAGTGGGAGGAGTCGGGCCCGCAGATCATCGACCAATCGGAGGAGGTGCGCCTGCGCTCCTTCACCACCTCCATCCACAAGGTCAGCAGTATGGTGGCCTACAAGAGGACCGACTCGGCCTAGCCCTCACCCACAAGACCTCTGGATATCCAGCCTTCACCCACAAGACCTCTGGATATCCAGCCTTCACCCACAAGACCTCTGGATATCCAGCCCTCACCCACAAGACCTCTGGATATCCAGCCTTCACCCACAGGACTTCTGTATATAGTTACTCATCTGTCACTGTTGCATGCTGTGGGTAGAGAAACAAAGGTAGCTTTTACCCTTCAGTCTGGCCTGTTTCCTGAAGAGTCACATGGTACAATGGCAGATACATACATGCAATAACACCCTTCTTGAGGGTCTGTTGTATTCCGTATGCAGCCCCCCTGGTATTAGGATGCTAGCAGTTTGTGGAGCAAAAGAGGTAGTGCAGCATCGCTAAATCAAATGCGACCCGAAGGATTTTTACACTGTCCTGTTTTTCTACCTGTGCTGTCATGTGTGTCTGTTGTTGTTTTTACTGATGGTTCTGCTGTCCTGATGATATTGGGCTGTTTTGGCATCCCGGTTTCTGCATGGATGAAAATGTTGCCGGTTGAAATGGTGACTGATCCATTTGAAATGATTTTCTTTTTCTCTTTCAATGTATTTTCTTTCTCCGTCTTGCGTCATTTGGTCGGTGTGTGTTGTTTTAGATTCCTGCTAAAACTACAAATAAATGGCTCTTTTGATCACAATTTCATATGTTGGTTCTTTTGACCACAGGTAAAAAAGACACTCTTACATTGTTTATAAAACATAAATGAAAAAGGGCTAAAGTTAGCACAAGAAACGGCAAGTAGAAAAGAAGCAGCCTTTAATGGGAGATACCATTCACCTGTCTCACAGTGTTCTCAGAGTCCACAGAACCACTCTGTTTCCTCACACTCAAACCTTTACCATATCACATGACTCCAGCGTCCAATACTAACCAAGGCTGCTGCCCCTTGCTGTTACACAACTAGCACACGGGTGAGCTCCCAGTGGAAGCCCTACACCCTACACCCTAAGCACATGCGGACGAGCCACTCCAATCAGAGGGCGTCACAAGGACTAATACCAATTTGCGGAAACCAATCCAATCTTTTAGGTTCTCCACATATGTGTAGGGTATTGTTCAGGATCTAAGGCTTGATTTGGGATTGGTTGGTGCAATGCCCTCTTTCTACACATGCAACACACAATGTCTGCCATTGGTGGAGGGGAAAACAACACGTTCCCTGTTCTACCCAATCAGAGACCAAAGAGGTTAAGAGGTTTAAGCGCAAATTCAGACACAGGAACACATATACAGTCTAGGAGACTGTTAAGAGTACAACATTTCAACCACAGTAACAACTGGGGCATCTGAACACGTACCTCTACAAATAAAAAGTGCTGAAGTTTGGATGAGTCTAAACAAGCCTGTATGTACTGTGAATAGTGGACTATGCACACAGAGAAACATGACAAAGATTGATTAAGACGGTTTTGGTTCGTCAACTGGAATTCCGAGATGGTTTTGTAAATTCCATTGTCAAATCATGTTCTCATTTTCCAGTGTTTTATATGATGCGTGTGTATTTATGTCGGAGCTAATTGAATTTGGGTTTTTGTTGCCAGGGCACTCCACTTAATTCTATTTCAAGACATCAAACAGCCAGTTCCTCACACATTCAGCATGCTTCTAGAAAAAAAGGGAGTTTGGAAATATGGCCATCTGTTGGACTAGTCCATTATCAGAAAGATAGGGGGGAGGGGGGTGCTGTGCCAACTGGTTGTTTCTGATCTGTGAGTTGATCCTATTGTGATATTGCAGGAAGGCAGTGGAATCTTCTGGACCCTATCTGTTTTTTAAAAACACAGGCCTAGTCTTTGGCTCCTTTACATTTTGCAAAAATTATACAAGTCGATACAGTACATTTATGAACGTCTAAAAGGGTGATCTCTAGTAAAGATGTTTAAAAGCTTAGATACGATCATTTGGTAATAAAACTACTTTCCCTATAAAGACTTGTGTACTCTTGACACGAAACTGACCTTACAGTATAGAAATTCTAATAAATATATAAAACACAAATAAATATGCAATAGTTAAGACAACAAGTGAAAAATGTTACAAAAGATTAATGTTCTTTCTCAAAACCTGTGTATAATGAGCATGTACTGTGAGCAAATCTTTCAAAGTTTTTTTTTTCCCAACCCAACTTACAACTAAACTTTCAGTTATGCTAAGTGGAGTGTGGTTAATATGTTAGAAACCATATGGTTGGACTTAAAGTTATTCCCTAGGACGTTACTTCACTCCAGAGGGCGCCACACACACTGTAACATCCACACCATTCAGTGTGCTTCCTTTCCCAGAGTCGGCTGCGAGGGCTAACCTAGTGGGGAAGTCAACTTTGTGCAAGAAAAAAACAACGAACGTTTGATAAAGAAAACAAATGGCTATGGTAATAAATATAGCTGAGTGTTTCTGTTTATATCGTCTCTGGGGGGGGGGTCAGTGGTGGGTGGGGGATATGGAGTGGCGTGTAAAGGGGGACCATGTAAAGGGGGCCGTGTAGAGGGGGACCGTGTAGAGGGGGCCATGTAGAGGGGGCCGTGTAGAGGGGACCGTGTAGAGGGGGCCGTGTAGAGGGGGCCGTGTAGAGGGGGACCGTGTAGAGGGGGACCCTGTAGAGGGGGCCGTGTAGAGGGGGACCCTGTAGAGGGGGGCGTGTAGAGGGGACAGTGTAGAGGGGGGCCGTGTAGAGGGGGCCGTGTAGAGGGGGGCCGTGTAGAGGGGGCCGTGTAGAGGGGGCCGTGTAGAGGGGGACCCTGTAGAGGTGGCCGTGTAGAGGGGGCCGTGTAGAGGGGGGCCGTGTAGAGGGGTGCCGTGTAGAGGGGGGCCGTGTAGAGGGGGCCGTGTAGAGGGGGCCGTGTAGAGGGGGCCGTGTAGAGGGGGCCCGTGTAGAGGGGACCGTGTAGAGGGGGACCGTGTAGAGGGGACCGTGTAGAGGGGGACCGTGTAGAGGGGGACCGTGTAGAGGGGACCGTGTAGAGGGGGCCCGTGTAGAGGGGTGCCGTGTAGAGGGGGCCGTGTAGAGGGGGCCGTGTAGAGGGGGCCGTGTAGAGGGGGCCCGTGTAGAGGGGGACCGTGTAGAGGGGGACCGTGTAGAGGGGACCGTGTAGAGGGGGCCGTGTAGAGGGGACCGTGTAGAGGGGGCCCGTGTAGAGGGGTGCCGTGTAGAGGGGGCCGTGTAGAGGGGGCCGTGTAGAGGGGGCCGTGTAGAGGGGGCCCGTGTAGAGGGGACCGTGTAGAGGGGGACCGTGTAGAGGGGACCGTGTAGAGGGGGACCGTGTAGAGGGGGACCGTGTAGAGGGGACCGTGTAGAGGGGGCCCGTGTAGAGGGGTGCCGTGTAGAGGGGGCCGTGTAGAGGGGGCCGTGTAGAGGGGGCCGTGTAGAGGGGGCCCGTGTAGAGGGGGACCGTGTAGAGGGGGACCGTGTAGAGGGGGACCGTGTAGAGGGGACCGTGTAGAGGGGGCCGTGTAGAGGGGGACCGTGTAGAGGGGGACCGTGTAGAGGGGACCGTGTAGAGGGGGCCGTGTAGAGGGGGCCGTGTAGAGGGGGACCGTGTAGAGGGGACCGTGTAGAGGGGGCCCGTGTAGAGGGGGCCGTGTAGAGGGGGCCGTGTAGAGGGGGCCGTGTAGAGGGGACCGTGTAGAGGGGACCGTGTAGAGGGGGCCGTGTAGAGGGAGCACCAGGTTCACTCTCCCCCGTTGTCTTTCTCCCCCTGTTCAGCCAAACACTTCCAATGCTGCCTGTTTTTCTGACAGCCCTCAAGCAGTGGAGAACATGGCTCTGACATACCTGCCAGGGTCTGAGAGGAACAGAGACAGAGATACAGACAGAGAGTGGATGGATGGATGGAAAGCAGAAAGAAAAGCGGGTGAGTCAAACTTCACGTTGAGGACAGTGGCACTACCCAGGATGTAAGGGGGTCGGAAACATGGAGAAAGAGGAGGCCGTCGTGCAGGTCTCTCCAGTCGCGCCCCGCGTGCCACCTCACCTCATACAGCTGAGTGCAGATGGCGTCGATGAACGACACCTGCATGCTGGGAATCTTGTCTCTCTTCTCTCTGTTCATCAGATCCTGAGAGCAGAAACAGAGAGAAGTTAGGGAACCGCTGGCTTCAGACAAAGAAATACATCAAATTCAATCCAATGCTTCCTCCCGCTTATGTCAGCACGGGCCGAAGCGGCCAAACAGGCAGAGAAACATCTCTGTCTGCCAAGCAGAGGGGAAGTGGGGACAGGATCTGACAATCAGCTTCTTGAAGCCCCAGGGGCTGAATAACCCGCAGCCTGATTGGACATGTGGCTAAATAGCCCCTATCCTCATTGGCCGTGTGTGTGTGTGTGTGTAGCCTTTGTGTGAAGAGAAGGGGTTTGGAAACAGCAAAGGACTCACTATGGGCTCAATGTTGAGCTCCTGTCTCTCCTTGTCCCCCTGCTCAAAGAACTCTGTAGCCACCAGCTCTGCAATCTGGAGGGGGATGACAGAGAGAGAACAAGATCGATGCTGTAAACAAGCCAATTCAAATCCTTCAAAACTGCTTTGTCATATTCAAAGAAATACCAGTAGTGCCCATGAAAGCCAATCATAGATCCATGTATGAAAGAATGAATTCAACTACAAGAACTCAAATGAAAAGTGACATTCACACCGAAAATGTATGCGTAGAAAGATTTTTTTTGTGTGTGTATTACATTTCTACTATGTGATTGCTGGTTCTGTTGGCCAAATAGTTTCCACCAATCTGTTTTTGTATTTTCTATCAGCTCTGAATATTTCAAATGATCTCCAACCCTTTGTGCAAGATTCTTGAGTTATTCATTGTTTTTTAGGTCATGTGAATGTTCTACGAATATGATACGAGCAGAGAGATAGAGAAAAAGAAAGAGATGATAAATAAAGGACGAATAGAAGACTTTGTCTCCACACAACCTGTGGACTGAAATGGTCACTCTTCTACTAATATCATGTGATACCCTGCAAACCCATTCAGCTTCCCACTGGGAGAGAGAGAGAGCGAGAGAGAGAGAGAAAGAGAGAGAGAGGGGGGGGGAGTGAGAGAGAGAGAGAAAAGCATAGGCCAAAACGAACATCAACGAACCGAGTTGATGAACCCAGTCTGTTTACAGAGAGTAAAATGAGATCTGACTAGACCTGGGGCGCCCAATCAGTGTGTGTCTGTGTGAGTGTGTGTGTGTGCGTGTGTCTGTGTGTGTGTCCTTGTGTGTGTGTGTGTGTGTGTGTGACTGAGTGAGTGTGTCTGGGTAAGTCAGCCCTCTGCAGACTGATTGGAGCTGTGTAATCAAGACCACAACACGGCAGGGGAGTGTCGTCTGAGGAGGGAGGGAGGGAGAGGGAGGGAAGGAAGGAAGGAGGGATGCAGACAGGGAAGAGCGGAGGCAGGCAGGATTCCGTACACCGTTTACCTCTGGCACCATCCTCTCCAGTAAGGAAATGTCAGAACTCTAATGCTGCTGCCTGACTGTATGTTTTGGAGAGGACACGTGTGTAGTCAGTGAACTTGAGACACAGAGACAATACAATAGATGGCGACGTAGGGGTTTGTGTGTGTGTGTTCCTCCTTGGTAGTTCAAGAGAGGTACTCGAGATCACGTGGACAGGGCCTCAGCTGTGTATATCTCGTCTCTCCTTAATGAGCGCCTCACCGAGACACACAAACACCTGTGTTGTGCCTAGGGTCCCTGATGAGGCTAAGAAAGGAGGCCTTCAGAGATGATGGAAGGTGCCAGAGAGGTAAGGCCCGGAAGAAAGAGACATAAAGGGCCGGGAGCGAGGGAGGGTGAAAAGATAAGAGTCACTTCAAAGTGGATGAACTGAGAGAGAATGGAAGAAGACAGGGGGGGGGGGGGGGGCGATAGGTCGAGAAAGAAAGAGAGAAGGACGGGGATCGTACCCTCTTCTGCACCGGCCAAGGCTTGGTGATGGCCGAGATGTCACACGCAGTCATCAGCATCGACCTGCAGGGGGCGGTAGGTCAACACAAGCTGTGACCACGCATGAATAAACACCTGGCTCGGTTCCTGTCCAATGCAGCGGGATAGTTGATGGTGAATCTATTTCTGAGTGTACTTTTCGAAACGAATGACAACCTCGTGGACTGATATTCAAGTTCTGTACAGGTATTAAAGTGCAGTGAGTACAGCGACTGGTACAGAGATGAATTTGCTGCTCTGGAGTCTCAAGTGGTCACCTCAGGAGGTCTCTGTGGTAGTCGTCCTCCCACACAAACTGACTGTTCTTGGTCAAGTCAAAGAACTCTCCTCTCCTCCTGAAACGAGAGAGAGACAGACAAGCAGTTAACCTCCTGCATGTCACCCCCCCCCCCCCCATCTCCTTCTCTCCCTTGTCCCCTCTCTCTGTCTTCCTCTCTCACCCCACCTACAGTCTAGACAAACACCTCCTACCCAGACAGAGTAGCAGGGGGGAGGTGTGGGATGGAGAGAGAGAAAGAGATGAAATTCAACACTGTGAGAATTCAAAGGGAAAGGTACAATTCTGTAATAGTAAATACATCCAATTGGCATTTGAGGCACTTTGCCAATCAAAGAATATCATCACTGAGTTGAGTTGAATACCATGACATCTAGTCAATTTCAGAGTGTTATTAATCTAGACGTCGGCTTTTAAGAGCAAAGCCCTTTGGTCTCTCTCGCTCTCGCTCTCTCTTTCACACACACACACACACACACACACACACATTCACACACACACATTCACACACACACTTCTCCCCCCCAGGCCCAGCTGGGGGTGACAGGGGCCACCTACTTCATGTAGAGCGCCAGGTCGGTAGCCAGAATAGCCCTCTCGATCATCTTCAGAGTGGTCTTGTACTCCTCCAGAGACAGACTGCTCAGGATCTGGTTCCCCTGGTGGACACAGACAGAGACAGACCCAGGGAGGGAAGGAGAGAGAGAGAGACGGTGAGAAGGTTGAAAAAGGAGGGAAAGGAGGAGAGAGAGATGGTGGGGAGAAAGAGGGGCAGAGAGAGAGAGGTAGAGATGGCGAGAGAGAGATAGAGATAGAGATGGAGAGAGAGAGATAGATAGAGAGCGAGAGAGAGAGAGAGAGAGAGAGAGAGATGGAGAGAGAGATAGATAGAGAGCGAGAGAGAGGTGCAGGTAGATGGAGAGAGCTCGAGCCACCAGACTGACAGCCCAACGATGACGACCAGACGGGAAGACCACCATGAGGTTACCATGACAACACAAGCCCCGTAAACACTTAGAGTACCAGGAAGGGATCTGCGACTTAAGGAGATGTGCTGAAGTGCTGGAGTGCGTGGGCGCTTGCATTAATGTGTGCAAATGCACATAATCCTGTGTTGGTGTGTGGGTATACCTACACGTGTGTGTCCATGTGTGTGTGTGTGTGTGTGTGTGTGTGTGCGTGTGTGTGGAATAAATGACGACCTAGGCCTAAGTAATGCTTCTGAGTGGATGTGTGCTAGTGAGAGATGGAGTGGGGTCTGTTATAGAGTAGGTATCATGGCACCAGAACATTCTGGAAGTCAGACTAGCTAGCAGGCAACACACAAGCACACCCTCCACATGGAGGTGAAAATCAGCAAATAATTACTGGAAACAAGCGATATGTAGTGGGTTTGTGTCTGTGATATGTCTTCCTAGCCTACAGTTATATATGTGTGCGTGTGTGTGTGTTCTTGCATGGTTTCATGAATCTTATTTGTTTCAAAGGTCAACATTGGTTTCACAGGAGAGGTGCTGTGTGTGTGTGTGTTCTTACGGGGCTGTTGAGGATCATGAGGCACTGGTCAAAGTGGTGGTGCTCCATGGTGGAGTGACAGTAGAGCTGGGCCAAGGGGTGGTCACTCCTGTTGCACACACACACACACACACACACACCCAACACACACACCCAACACACACACCCAAGACACACACCCAACACACATTTATTTGACCCGTGATAAATGTTTTTGGCACGCGATATAATTGTATTAAATGTATATGCACACACACACACACACACCTCTGTATGTAGGAGTTGTTGACTCCTCTGTGATCCAGGTCGTGACTCAGGGTGGCGATCATCAGGGCAAGGATCTCCAGCTCATTCAGATTACTCTGACAGGCGGACAGAGGGATGGAGGGATGGAGACAGAGAGGAAAAGGAGAAGAGAGAACATGAGTCATCTGTGGTTGTCTATGACAGGTGAATCACGCTAAATATCACCACAACTCTGTTTACCCTCAATTCTCTCTCTCCAGCTCTCTCTCTCTTTCTCTCTTTCTCTCAAACACACAGGTGTTTGTCACCAGCCACAATTACACTGAGCGAGACACAAATAGTTGTGCAAACACACTCACATGGCAACCCTCCAAACACACACACACCCACGCTCAGTCACTCACTCACACGCACACTACCAACAAACACACACACTCATACTAACAAAATTACACACACACCCACTCTCACACAACCACTCTCTCACACCCACTCTCACTCACCCACTCACACACACACACACACACGTTATCGACTCATTACACAGAGAGCTGTTGAGCACTTAGCTAGCATTGCCTGAGTGAGCAGTCAGTAAAATGACGAGTCATTTCTTAGCAACACCTGGCGAACGTTCGCTCCCCTGACTCAGACATGCGCTGCCTCTCTGAGGGAAGCTTCCGGATGAGTGGACCTGGGGTTTGTTTAGTTTTAGTCTGAAATATTGTTCACTGGTCTGTTGCGTCACACCGGTGTTATGCAACGTTATTTGAATTTGGATGACTTAATATTACAATAAGTCATTTTTCATGAATTCACTTGTGCACCCAAGCCAAGTGGGCTAAGTGTGCATGTTCATTCTGAATGGATTGAACACTGATTGGTCACAGGGCCTGCTCGACCCACGCCGGGATGGCTGTTGATTGGCTGCCACTGACCTGTAAGCGTCCGGATTTGAGTACGGCAAACATGCACTGGGAGGTGTTAAAGGCATGTCTCCAGTTGTGATAGGCCACGTTCTTCCTGTAGTTCTTCTTGACACTCAGGATCCACTGGCACAGGCTCTGGAGGAGGGAGGGGAAGGAGGAGGAGAGAGGAGGAGAGAGGAGGAGGGAGGATAGAAGGGGAAGGAGGAGGAGAGAGGAGGAAGGAGGATAGAAGGGGAAGGAGGAGGAGAGAGGAGGAGGGAGGATAGAAGGGGGAGTGGAGGAGAGAGGAAGAGGGAGGATAGAAGGGGAAGGAGGAGGAGAGAGGAGGAAGGAGGATAGAAGGGGAAGGAGGAGGAGAGAGGAGGAGGGAGGATAGAAGGGGGAGTGGAGGAGAGAGGAAGAGGGAGGATAGAAGGGGAAGTGGAGGAGAGAGGAAGAGGGAGGATAGAAGGGGGAGTGGAGGAGATGAAGAGAGGGGAGAGCGGCAAAGGTAGAGAGAGGGAGAAAGGGAACAGAAACAAAGGGATTCTTTGAATGCAAATTCTGTCTGTGCATCCTCAAGTGCTTGACTTTAATGAAACCTGTCCTTTTTCCCAATCTAATTAGCAGCATAAGAAACATCATTCTGCTACTTTAATCAAATCAACCGCGACTGTTTTTATCCAAGCACCCAGTCTATACAGCCATAAACACATCTGCAGATGTGATCTTCCTATGCCAAAAAAGTAAAACAGCATTACTAGCTTATGGTCATGATGAATGTTTGTACTATATTCAACTTAATAAATACATATCCAATGTATATATCCTTGAAAGCCAATTCAGCTTGAAGTTCAATCTACAGCCAACTGAGCAGTATTATCAAGCATGTCAACGGTGTCTGTTTGACAGACGGTCGACATGGTTGTTATAAATGTTCCGGGGTTGGCCAGCCAATCAGCTGTCACTCTCTGAGGAGATAAAATAACCGACCCTCTCTACCAATCACAAGCTCATTTTAACGAGGCCTGCACGCGGGCACGGCGGAGGACAGCCGCACCATAAAAGGACCTCTTCAGAGGGAGACGGGGGGGAGCGACCGAGGTGTTGACGCTGGCGCCAGGGTAGGGGGTGGGGGGGTGACTTGATGTTGTGTGAGTGTGTGTGTGTGTGGATCTGACTATAAGAGGCATGGCCTTCTGATCTGTGTTTGTATGCCACCCCCCTCCCCCCCACACACACACACACATCAATACCACCCGCACACACAAACACACACACACACCACCTACCTTGTACTTCATCTGGAAGTTCTGGACCAGGTTCAGGTCCACGAACATGCGGATGGTGGCCTGGGTGGTCTCCGCGTCCGACAGGTCAAAGTCGCTGAAGCTGAAGTCTGTGAGGTGAAGCGACTGGGCAGACGGAACAGTGGCTGCCTTCACACACGAGAGAGAGGGGGGGGGGGTGAGACGCTGTACACACACACGCACACACTAACACGCATTATGCACACTCGTTCATGCAAGCACAAACATACAGACATGCACACACACACATACCCGCACACACTTTTTAATAGTATGCATAGGCACACACTCATATGTATGCATGACGTGCAAGCTCACACACACACACACACACACACACACTAACATAGCACAATATGCACACACACACTCAGTCCTAGAAGGGCCAGGATTTCTGGCAGGCATAAATAATCGATGAGCTGCGATCAGCAGTCAGGAGCCCACAGGAGGAGCATCTATCTGTGATCCGCTGGCCTCCCTTGAAACTGACAGCACTTCTACTGGGAGCAGACAGGCGACTGTTAATTCACACAGGATCTCTCTCACTCCCCCTCCCCCTCTCCCCCCCCCCCCCCTCCCTCCCTCCCTCTCTCTCTCTCTCTCTCTGTCTCTCTCTCTCTCTCTCTCTCTCTCTCTATCTCTCTCTCTCTCTCTCCCCACCTCCACCCTATTACACCCCCCCCCTCATATTTCTCTCTCTCTCTCTCTCTCTCTCTCTCTCTCTCTCTCTCTCTCTCTCTCTCTCTCTCTCTCTCTCTCTCTCTCTCTCTCTCTCTCTCTCTCTCTCTCTCTCTCTCTCTCTCTCCCCACCTCCACCCTATTACACCCCCCCCCTCATATTTCTCTATCTCACTCTCTCTCTCTCTCTCTTGACATCCCCCCGTTCTTGTTGTTTCCCAGTAGAAGCACAGTCAGCTAAACAGCTCACTCAGAGAGAGAGAGAGAGAGAGATGGGGTGAGACACTCCGTCTATACCAACAGAGTGTATACTGTTATCCAGTCTTGTCACTAGCATTGGCTAGTTGGCTAGTTGGCGTATGCGTCCCTCCTCTTGAACAAGTGCATGTTCACACTGTAGATCATGTGAAAGTGCAGGCTCATCAACTTCATCGACTTGTCTCTCAGAGACTGGCCACAGTTCCGCTCAGGGGAGGGGGGACCTGTCCTAAAAACGACACTGCCCTAGTTAGTGTGTATGTGTGTGTGAGTGTGTGTGTGTGTGCGCTGCCCTGGGGGGGAGGGCCGTTATTAGGTTCCGTTCTAAGAGCCCCCTCTGAGACGGAGGAGTGGATTCTGATCTGTGGAGAAGGTCACAGTGATGTGATTGGGTAGGGCGCGTGGAGAGAGGGGGGTGGGGGGTGGGGGGGGGGGGGTCGGGGTGTAATTGTGTTAAAGATGTGTGGAGGACTCTTGTGGGTTGGTGCCATTTTGCGATGTTCCAGGTCGGGAGACAATTTCCTATGAAGGCCACTGGTTTGTGGTCGGAGGGAGAATATTGATTGAGGAAATATCACCAGATGACATCCTTTCGCCTGTATGATTGGACCGATTCATGAGTGATGTGATTGGACAGCTATTAAATCACAATGGACCCTCCAACTCAATACCTTTAAGAGGTTAGTCTCCCATGCAAACAAGCAGCTAGTCTCCCATACAAACAAGCAGCTAGTCTCCCATATGTTGAGAAAATTGAAGGTGTAACACATTTATCCTGTATAAGAATGATTCTGTGTTCAGCATTCCTTTTGTGTAGAGAGAGGCCTACCCCCAAATCTGAACTTTGGGGAACACGAGGCATATGTAAACATGGTGACCTGGGCTGACCACTCTCTCTTACTGGAGAGGCCATAAAAGATGTCTGGCCTTATCTGTGTTGGGTGAATCATGTGGTCAAGCTTACAAGGGTCAAAAGGCACACACACACACACACTCTAACACGCACGCACACACGCGCGCCAGGTCTATGCAAGGAGCCAATGAAGAAGAGCAATGGAACATTTGCATGCCTTTGTCTTAACCAATGACTGTAAAGAGCGGTTCTGCTTAAATAGCTAGCTAGCACAACGTGCTAGGGGACAAACTTGTAGCACAATGGCGTGTGATGTTTTTGTCTCCTTGTGGGCCGGCCGCAAGCAATAAAGCTTTATTAAACTTATTCACCAACTGACTGTGCAATGCTTGATAGATTAGTATTTCTGACACATGTAACAAGCAGCTAGTCTCCCATGCTAACAAGCAGCTAGGGTCCCATGCTAACAAGCAGCTAGTCTTCCATGCTAACAAGCAGCTAGTCTCCCATGCTAACAAGCAGCTAGTTTCCCATGCTAACAAGCAGCTAGTCTCCCATGCTAACAAGCCCACAGCTGAAAAGCCTCAGGTAAAACTAAATTACATTGGACAGTTAAAATCCTGTAAATTAGCCACCATCAATACTGGCACACCTCAGGCCTCGTAACGGCGACCACAAAACCTTTAATCTGCCCTCGGCTGATTTTAACCCTCTTTTTTTGGATGAAAAGAAATCCTTCCTGGAAATGGTTATCTATTTCCTTCCAAGACCATTTTCTCACACATGTGTGGGTGTGGTTGTGTGTGTGGTTGTGTGTGAGAATGTCAGCCATATTGTGTTTCCGATGGTTGTCTTAACGTGCCGAGTAAGCAAAGAAGGCTCTTGTTACGTTCTGCCACACACTGCCCTTCCACACACCCTGAAGGAGGACACTGGTTGTGTTGTGTGCAGTGTGTATTGGTGTGTATGTGTGTTTGTGCAAAGGGGGGGGTGTTAAATTAATAAATTGTAATTTACCGCGGTTACCTGGAGCGCCCGCGTCTCTTCCTCTGCTGCTGACGCGTGGTACGAGAGAACCTGGGAACACACACACACACACGCAACACGCACGCACACATACACACAACACACACAAAGGTGTCAGTACAATTCCTCAGTGAGCCAAACAATTCACATCTCTATTCCTGACATCCTCTCTTTAACAACGGTGATGAGACGTGCTTTTTTGACCGACAACTAGAGGAGGGCAGAGACATACACAACCCATTTTCACATCTCCCTGACAATGGGCAGACTGATGATTGGAGAGAGAGGGAAAGAGAGAGAGAGATGGAGAGAGAAAGAGAGAGAGAGATGGAGAGAGAGAGAGAGAGAGATGGAGAGAGAAAGAGAGAGAGAGAGAAAGAGAGAGAGAGATGGAGAGAAATGTAGATAGAGAGAAAAAAAGGAAGCAGGCTGGCGTCAGCTGTGTTGGAAAGGTTCCGTCAGCGAGCAGCTCTGAGGGGGACAGCTCCAGAATAGAGCAGTCAGGTAGAGGCTGCAGAGGATGTGTGCTGGGGCCCACTTTCCATAAGAAAGTGGGAGAGAGGCTGTGTGTCCCTGTGTGTGTGTGTCTTAAGCCTCAAAGGGGCTTTTACAGACTTTTCTACTAATCATAGTCATTCACAACTGAACTTCATCTTCCCCTCACGAAACGTTTCCAACTCTCGAAAGAAGCTCCTCAAAGTCACAGATTCCGCATAAAACTCTCTAAAGCATACTAACTGTATACTTAAGGATCTGGATTAGTGAAAGCTCCCATGGCAGCCTTGCTGAGCCCACCCTGATGATGTTAGATCAGTGATTACTCTGAAGGCCTAATCACCACACCTGAGTCTAATACTATTGGGAAATACCATCAGATACTTTGGGTGCGTTGGATTTCGTAAACACAGACATGACACCCTCAAAGGGAGTCAATCACACTAGTTGGGGCCAATGGCATGCTCCATCAACCAGAGCCAACTCAACATGGAATCAAACACGCTTCAAGTACTCTCCACTGGTTGTTCTAAGCGGGGGCCAGGTGTCGGTGTGTGAGAAAGGGAGATCGAGTGTGCATATGAGCGTGTATAAGAGGTTGTGGCGTGTGTGTGTGTGTGTCTGACCTCCAGGGTGACCTCTTGCTTGGCCATGGCCCTCTCCACAGTCTCGTACATCTGAGTGTTCTGGATGCCCAGGCCGCAGAAGATGGCGAATGCCTCCAGGAACTGCTCCTCGTTCCTGTTGAAGCTCCTCAAACTACCCGACGCCTCGTCCATCTTGTTCACGAGCTGACACACACCTGCGCACACACACACACACAAGTAAAAGTGTCTGACACACATCTTCAAGAGATCAATTACAGGGGGGCAGAAACTTCAAGTCGATTGTGGGGAAAATGCATGCGTACGCGTACACACACGCTCGCGCGCGCTCGTACATCCACACACAAAAACAGCCTCTTCAAAAAACACTGCCAACACACACTATCAGACAAAAGACAGAAAATCTCTGTCTCGCCCTCCAAATAGTTTCACTCTTTCCTCTCCTCAGTTTGACCTCTCTGTCTGAAACCCAACGTGTGAACGCATGAGTAATCGTCCTCGCAATGCTTCCAGACAGACACTCACTCGGAATGAAAAAAACGGCACAGAACTGCTGTCATCACCAGCACACACAAACCGATATGCACACACAGTTATTTATTTCCCCTTAATACTTTTCTTTATGTTAATAAAAATCTCGAGACGTGACGTTTTTTTTGGTGTCTCTTGAACCTGGGAGAGAGAGAGGGAGAGAGAGAGAGAGAGAGAGAGGGAGAGAGAGAGAGAGAGAGAGAGAGAGAGAGAGAGAGAGAGAGAAGTGTCTTGAATTAATGGAGAGGAACCGGAGGTGACAGAACGAGGACGTTATTGTAATGCAGGCCTCGTCGCGAAGCGGCGCCGGCGTTTTGATCTTGGGGGGGGGAAGGGGGGGGGGGGGGCAGACAGACGGACACACTTGAGGATCGAAGCAGAAGCTCGGAGGAGACCTGCTTTGTTTGATGCTATATTGGCCGTTACTGTCCAACCAGCCAGATAATGGTAGCACGGTGGGCTAATTATGATAACGCTTAGGATTTGGGAGGGAGTGAGTGAGTGAGGGGAGTCTTGCTGTCGCTGGCTAATGAGCAGTGTTCAGGAGACATGGGTAATGCGGTCTGAGTATCAACACCAGGCTCTGTTCAGCTGTAATGAAAACTGGCGTTACATCATAATCTCCTTAAGGATGGATTTGCGGGTATTCTTATTTAAATAATGAAATCACAGGGGAACCGGGTTTCCTGTGTGCTTTCTCCTTCCCTTGCTTCTTAAGATGGAGTGACGCAAATCACAGTTCTGATCTGGTGCCTACAAGAACCGCTAATGAGAACGGAAAATGCAAGGGAGTGAAAAAAAAATCAAAAGGGGAAACCGGAGAAAAGGGGGGAGGAAGGGATAGACTGACAGGAGATAGAGAGAGAGATATAAGAGAGAGAAAAAGAGAGAGAGAGAAGTACCTATGACTTTATCCTTCTTCCCGTTCCTGATGGGCGTGCAGAGGAGACTCCTGATCCGGTTGCTGGGGTGGTCTGGGTTCTCGCTCTGCACGAAGACCACACAAACACACGCCGCAATCAGGGATGACACAGCACAAACACAACAGCAGACAAACTCTTGTCCTGAGTCGGCGTCTGTGTACGTACTGTCCAGGGGAAGCGTTGGTCCTTGGTGACGTCGGAGATGTTGAGGGGCTCCATGGTGTTCTTGACGTACTGAGCGTACATGTAGTTGATCTGACTGACGTCACAGTCCCTAGGCACCACAGGACAGGGGGCAGGACACACAACGGCGTTGTCATTTAGACCAATGGGAAAGTCGTGGCATTGATAACATTTACAGCACCGACCTGAACAAAACACTTTACTCTTTTGCATTGTATTCCGTTTTATTCGATCACGTCTCATCCGATCGTATCGTATGTATCGTATCACACGTTATCGTATCGGACTTTATCACATCGTCTGGTTTCCATGTCACGGTGAGGTACACTGTGCTTTGTTGTTACGTACGGAGGCGCCATGTTGAGTTGGAACCTATCACACGCACTGTCATGTCTTGTCTTGTGTCCTATCAAAAACGGATTGGCTGCCCTGGTTTCCAAAGCACACCGCCGACCTCTGGATTGGCCTGCACGCCCAAACATCTGGACGAGAGCGAGGTCTGGAAGTAGATCTGGATGGAGGAGAAAGGCCTCCAACTCCTACCTGGGCCTAAGTACATATTGGCTGCCTCACAAAATGCCTGACTGAAATACTCTGCCTGTCAAACAGCTCTATCAATGCCTAATGATGCTATTTATAACCTCCACTGGTGCCAGAAAACACAGAAAATGAGTAACTCACAAAATGAACACGCGGGTTCAAAGTCGCTCTGCTTTAACATATCTGACCATGATGTTTGACCCTTTCTGGGCTGCCCAGAGGTTTGCAAAGGAGAAAAAGTCAGCGTAGAGATGATTTTACAAAAGAGAATTTGAATTGAAAGTTAAGTGAGGGTGTTTGGGTTTCAGTTTCACTGAAGCCGTAATGTTTTCACTGACGTTGTGTAAGTGTGCAGAATGTCAGTCGTTTTTGGGTATTTGCATGTGGTGTGATCGAGCCCTACTGCTTACATCAGTAAATATGGTGATCTGTTTCTCCATGTGTGGACACGTGTGTTTGAATAAGAACCTCTATTTGCATGGTGTCCTTGTTGTGTGTGTGTGTGGTTGTGTGTGTATGTGTGTGTGTGTGTATATGTGTGTATATGTGTGTGTGTGTAAGCAGGTTCAAAGGTCAACAGCAGAGGCAGCAGTCTGGCTCGACTCCAACATTCCAGTAGAGACAGAAACACAGTGAAGTGGAAGGAATAAATATGTTCTCAGAGAGAGACAGAGGGAGAGAGATAACTGATTGGTTGTTTAGGTTTGAAGGTTATTTATCACAGCGTGTTCTGAACAAGTTCACGTCTACTTGCTGTCCATATGCATTGAAATCTATAAAAGAAACATATTGTAGACCAGAGGGTCCGCATGCAGAAACCAATAAAACAGCCATCCCCTTATCAGTCCAGTTTACAAGATGGCTGAACCGGCTGTTTCACAGTGACTCGGTGTGTCATCCTGGGGGCTGCTGCCTGAGGTTAATGTCACCCTTAAAAAAAGGGTTCATAAAGTCAACGTTAACATCCTGCTGTTAGCCATCCCATTTGGCCGAGCTCTACGATAGCTCCAAATGACTGCGCTTCACCCCAGAGAGTCTCTATATACACAGAACAGCCCTATTTGGGCCATTACCACATGTAAACACAGGGAAAAGAGACTGGCCGGGACGAGCCAGAATGTAAAAGAATGAGACACAACTGGGGGAAAGCAACAACATCTGGTTTGTTTCACTTCTGTCCTCCTCGCTTCTCTCCCTCTCCCTCTCCCTCTCCTCTCCTCTCCTCTCCCTCTCTGTGTCTCTCTCTCTCTCCTCCGCTCTCTCTCTCTCCTCCACTCTCTCCTCCACTCACTCCTCCACTCTCTCCTCCACTCACTCCCTCTCTCTCTCACACTCTCTCTCACTCACTCTCACCACTCTCACCACTCTCTCCCCCTCCCCCCCCCCCCCCCTCTCTCTCTCTCTCTCTCTCCCCCCTCCCCCTCCCCCCTCCCTCCCTCTCTCTCTCTCTCTCTCTCTCTCTCTCTCTCTCTCTCTCTCTCTCTGTCTCTGTCTCTGTCTGTGTCTCTCTCTCTCTCCCTCTCTCTCTGTCTCCTTCGCTCTCTCTCTCCTTCTTCTAAGTCCCCTCCTTATTTAATCTTTTCATCTCTCTCCTGCCCCTAAAGCTGGCACGTACACACACACTCACACGCACACACAATAATATTATTGTACACAGACATTCCCGTCCTCACACACAAACACGCACACATCTCAATTCTGAATTCAGGCGGTGAAAAAGATTGAATTGAACTGCAGACAGATTTATCTCGCACAAAATATGTATTTAAGACCTCTTTCATTTTGGTCTGGGAGAGGACGAAAAGGCCTTTTACCCATTTATCACCTCCTTACTCAGAAACCCTTCAATCATGGTTCCCTCTTTCAGAACTCTTCTATTCTTATATTTGTCATCATTCTTCTTATTGTCACATCGCCTCATTTCCTTTCATTCCCTGCCTCCTCTCCCTTGCTTGTTTGACCTTTGATGTACAAAATTCCATTCCCCAAACTGTCCCCCTAGAAATGTCGAAAATGATCTCTCCTTTTACTTTCTTTCCACAAAAAAATATCGTAAATGAGACAAGCACAGCTTGTGTGGTCGTGCACGTACAGCATTACAAGCCCAGGGACTTGCGATGGCGATTGATATCCCACAAGCCAAGCTGTCCAGAGCGTGCAATAGATCATCACGGTGGGGGTCCGAGCCAGTTCTGTCCAGCCAATCCCACTAGCTCTAGCTACAGCCAACGATGGCTGACACCAAGATGAACTGGTGTTTTCATTGGCATTGTCTTCCAGGAAGAAAGATCCTGTCTCACCTACATTATGCCCAATGAGACCAAGAAATAGATGGCATTTTTATTTATTCAAACGAGGTGAGTCACACACACACACACACACACACAGAGGCAAGTGGAGAGCCCTGAAGTATATCTATCCCACATGTATAGCTAATCCTGCTGTAAGTCCTGCTTGGCCTCCATATCAAACACAACAGAGAGACGTTTGCGTGCAATTCGCTCGTTAGATCCATCTCCGAAAACAACCTTCCATCCTGATAGCTGCTCCTAAACGGGCTGTGATTGAGGGGCCGGTCAAACGAGGCCTTGGAGAGAGATGGTTAGCTGGAGGCCAAGACTCACGCTAATAGGACTAAGGTTATATCGGAGCTCTGCGATCAGATGGTTGAGATCCCAGCTGTGTGTCTGGAGAGAGAGAGCCCAAAGGAGCTGTGAACAGCCAGGCTCAGCCACAGCAAACATTCAGGATGAAAGAAGTTTGATAACAGTCAGTGTGTCTGTCCTTTTTGTCCTCCTGTCTGTCTTTTCATCTGTCTGTCTGCCTCTTTACCTGTCTGTTTACCTCTGCATGGGCATGTGTCACAGATGTGTCAATGCGTCACGTTTTCAGAACATAGCACTCCTTCTCACGACACATTCCTTTGACAGACATAACCGAAACATTGGCCAACCATCACCTGTGGAACCTGGAACTAACACGGGCTTGGTTTCAGTAGAAGGTGCTCCCCTTACCGTTTGGGGACGTCGAAGGCCTCTCCCAGTTCATCGTATTCCATGTGAAACACGCTGGAGAAGGAGTTCTGAAACACAGTTACACCTGGTTATTGATGTAGGTTATGGCAGCCTTCATTGACCGGGGTCGAGACATGCCAGTGGCTAGTGGAGCTAGCTTAATGCCATTAGGCTCCGATGACAACACACACAAACCCTGCACTTACCGTGGCGCTGAGCCACAATGCAGGGGGGGGGGGGGGGAGAGAGGCAATGTGTGTTTAAGGAAGTGTGCAAGTTTATGCTTCGCGTGTGTGTGTGTGTGGGGGTGATATGTGTGTGTGTGTGTGTGTCGGGAGGGGAGGTGGGGGGGAGGGGAAGAGGAGGGGGGGAGGGGGGGGTATACTCAACCAAGGCAAGGCACAGCCTCCTTAGAGCGAGAGACAGAATGAACACGAATAGGTACGTGTGTGTCAGCAAGTGTGCGTAGGATGTGCGGCCTGCATTTTTCTGTACGTATCAGGTTCGCGGCCCCCCTATCAATTAAAGCACTACCCCGCGTCCCAGCTCCCGAGAAAAAGAAAAGAGTTGATGTATTACCCGTCAAGCACAGCCAGAAGCTGAGTTTATTTCGGCATTCCAGCACTCACGGTTAGCCCCATATAGGGACTAGTTCCCCTCGCGAGGCTCTCCTTTTTCCATCTCTGAGAGACGGGAGGGGAGAGACAGGATGTTGGGCCTTGGAGTGTGTCATCCGCGAGATAAAGGAGGGAATGAGACGTCTTCATTCGCCTTTTTCTGACCCAGAAAAAAAAAACTTGATATCTGCAGTTGCAGTCATTAGTTCACCTGATCTATCTCGCTTTCAGCTGTAGCTTTCATACTAAAACCTAAAATAAAGAATTACTTTTACCATTTACGAGTGGTTCCCTTGGAGGAGGAAGTTTACATGAAAGGCAAATATACTGTAGGTTCGGTGTATATTTTCTGTCGCATATAAATCTTCCAAATAAATTCAACTGTATTGAATAAATGGGACACCGGGGCTAGCTGACTGGTAAAAGCACAGGAGAAAATGAACTAGACGTGTCACATCTGTATTACTTCCTGTGATAAGTAACTGTGGAGTTTATACAGTAGATCTCTACGTCAGAGAGATGAAAACCAGTCCGTGTCGCAGGACGTCTGATGGGCTCAAACCATCGTTATAGTCAGTATCAGAACAAAAAGACAACGTTCCCATTCCTCGTCAACCTGATCTGAGGTGAGAGAAAGGGAGAGACAGAGAAAGAGAGGAGAGAAAGATGGAGAGAGGAAGCGAGAGGGAGAGAGGAGAGAGAGAAAGATGGAGAGAGAAAGAGGGACATGCGGGAGAGGGAGAGAGAGAGAGGGGGAGATAGATGAGAGAGGAGAACACATCTGGCTTTCTAACTCCCAACATCTGATTCACTGGCTCCCACTGTGGTTTGAACCCAGAGTCTAGCGTGGGAGATGCACCTCTACATAGAGAGGGCTTCTTCACAACAGGAGACCACACTGCAGCTCACAACAGCCCTCCCATGGCCAAGCTAAATGTCAGCACACATCACACGGACACACAAGCACGCCAGCACATGCTGGGCACGCTCACACACACACACACACACACACACACAGGCACAGCTTTCACACCACTCTGAGAACTGAACGAGACACATCTCTCCCCGCGTGCTTAGGTCTGCCAAAGACGCAGTTGACGTGAACAGCGGCTCGCAGCAGTACCTACTGTTTGCTACTGTCAGCGAGACCCACACAGGCGCCCCTGACAACAGGCTCTGGGGGGTTCGTCTGAGGCTGGAGTTTGTCATTTAGGAGTCCTCTTTGCCCAAGGACGTTTATATTGGGTTGTATACTGTGCGTCTGGATTGAGGCAGAGCAGACATCCATGTTGACATAGGCATATGAGGTTGTCACACGTGTGACAACAGTAAAAGCAAGTGAGGCTGAGAGGTAAGGGCCAGAATGAGAGAGCAGAGGCCTGTTAAGTGAGAAAGAGAGAGAGAGACAGAGAGACAGAGAGAGAGAGAGAGAGAGAGAGAGAGAGAGAGAGAGAGAGAGAGAGAGAGAGAGAGAGAGAGAGAGAGAGAGAGAGAAGAGAGACAGAGAGACAGAGAGAGAGAGAGAGAGAGAGAGAGAGAGAGAGACAGAGAGAGAGAGAGAGAGAGAGAGAGAGAGAGAGAGAGAGAGAGAGAGAGAGGGAGAGAGAGAGACAGAGAGAGAGAGAGAGAGAGAGAGAGAGAGAGAGAGAGAGAGAGAGAGAGAGACAGAGAGACAGAGAGACAGAGAGACAGAGAGACAGAGAGAGAGAGAGAGAGAGAGAGAGAGAGAGAGGGGGGGGGGGAGTCAGGGAGGAGAGAGACACAGAATTGGAGAATTAGCTGGTCTTGTGAGGTACACACACACACACTAAGCTCTCCATACTTGACTCCAGGCCAAGCTGTCCAGTTAAAATCCAGTTCTAATAAAGCTGCTGAGCATCACAGTGGATATCCACTGAAGCCAGTGACATCATCGACCCCCGTAGTTGCTGGAAGTCTCCAAAGCGACCGTGATTCCAACCTCTTCCACGACCAGATATCAACCACAGGTTGACATCAGCATAGCGGTCAAAACATGACGGCGTGTTTGGGACTGAACCTGTCTCAGATATCATTAACAGTGGTGACAATCTTGAAATGTTACTTCAAACACGGTTAAAGAATGGGTCTGTTATTCCTGTTCATTAGGGAACAGCGCTGGCTGGATGAAGTGTTCTCATTCTCTCTCAACGGGTAAATATTCGAGAGGTGTTTGACTGGAGAGTGAGGAGATGTTTGTGTAGCACACATGCACACACACACGCACACACAGGTATGGACAAACAGAGCGCCACACACAAACACACACAGATATGGACACACAAAACACCACACACACAGATATGGACACGCAAAACACCACACACACAGATATGAACACTCCAGAATAGAACACACACACGTCCCGGTATGGATACACGGAACAACATCACACACACACTCTGTCACGCAGTAGTATTAGCTGGACTATCTTCCTGTTCTTAGGATGACTCTCTGACTCCTCCTGGTCAGAACTTCTCCCACTATCACTTTGGTCCAAATTGCGATGTCTGGGATGGAAAAGCTTTTAGCTGACTGAAGTCATCTCCATCCTCTCTCCTTTTTTAAGCACCAACCCCCCCCCCCCCCCCACACACACACACACAGCAGGGAGAGAGCCCCTGTCTTCGCTCCCGTATAAATCACACACTCAACCCACAGTCAAAACTTAATTGTGTGTGTGTGTGTGTGCTTCTCAGTCTGACTTTTCCGAGAATATTGTAGCTGCCGTTTGTGTTCAAGTGTGTGTGTTTGTATGTGTTTTTCTGTATGTGAATGTGTGTGTGTGTATATAGTGTGTGTGTGTGTGTGTGTGTGTGAGTATGTTGCCTGTGGCTGTTTTATAAAAACAGTTCCAATGTTGTAGACAGAACTCTCCACCTACACTCCCATCACATGACACAACCGCACACCCCCTTAGGCTGTGTGTGTGTGTGTGTGAGTGTGTGCGCATGCACGCTTGAAAGTCCACGCGCGAGGAGAGCCCCTGAAATCTACCCCCCAGATCACTGTCATTTTCCATCAAAGGTCAAACGAGGTCCAGCCTCCTCCTCCTCCTCCTGCTGGATGGAAGCAGACGTGTCCGGGTCTCCGGCCCAATCGTCCACGCTCTCCCTCCTGACGGCGGGAGGCGGAGCCTCAGCGTTCGTACTGGCGTCTCGCCGTGCGAGCAGGCACTAGCAGAGCGCATCTGTATCGCTCCGGAGTACAGCTATAGTATTCGCCCAATCATGGGCCACAGCAGTTTCTCCACTGTGGAACCCACAGCCTCCCTCATGGACAGACTAAACAAGCCAGAGGTCACTGCCTGCGCTGTTCTGGTAGGTTCTGGAAAGACACATTTCTTTCATCTTTCCATCCCACACACACAGGATACAGGCATAGGCACAAACGTTTCATAAGCAAGTCCGCAGGAACACACAAACAAACACTCCTATCAACAAACAAGTTCACAAGTTCCTATTATATTGGAAAACGGTCATTCGATGTCTGAAATATTATATCTGTTAGTAGGTCCCAGCTAGCATAAATTGGTGTACTGCAGGGGGATGTGTGTGTTTGCAGTCTGGCTGTGCAAGCTCAAAGGCAGACAGAAAGGAGATTCACAGAGTAGAACAAACAGAATAACTAAGCTTTTTTTATATGGTCTCTCTTCTCTCTCTCCCCCTCTCTCTCCCCCTCTCTCTCTCCATGCTTCTGCCCTCTGCTTCCTCTAAAGACTTTCTGTTGACTTCAATATGCCTCACTGTCGATCCTCTCCCTCTCTTCCGCTTTCCTTCAGCCTTTTATCATTCCTCTGTTTTTTTCTGTTCTTCTTTAATGAATTATTTTGCTCAGTGTGAACCTCTGTCGACAGGCTGGCTGGTCCCCCCCCTCCCCTCCCCCCGGGCCCTCAAACTGTCTTTCCTCCGTGACATTTGGATTGTGTTCGCTCGCTGTCAGTGTGTGCGCGCGTGTGTGTGTCTGAGAGAAAATGGACGGAATCAGGATTGCTTGACGAGTGAGTGTGGTTTAGTGTGGGTGTGTGCGTGCGTGTGTGTGAGTACTCACCAAAGAGTCTCCGTCGGCTATGAAGACAGTGCATCCCTGTGCCTGCATGAAGGAGAGGATGGTGCCCGCAATCTTCCTCAGCAGAACCTCTAAAGATTGCTGCTCCTCAAAGATCAGACTGGCCAGGTCCAGGAGAACCTACACACACACACACACACACATTCAAGCATGTGCAAACACAGGCATGTGCAAATACACAGGTACACCGCATGGACCCCCACGTTATACACACACACACCCTCCTGTCACCTGATTGCGTCTGTTCTCCAGCTGGGAGGTCTGGTAGAGCTGCGCGTTGTGCAGGACGATCCCCGAGAACGCCAGGTAGGACGAGAAATCCTGCCAGGGTGGAGCACCGTGAGCGGGGATCACAACGTGACATTTACACCGATGGGGGGTGAGGGCCAAACCGAGAGACAGACCTGGCAACCCGAAAGGTCACTCGAGGATGACAGAGGAGGGGATAGTGTAGAGAGAGAGCGAGAGAGAGACAGAGAGCGAGACGACAGTCGAGGGGGTGATTGAAAGGAAAGTGGAGTCTGAGATGAAGGGCAGAGAGAGAGAGAGAGAGAGAGAGAGAGAGAGAGAGAGAGAGAGAGAGAGAGAGGAGGAGAACTGGAGGAGAGTGAAAGTGATGAGGAGTTTGCCTCTCTCCCCTACCTTCTCGTCCTGCTCAGTGAAGGTGCTATTCTCTCCACACTTCTTATTGATGGCCTGCGCCACTCCCACCACCTGGGGGATGAAAGGAGGAGAGGAGCGAGGGGGGGGGGAAGAGAGAGAGAAAGAGAGAGAGGGCGAGAGCAGATGAAACACACGCAGAAAGAGGATCCATCAAAATCTAGACAACCCATACGGATTTTCAAAGTGGAGGTAAATTCCTTCTGAGCTCCATGTCTGTTTGTGATTCAATCAGGGCACACGCTGGAAACAATCTAAATCTTACCAAGTATATTTGTCTATTTTGTTTCGTCCAATTTCACTACTACACATCAAATAAGACACAATCACATAACAAGTAACAATTCAGTGAGACATTGTTTAGTGAAATAGTCTTTAAAATCATTGTTTTCAGTCGTATCTCAATCTCAGATGAAACATTTTTGAAGTGTCATTCGGTTGTTAAGTTGCTGTACTATTGATTGAAGATGGCCTTGTTTCCAGAAGAAAAAAAATCAAGTATGTTTGACAGTGTGTGTGTGTGTGGATAGTATGTGTGTGTGTGTGTGGATAGTGTGTGTGTGTGTGTGTGTGTGTGTGGTTACCTCCTCTCTGTGGTTCTTGATGGGCATACAGAGGATGCTCTGTGTCTTGTAGCCAGTGATCTGGTCCACCTCAGCATTAAACCTGGGGTCCTGGAGGGAACACACACACGCCAAACCTCAACATCACCGTGTCAATGTAAAGAACCAGCGTACGTTTGTACAGTCGACAACAATACACCTAAAACACAACAAATGCAAAGGAAAACAAAAAGACTGGAACAAACACATGTGTGAATGCCGTCATCCGCAAACGACTCCCGAAACACCTGTAGCAAGTAAGAGGAGACACAGGAACCCACACAGGAACCGGGTGCCTTTGAAAAGGTCATGGGAGAACGTGGAGGGCTGTGTGCGGTAGCGGAGCGGGCCGTCCAGGCTGCGTCTCAGTCAGACTGAGCGCTCGGAGAGCTAGCGCTCATCCTGCCCCTCCACCAACGCGCTGACCTTTAACCACACTCTGCTTCCATTACCATTAGCCTGCACGCTTAGGGGGACCTGCGAGTGTGCGTGTGTGTGCGCGTGAGAGAGTGTGTGTGTGTGTGTAGGCATGCTTTAAAATGACTGCAACCCGACAACACAGTGGTGGATGTGCGTGTGTGTTTGTGTGTGTGTGTGTGTGTATGGGCTTGCTTTACAGTGGTGCGTGTGTGTGTGTGCGTGGGTGAGTGGGTGCCTGCGCGTCCGAGCCCATACCTGACTAACACCCACACAAACACACACATCATTCAGTAGCAAAAAAAGATGAACAAACATCTCATTTTACAGCTACTCCAACCCACAAGTTCATTTCCATCTGAAATCCCTCACGTCATTCAGACAAACTGGCTCCCCATCCCACCTGCCTCCCTCTGGGCTGACGACAGGGAAAGGAGGACACCTGACCTAAATCTTTCAACTCCCACCCCAAATGATTCTAATCGGAAAAAAGTCGAAAAGCGCAATGACTACAGCCAAATGTAGTTTTTGGAGGCACAAGTTCTTCTCTCAGTGTTTAGAAATCCAAAAGATATTTGCTCGGAAACCAAGGAAAACGTTTCAAACATAAGACGAATACAGATGTGTGTTTTTGAAACTGAGACAACACAGTCAGCACACTTAGATGGTACAGTAAGTGTTTATATAGATGAAAACTACCCCACGCCCGCATGCATTCTCCATACCTTATATTTGGTCTGGCTCAAGGAGCTGCCAACTACTTTACCCACAGAGGGCAAAACCAATCTAAACATCCGGGGGGGTTCAACTCTGCAGTCTCACTTCCTCTCAGAACATAATCCCACCCACTCTAATGGGAAGTTAACGAGCCAATCACAGGGCCAGGACGTCCCTAGGTAGGCGCAGGATGACGCAGATACACTTCATGGTAGTGAAGCGGTCCACGCAAACACAACGCACATCTGGTATCAGGTTCTACTGACCCAGCTAGTAGCTCAGTCCGGTATATAAACACACACACATACACACACAGCCTCTGTCTCTCTCTAAAGTACAGACACCATGTCTCTCCCTACACACACACACACACAAACACACACCATGTCTCTACTTACACACACACCAGATTAACTGACTAATTGGACGCAGGTGCGACAACAAGGAGCCAATGACTCTTTATTTGTCTCTGCCTCGCTGTCTTTTCTAATCTATCTCTCTCTCTCCCTTTCTCTCTCTCTTTCTCCCTCCCTTTCTCTCTCTCTTTACCTTCTATCCTCCCTCACCCTCTCCCTCTCCCTCCCTCTCCCTGTCTCCTGTCCTCAGTCCTGGTCCCTTGGCGTCTGTACATGAAAACACCCGGCCACTTAGTAAGACTTAGGAGCTATGAATATCAAGCGCACAGTCATGGTTGGGGCCACGTTGGCCAGCAACCGGGGCGTGTTCATCTCTCTGAGGGGCTAGCCAAACAAGCTGCTGTCACACAACGCCACGCTCGTGTCATCGCCGCTCGCACGCACACGCACCAACAGAGAAGTGCAGTACTGTACATGCGATTATCATTGACAAGCACACGTTCGCACAGATTGACCGATGAAGTGTACACGGATGCACACACACACGCGCGCGCGCGCGCTCTGCCACATCTGCACTCTGTCTGGGAGGTACAGGACTCAGCCACGGGGGGTCTGACTGCTGAGGAGGCAGGGTGAGTCTGGAGGCTGTTCACATGACAGCCTGTCTTCCCCACAGATGGCCCCCTCTGTCTCCACACACGCACACACACACACACACACACACACACGCACACACACACGCACACACACACACACACACACACACACACACACACAGGAGCTCTAAAAGCATGTAAAAATAAACAATCTGTGCTCACAAACACACACACATACATACACACACAAATACATACATACATACAAATATATATACAAACATACATGCACAGGAGCTCTTTAAGCATGTAAAAAAGACTTTAAAAAAGAAAACCATCTGTGCTCACACACACACACACACACAGAGAGAACCCTTCAACGTATCTCTATATTGACTTATAGCCATGAAGGAAAGCTGAGCTTTTAAGTTCTGGGGGCTAGAGTTGTGACATCACTAGAGGTCAAAAGGCATTCCCTAAAATGCTCTCCTGGGTACAGGGCATGGTAACGTGACCTTGGCAACATCACACAGCCAGGACTACATGAACCTAACTCATAGACAACCCTGCTCTCCTTCCCCCCACTATACACTACACCAAGTGTAATGTTATACTGCAATTTATATGGCAAAAACTCTCCCCCAATGTATTGAGATGTGACCAGGGTTCGCACATGATATGCAGTAATTGTATTTATTGCACGAAACACATTAGACATTACATACCCATGACTGTACCTGCCCTAAAAAAAAATGACCCAAAATGTTTTTTATGAAATCTTTTAAAAAGTTGATTGATACGTCATGGTCCATGATAAGACCGGGATCCCGGGATGGAAAGGAGGTTTATTGATGCGTGTTGAAACGTGACACCAGACAGGGGGGACCAGAGCACTGCTGTCTGGGGACCAGGTGTCAGTTCACACGTATGTCGCAGCTCCTAAGTAAAAGACCAGGTCAACTCACATGTATCTTTGTGTGTGTGTGTGTGAGCGAAGCTGTGTG
Organism: Hypomesus nipponensis; assembly: GCF_054491055.1. NCBI lineage: Eukaryota > Metazoa > Chordata > Actinopteri > Osmeriformes > Osmeridae > Hypomesus > Hypomesus nipponensis. The sequence continues at coordinate 8,363,090 of NC_140385.1, forward strand.
TGTGTGTGAGCGTGTGTGTTTTAGTCTGCGTGAGTACGTGCGTGTATGTGTGTGAGTGTGTGTCTGCTTTGAGTGTGTGTGTGTGTGTGTGTGTGTGTGTGTGTGTGTGAATATGTGAGTGTGTAGGTGTGTGTGTGTGTACATCCTGCGGTCCTCCATCGGTGACCTCTGACCTCCACGCTGCTGTGTCTGTCTGTGGTCTGGACTTGGACGGACCCTCACAAGTCCTGTGCTCAGTCAGCAAAGACCCATGAAAGACTCCCAAAACACACAAACACACACACACACACGTCCCTCACCCCTACCCACACAAACCCAAATACACACACCCTTTCCCCAATTCCTTCCACACACACACACATTTGCACACAAACCACCTCATTACAGTCAGCATCATAATCCTCTCCTTCACAGAACCCCAGAAGGGCTTCCATGCACGACACCCGACACCCTGCGCTAAGAAGCGAGAGAGGCCGCAAAAAAAGAGAGGAGAAACAGCAGAGCGAGAGGGCGAGCGAGCGAGGGAGACGGTCCGACTCACTTCGTAAGCGTTCTTGATGTTGAGGGGCTGCCCGGTGGCAGCCACATGACCCACGATGCCCTTGTTCCACTCCAGGCGGATGCAGTTATTGGATACTTCCTCCAGCGTGGAGCCCTCGGCCACGTCGAACAGACGGCTCACCAGGAACTTCCTGTTGGAGCTGTCCTCGCACACCTGGGATTGGTCGGAGAGGGGAGGGACGGTCGGTGATGTCATACAGGCGGTCATGTTCAGATGTTCTTCCAAAACAGACAGGCAAACACTTTACAGTGCTACGGCCCACTAACTGACTACGGATGTTGTAATGTCGCTTGTTGAGCGTGGATAAAAGGATTTCAAAGAAATACATTTCTGAAAGATTGAGGCAAAATTATGATAGACCACCTCAAGAAAAAAATCATAGTCCAATTATATATATATATATATATATATATATATATATAAAATTGGCCTTAGTCCATTTTAAACTGATTATTAATAAATATCACTGGTTGTTAACCTCATGGGATTGCAGTATGTTATTACTTCCTGTACATAAAAAAAGAATGAAGCGTATCCAATCACAGGCCCCCTACCCCTGGCGACCACACCCACCAGGAAGAGGGAGTAGCGGTCTGCAGCGATCAGCTCGTTGATGTGGAGGAAGATCCTGTGGCAGAGTGCCGTCACGTCCAGGTGACTGGACACATCCCTCACCAGCTCCAGCAGCCGGGCGCAGCGGTCCCCGCCCCGGGCCCCTCCTCCGCCTCCCTCCCCCATCACCTGGGCCCTCAGGGGCACGGGGCCCCGCTCCGGCTGGTCGGCGTCGCTCACAAACGTCAGGGACCCCTCCGAGTCCTTGACCACGATGGGCCTCAGCGGCCTGTCGAACTCCGAGGCGGAGATCTTGCGGGTGGGGGTGCCGGGGGCCGGGCTGGGGGCCGGGGAGGGGGAGCGCCTGTCGAACAGGCCCAGGGACGGGGGCAGGGAGGCCAGGCAGGGCTGCTCGCCGGGGGCCTGGGGGGCCCTTGGGCCCGGGGGGGCTTCTTTGGACGAGGAGGTGTTGGCGGAGGGCTGGATGGAGTGGACACGCTCAGCGAACCACGCATTCACCATCTCCCTGTCAACAGACAACGGCAAGGGTGTCAAGGACGTCTCCCGGTATTACAGAGCACAGCAGGGAAGCGTCACTGTTAACTAATACACATGGATGAGATGAAAAGGAGCACCAATATGGGACAGCCCCCAGACACTGTGCATATCCGATTAGGAAAGCTTTTACCAGCCAGCAGGCATCGGAGTGTGTGTGTGCGTGTGTGTGTGTGCGCACGTGTGTATGCGCCTGTGTGATTTCTCTAATTGTAGGTCAAGTGGCAGTCTAATCAAGCGACACATGTCTAATCAAGCGACACATGTCTAATCAACACTTGAGCTTCAGGATGTGGACAGTGGACATGCATGAAAACAGAGAACCTCACACACAGAGAACCTCCAGGTTCCACATTAGCAAGACGTCGTCAAGCGGTGGCTTACGATACAGCATCATATCCGGATTTCAAATCATCACGTGCATTACCAAAGAAATACTGGGTACAATTTCGACCATTTCGGAAAAATATCAAAGACGCTGCTCGACTTGTGCAACCCCAGGAAACCCTTTCAGGCAGTAAAAAGCCATCGCCGTGAAATGAGCTGGTCGATTAGGCTGTCGTCCAGACACACAACCACACAACCTGACCACAGCACAACACAGCAAGCCAATGGGAGAGGACCGCTACCCAGCCAAGAATAAGAAATGCCAGTGTGTGTGTGTGTGTGTGTGTGTGTGTGTGTGTGTGTGTGATAGAGGGAGAGAGAGCAAGCAATATGTGTGTGAATGTACGTGGGTTTGGGAGCATGTCCCTGTGTGTGTTAGGACAATGAGAAACCCCTACAGGGTGAGGTTTAACACCTGCAGTGAAAACACTGCACATTCAATAACTCTTAATTTCTTAGCAATAAACAGCCAGTATTTTAATATGCATCCGCATCCACACACACACACACATATCCTTGCTTTAGCAATGCCGTGAGAACAGCAGGAGAGAAAATACTGAAAGGTCTACTTAACTTTGCAAATATGGCTTTCATTCTTATGGAAAATGAGGACATGCTAAAGCTGATTAAATGACTAATGTAGCAGAGTAAAAAATGATACTTGTTTGAAATGTGTCTAGACCTAAATAAAGGACAACCTACTTCTCAGAGATCAAAAGTACCCAAAGTTGCGATGCTGGTCGCCTGTGCCCAACATATTTTTGTTGGTACGGTACGGTTGGTATCAAACAAGTGCACAGTGAAATCATGAGATATTTATAAATATAATTATAATGCTGGGTGAGTATTAACATTTCTTCGAAACGACTAAGCTACTGTACAGCTCTGTTGATGGAGTTTATCCATAGCACTCGTGTGCATTGAAACATTAAAATATATGAACAATGGTTCTTCACGTTTTTTGTCGAAAATGTTTTTTTTTTTAATCAAAGTGTCCAAAAAGTAAGCAAACTCCTCAAGGCAATTTAAATCGCTTGTAGAGAATGGCACAATTAGTAGTGGCACATTCACCACGAACAGTAGTTAATGATTACATGAAGGTCCGTCGCTTTTGCCTATTTAGTGTATAGCACAGTAGTTAATGGTGCTGGAGCCGGAAAGAAAGAAATGAACCAGAACTTGTCTTTTGACCTGGATTAGTCTTACTGTTTGGAATCAACCGAAGTACGTCGCCGTTGTAGACATATCTTACTACATGACACGTTTAAAACAAAACACATACGTCATTAATAAAGCAATCAATCAACGTAAGGTGTCTGTCATTGCAAAAACAGAAACTGGCCGACCGGACTGACAGAAAGGTAGCAAGATTGATAGTCAACTGAAAAAAAAGCGCTCTTGTGTCAGATGCAGCGCGCAATTAACATGTTTACTTTTATCTTACCTTGTAGCCTTTCTCACAAAGTAGGAATGCGCGAACTCCAGGTGGTCGTCAAGCCAAGCTTCCATCCTCTCGCCTTCTGGGGGAAAGCAGCCCTCCATGGTGACGCCAAGATTACCCAATTTATCAGAAAACCATCAACCCAACGACAATGATAGTTGTGACGAAATCAAACAAAGAGCAGTGTGTTTGGTACACTGTTATCAGACGGGCGCCGAGCGCTTCCTACATCGTGAGCGCGTGTGGGTAGACTTCTTTTGAAGAGTGTGTGATTGCTCCAGTGCAGCAACATCGCCCCCCTTCTCCCTCCCCCCCTCCCCTCTCTATCTCTCTCTCTCTCTCTCTCTCTCAGCCCCCTCTTTCTTCAATCGCAGAATTCTCCACTAGTGGAAATGGTTGTTATGGCTGGGTGAACATGTATCCTCGGGGCATTGTGAATTATGGCAGGTTTTATTCATATTTTAAATCACTTACGTGCAATGCCCGGATACATTTACTGTTATCACAAAAGGTAATCTGGAATAAAGAGTAATTCTTTATATGTTCTTAATTCAGTTACCCCCACACACACACACACACAGTGGTAAACACAGCTCCAGTCAATAGCTGTGTCTGTGGAGATCAGAAGAAGTCTCTTGAGTCCAGCCAGTTGGACGGCAGCCATCTCAGTGGTGTTACCTTACCAGCAGATGGTCCCCTGTTTCCCCTGAGAGGTCAAGGCAGCCCCTGGGCCTATGGGAGGGAGACCCCCCAGAATCTGGGCAGGCAAGTGCATGACACTTCCAAGAGACCCTCGAGTCGAAGAGTGAGATGATAACGTCCCGACTTTCCTCTCGATCACGTGCACGCTCAAGAGAGTGCCGTTGTAAAAAAAAAACACGTGTGTGTGTGTGTGCAAATACATAGCCACTTCTACCATCCTCAAGGACACACACTCACACATCTACAGACAGCACTTTGTTCTCAACACACAAAGCAAAGTGGGACACAGGCACAAACACACCCCCTCTCCCTCTCTCTCTCTCTCTCTCTCTCTCTCTCTCCTTCTTTCTCCCTCTCTCTCTCTCTCTGTCCCTCTCTCACACACACACACACACACACACACACACACAGGGACATCGTCAGGCCCTTGGGGAGGTACTCCTATCCATGATCCTCTTTGGTGTGTGGGTGAACTGGTCAAGACTTGTCTGTTTCCCTTCTCAGTTTTAATCTCTCTCTCGCTTTCTCTGTCATCTCTCTCTCTGTCTCCTGCCCCCCCCCCCCAAACACACACACCAGTGTTGTTACTGTGGAACCTAAATCCTGCAGAATGACCACAAACATCAACAAGCAAAAGCTGTTTGAGAACCATAGTGGAGGTGTGAGACGTGTGTGAGTGCGTGTGTGTGTGTGTTTGGAGGATGGCGACCTGTTTTGTGTGTGCATCACTGTGCGTGCGTGTGCATCACTGCATGTGTGTGTGTGTGTGTGTGTGTGTGTGTGTGGAACACTATCCAGTGCTGGAACACTATCCAGGTGTCGCCAGTCAACTGACAGTGAGGGGGGTAAGATGCCCTTGGCTTCAGCGACTAGTCAAACAACACTCCTATTCACCATGGAACTCCCGGGAGTAAATTAAACAGGCCAGACACTATTGTAAACCATGCGCTTGGACTCTGAGATAACCACCCCACAGTAAAACTTTTGATCACGGAACCAATGCTGAGTTCACCATCTACACACGCACACACACCCGAGTATGTGTGCGTATGCAGACACATATACATACAGAGACGCACAAGCAAAGTCCCCACGCACCGCACGCACAGCACACACTAGCCCTCTGTGTCCCCGTCGTCCGGCTCCTTCAGCGGACTTTGCCCCTGAGCGTTGGCGTCCAGAGCCCTGTCAGTAAACAGGCCGGCCCCGACACGAGCCCCCGGACCCACCGCGCTGCCGCCTAGCGGAACAGGCCCGCGGGGACCGGAGGGATGAGATTTTCTCCTTCCTAACTGCAACACTCAACTCTGTTTTTACTGCCCTACAAGCCTATGCAAAGGAACAGGCGGTGAGAAGCAGTGGCGTTTCGTGTTGTGTTTAACTAGTCGCTGCTGGGTAAGTGTGACATTGGATGCCTGACTGGATTTCCTGGGCTAGTGAGACTTGTGAAGTGAGATTTATATCAAGCCTGCAGGGGGAAGAAAAGTGTGTCTGTTGAGGGGAACTCTTCATTTCAACCGCAAGTTGTTTATGCCGTTTATAAACTCAATGTTTATGTTTCAGTTGATAGCGCCGCACAGCATTCTTACACGTTCCGTTAATGTCGACCATGTTTAGATCCCATTTTTACCCTACTTTCTTGCATTGCATACCCTGTGTACCGCCGATGTTCTGATTGGCATTTGTGAAAAAAACCTCCTTGTGGAACGCCTCGACGGTTTGAGTCTGCATTCAAACGAGCTTGCTTGTGTGCTCAGGGCAGCGAACAGGCCGAGAGCAGGGGCGTCACGGCCGCCTTCTGCCTCGTCTGAGGAAACACAGGAGCGGCTCTGTGCAGCGTCAGAGACCAGTGCGAGGCCACTCACGGTCAGTTCTGGAAGCGAAAGAGCTCACCTCGGAACTGGCACGAGTGATGGATTTTGGTCTCGTTCAGGACGTTTTCATCGTTGAGCAGATGCCGTCTCCAAAGCAAACTTACATGAAGTGTTTGTCTACAGGAAGAGAAGCGACTGTGCTCTAAATCCCCGTCATCGCGAGGAGTGCCAGAGACAGAACAACAGGAGACTGGATGTGTGCTGTTCCACATGCACATGAAATGCAATTTCCTGTCGGGAGCAAACTCTAAACGGGCAGACTTCCTGTTTGAGGAGTGGAATCTCTTCTTTGAGACCTGTACGCGATAAAAGAGTTGGTGAACTCTGGTGAAGAGTAGGTGAACTATGAACATCTTCCACAGAGAGTAGGACACAGGAGCCAAACGTCTATTAAGAGTTTTTGGCTGTACACGTGTCTGCACAGGGTCTAAGTGGGTCGTACGTGATTGCGTGTGACTATGTCTGTGTGTGTGCGCGAGTGTGTGTGTGTGTGTGTGTAGATAAAGGCAGAACCTGCCGCCTAGGGACCTCAAACCTGGCACGGTATCGCCAGAGTTTTTTGAGCGATTCCATAATTACCTCTACACGTCCACGGAGGGTAAATGACTCACAACGAGCTCTCGGCAGACGCATTTGAATCCATTTGCATGGCCTTTCAGCTTCTCCCATGAGCCGTATGGAGATCTCCTCCGAAGAGCTCTGACAATGTCGGCTCACCTGCGCTGCCAACAGCACGCCGGCTCTCCTCCTCCCGGGTGTCACGCTACCTCGGTGTGGAACCAAGGTCCGCGCCGAGAACGAGGAACACGTTACCTGTGCTAAATCCATGCTGATTGGATTCATTCAGTGCCAATGAAATGCCTTCGAGTCGACCTCAGAAGAGGGCAGTAATTGGCGAGGTGGTTGACGCCGTTGGAAGTGTCGCTGGAGGGGAGCACGTTCATGACGTGAAAGGCTCTTTATGGCGTGTTTTTTTTTAGCTTGAGATGAAAAAGGGGAGAAGAGAGGTAATGAGATAGGGTTTCTAAAGAGCGCCTACGTAGGCCAATGTTCCCGGACGAACACTGAAAAAAAGGACGGATGATGAAATGGAAAAGTAGATGACAGTGTTCCATCTGAATCAAGATGGATGGTTCTGTAGGAAGCCCAAATGAGTCTGCCATAACTGCCTCTGCTGTCTCTAACAGGATATGATTGGAAAAAAAAACGATTTTATGTTATAAATTATAAATGAATACAAGGGACGCTGTGTTTCCCGTTGAAACTTGAAAGGGCACTGTAGCTGTTGCGGAAAGTTTGTACAGATCAATGTGACTGCATGTCACACCTTTGTTCAATTCTTAACTTTGGGTTTATTTTCATGGTTCAGCTTCCACGCATTATATTAAGATCATACCAGAAAGAGGCTCCCATAGACACACGTAATGTGCATTTACACATCCTTCCAAAATAGAAATGTCAGTATACAGTTTGAACAGACAATAAACATACCTATTGGATTGTAAACATGTACAGTTTTACTCAGAACGGCCTTTTTCCACTCATCTGTAACCCAGATAGGACTTTGGCTCAGATAGCGTGCAGCTCCGAGCCTGGGAATGCTCTCGGACTTTCAGCACTGCTTCATCCATCTCTCAAGCAAGATGCCTGACAGAATCCCAATTACCCTCTAGATTTACGGCCCTTTCAATCCTTATAAGGGGAATCATAACTCAGAAGAGATGGGCTCCCCTATACTCCCAATAGACCACCCTCTGCCCCCAGGACCCCATCTGGAAAGGATCTATCGGTCGGGAAGGTAATAAGTTCCGTGTCATGGATCATACGGACAGCTGTCGGTTGGAAGGATCCAGGCTGGTTTACAGGGACCTTGACTTTCTGGTGGCTGGGTTCTGTACGTCCCCTGTCGGACCCTGAGGGTCAGTAGTGGTTCTTGGCATGGGTAAGCTGGGCAGACGCCCAGGGCGGCATGAAGAGGGGGGTGTGTTCCGACTACCTGGGGCTTTCAGCACAGCAGCCTCCCCTGTCTGCCAGTCCCTGTGAGTGCTGATTAGATAACACTGTCAGGTTGCAGAGATGTATAATTAGTTATCGCACGCACGCGCGCACGCGTACAGGTACACACATTCGCTTTTTCAAACCTCCATTTTCGACTTCCGGGTAAAAATCATGTTCAGAGTAGTTAGTTGCTGAGTGTTAATCCCACCGGGCAGTCTGACAGATGGGGTTGTGTGAAGTAAGGAGGGTCTGAGAAAATCAAGGGCAGGTTGTCAGAAGGAGGAGTCAAGGAGGGATGGATGAGGATGGAAGGATGAGGTTCTCCTGTTCTCCTTACGTCTGAAATGGCTCAGTCCTCCACTCACTTGCTTCGGCCTCAGCTACCAGCAGAGAGCAGCTGTGTGTGTGTGTGAGAGACACACACAGAGAGAGAGAGAGAGAGAGAGAGAGAGAGAGAGAGAGAGAGAGAGAGACAGAGACAGAGACAGAGACAGAGAGAGAGAGAGAGAGAGAGAGAGAGAGAGAGAGAGAGAGAGAGAGAGAGAGAGAGAGAGAGAGAGAGAGAGAGAGAGAGAGAGATAGCTCACAAAGCTGAGCAGGTGTGCTTGTCGGTGTGTGTGCATGTGTGTGTGCGTGTGTGTGTGTGTGTGTGTGTGTGTGTGTGTGTGTGTGCATGTGCACAGGAGTGTGTGCATGTGTGCTGTTATTGTCAAATGAACCCAGTGGAAATACTGGAGGGAGAAGACTGCAGAGTGGAAACACACTCATTACAGCTCCCCGCTGGTAAGATAACCAAACAGAACACAACACGGCCCCAGGGCCTTGGACTCAGTGTCCCAGGTTGCACTTGTGTTCACACAGGGCCAATCTGGGGCAAACCTTCCAAACACTCATTGGTAGTTACTGTAAATGACTCACTCTAAAACTCCATGGTAATGTAGTTTTTTTGGGGATCATGACACCCACTCCACCCAATCATTGTTCTGGGGCCACTGCTGGTCTCAAAAGCACTATGTGTGCAGTACGCTCCGTTCATCAGGACTGTGTGGGTACAGGCTGCTGGACCTCACATTAGCTCGATCAAAGGAGCCACCGGTCAGCTGGCGTACAGTCCGTACTTGCACATATTCTAGCGTGTACCTCTGTCGTAATCAGCACAAGTGCACCACACATAATAGGCTCTGTGCTGGACAATGGATCGTGTGTTGCTCAATGGGTTTCACAGTCTGTCGACACAAAAATAAAACGGTTTAATACGTTGTGTGTGTTTTTTTTGACATCCCCCTCTAACTAAACTCTGTCAAAATCATTGTATTGTGGGCGGCTTCGGATAGAAGAATGGGTTGCCTGACAGTGTGTCAAGACTGCATGTTTTAGATGTTTCCCTGCACCAAAACACTTAGTTCAAGTGGATGGGTCATTATGAAGCGCCGCACAAGGTGAGTTGGTGCAGGATAACATCTAGAACATGTCGGGCAGGGTGTCCCGAGGACCAAGTTTAGGAGACACTGAACTACACTGCAAATGTGAATGGTACTGAACAGTAATGCAAGAGGTTGTTTAAATGCTGAGGGTTTAGATTCTAACACAGTCTCCTATTGTTAGGCACTGCCAGCATTCTGAAAAACTATATATTCTCTCTCTCTCTCTATCTGTGACGTCAAGAGGGTATACCGCCGGAGTTAGCACAATCTTATTAGCAGGGCTACCTGAGGGGAAGACAGAACGTTACGGGTTGGTCTTGACTTTATATGGCCAGCTCGTCTCTCTCTCTCTCTCTCTCTCTCTCTCTCTCTCTCTCTCTCTCTCTCTCTCTCTCTCTCTCTCTCTCTCTCTCTCTCTCTCTCTCTCTCTCTCTCTCTCTCTCTCTCTCTCTCTCTCTCTCTCTCTCTCTCTCTCTCTCTCTCTCTCTCTCTCTCTCTCTCTCTCCTCCCCCCTCTCTCTCTCTCTTTTCTCTGTCTCATTTTCAGAAAATGTCCCGCTGTGTTCATCATTCATTTCACGCTTTCATGTCTAATAAAATCATGCTTCGCCACCGTCTTGAAAGCTGTTCATGAAAATGTTGGTAAAACAATGCATCTATACACACTTGTTGTGTGTAGGAAAATTTAGGAAAATGGATGACTGTTTCAAGAAATGTGTTTTAACAAATGTGAAAAACTGTAAACAAGATAGCATAGGTTGGGTGAACTATGTCCACATTTTTGAGATACTAGCAGCTGAGAGATAATCAGTTGCCCTTAGTTTAAAACAGACCGACATCAGAAAGGCCTAAATCACTTTCGCCATGCAGAAATGAAAACCTACTGCCTAGTTTATTGGCACCCACCCATATTTTAACCACATATTACTTTACAGCGTTCCATGCGATGTCAGATAGTCAAAAGTCTTCAAACATTTTTATAAAGTTTTGTAACTTTGGTAAGTTTATTTTTAAGTATAATTTTGATTTCAGGTTAATTGGTATTCCAGGTTGATTGTTATAATTATACAGGCCCAGTTGAAAACAAAAATAAAACAAAATGAACCCTGATGTGGATTTTAAATGATAGGTGTCTAAAGCACGGCTGTAATTTGATTTCCCACGCACACGCACGCACGCCGAATTAGGCCATGTGGGAGGGTCATTAGTTGCCTGGCAACAGGGCGAGAGTTGTCGACACTGTACAGTAAGTCTCTCTGTTTGAGGCCGAGGGCGGGAAACAGGAGTGAAGATGAGCTCGTTTATCTTCAGCGTCTGCCTCAAGTCTTTATGAGGAAAAACTCCAGAAGTGAGGAGAAGAGGAGATGAGGAGGTGTATCTGGAGCCTGTCGTGAGACCTCCAGGGAACATTCCAGCAGGAAATGATTAAGACTGTAGAACGTCTTCTCGATACTGTGTTTGTTATTATAGTACAGTGGAGAGGCAGGGCTCTGTGCCCTGTCATCTCGTAAACACAAGGCCCCCACGCTGTGACGGATTCATTGAGAATATTCCCCAAATGGTTTTAAAGGAACGTTCCGGGAACCAGAGTTGATGGTTTATGATGAATCTTCACTGGTTCAGGGAATACTTACCATAACTCCAAGAAATTGGAGTCTGTGTATTATACATTAACTTATATTGATTCTCACTTCAAGGACAGTTCGGAGAATTCATTGTTCCTGGAGTTATCTGGGAGTGTGTTACGTGTGCAAGCTGTGTGTGTGTATGTGCTCTTACAACTTTCCTCTTCATGATTTGGAACCTACAGTCAGACTGGACTGGTGTTATCCGTTATTAGGTTTTGAAATAGATAACCTTTTGACCTTCCTTAAAGGTGGGGAACTTTAGGCAGTAGAAGCCAGGAGTCTAGACACCTACCACAGGTCTGAGGAGAGGTAATAAGTGACCTAGTTCAGGTCAGGCATGTGTGTCTTTACTGAGAATAATAAACAGACTTACTGGAAGACATTTTCACACTAGGAGAAAATCAAAGAACTCTGAGAAGCTTATATTGCAGTAAGCGAACGACACAAAGGACACAAAGCCTAAAAATCCAATTCTATTGAGTTCTGCTCTTTTCTGAGAACTTTCTGTCTTTTTTGCTTTTCCGTTCAATCCTGCTCAGCAGCACGTTCCGTCCATTACAGATCACGCATTCCTCCCAGTATGGTCTGACCATCTTCTCAGTCCTCTTTTCTCTCTCTCTCTGTGAGGTTGCCCTCCTTGGTGTGAAATGATCATTGTGCAGTCCGCCCACAAAGAAGAAGAAAAAAAACACGAAACAAGCTCTTATCTGAGAGGGAAAAGAACAATTAACAGAGCCAAGACTTTCAATTTTTCAACTCTGGCATTCTATCAGACAGAAAAGCACATCCTTTCTTTTCATTTCATTCAGAAAGTGGTTCGTCGGGGTTCCTGTTCTACCAGCGGGTGAATGCTAACAGATGTAGCCTCTGTGTCGGCCCATGCCCGGGATGTCAGCCTGGTGATGAATGGGTGGCGCTGCACACCAGACAGGGTGTTGTGAGATGAGAAGCTCCCTGGCATCCATCCTACCCCCCTGGGGTGGTCTGCCAGCCTGCAGCGTGGCAACATGCCCATCGGGGTCTCTCATTGGCTGGCGGGGGAGGGGGGGGGGGTGGTCTCGGGGGGGGTTGGCATACCGCTGCCGTTGTCATAGCAAGGGTACTGGCAGCCCTGGGTGGCACAGCAGTCACAAACAGATATTAATGACCCTGTCCTGGGGTAAATAAACTCTGCGTTAGTTTGTGGTTGGATAGCGTGAGAGGCTGGGCAAAGTCATTTCTAATGGTTTGGTTTTTAGGGGGCTTGCTTAACTGTAACAAAATCAGTAAAGGTTAGGCTTGTGTATGTCAGGATGATCCATGAAAAAAAAGCAATGTTTGAAAAGAGATTTGACCTCCAAACCTTCATGTTATTTTAAGGAACTGGTATTTTCCATGAGTAGACAATGGTATGTGTGCATTGGGTTGGAGTTGAACAAGACTTCAATTGGTCCCATCGCTTTGAACACTTTGGGATGTTTGAACACCTGTCTCTGACTCTGTATAGACCCGATATTAGCCTGACAGAACAAGCTAACAATCCCCTATCCCTCCACTCAGCAGAGAGGACACTGGAAGACTATGGCCATATTTAGGTATCAAACATTCATCTTCCTCTCACAGTCTCTCTGTTTATTCTCGCCCACTCAGTGATTTATTGAATCAATTTAACTCCTCGCATAAACGCTGTGGCGTCTGCGAGTGAAACGGCAACATCGCCAGCGGAAACGATGTCCTCTATTTAGCTTCACGCCGCCCTACTGTCATGGCCTGGTCTCAAGGCTGCCGGGAAATAGGTGACCTGTTCAGTTTAAGTGAAGTTTTAGATATGGCTCTTTGTCATAGACTTTTCCGGAGCCGATGTCATAACTTCCCCGCTGTCCTGACAGTGAGGTGTGAAGGTGTGAGACCGGGGTGTGCACACTTTCACAGCCTGAGGGAGCAATGCTTTCAGGAAGTCACATGGAGGGGAGCCAGCCAGTGAAAACCTGCTCTGTAGTGATGTGAGGATCATGAAGGACTCCTTTTCCACCAATGTAAACCATTTCACCCTTCAGCCGATAAGTTAAACTACCAAAGACTCTCTTTCCACAGCGGCTCCGATTTGACCAACTTGCCCAAGTTATTTTTAGCAAAGTGGGATATGGAATATTTCACACCCCAGAAATGGAAGCGTTGGACAGACTCACTGGGAACTGGGGTTTTCCTTGTCGCCCCCAGAGGGAATAAGTGACTCATGAAACTGTATGAAGAATGTCTCCTACCACAGCAAAGTCTGTCTAGATTAGCAGCGAGAGAAAGACAGTAAAATGGCTTGGCAAGCATGCCAAACAGTATAAGAGAAAGAGAGGGAGAGACAGAGAGAGAGAGACAGAGAGAGAGACAGAGAGAGAGAGAGAGAGAGAGAGAGAGAGAGAGAGAGAGAGAGAGAGAGAGAGAGAGAGAGAGAGAGAGAGCTTGAACACAACTGGGGTCCCCGTCACTAAGCAACCTTGTTCATCCTGCCTGGACATTTGTCATCTCCTGGACGTGATGAAAAGCACATGGCCCTTGCTTATATGTTCCCATTATAAAGTAATAACTTCCAAGCAGGCCTCGCAGTCCTGATCCAAATGAAGTCAGTGACCGGAGCCATTAATCAACCCGTTAGACCAGCAGGGGCTCTCTGTCACCAGAGAAAGAGCAAATCTCCTTCTATAAACAATCCCTCGTGTGTGTGTGTAATCAGAACCTTGATAGGTAGGTTGGCGCTGTGACATACTGTGGTTGAAGATTAAAACAAGGTGCACGTTGTTGAAATGTTTAACAGCAATGGCATGAAACGTAAATTTATGTGAGCCGGAGACTTTACATGGAATTTCAGGTCATTGTAAAAAGGCAGCATAGAGATATGAAAACCACTCAGAGAGCAACATTTTCGTAGTAGATGATCTCGTAATATCTCTTTATAGGCTTTTCCCGTGTTTACATTTTTGTGCAGTGCTAAAAAAATGTCACGTGAACCAGCACACAAGGGCCGAGTTTAAAGAAGAATATACTGTATCAATATTCCTTGAGCTGAGCAGTGTGTTTCTGGACCATAATCCCACTCAACACATTGACCTCAACCTTATAGTCTGGGCTCTGAACCAGAACAGCACAGTCGACTTCAAACAACACCATTCTCTGACCATTCCTCGAATCATAAAACACACCTCGCGACTCAACGCACCCCATCAAAAGTCCTCAACACTTCCACCCAGTCAAGCAGTTCACCCATCCAGCTTGATCTCACACGTGATCCACTCCGACTCTGCCTCCGCCGGGACACAAACAACTGACCGCAGTCACCCGGGGCGGGATCCCTTGGACGCACACACAGAGAGAGCCCTGGAGGCATTTCCACGAGCGGAGCAACTGAACCAGACTGCTGCGTTTCTCATGTGGAATGAGGAGAGGCAGAGAGAGAGAGGCAGAGAGAGAGAGAGAGAGAGAGAGAGAGAGAGGCAGAGAGAGGCAGAGAGAGGCAGAGAGAGGCAGAGAGAGGCAAAGAGAGGCAGAGAGAGAGAGGCAGAGACAGAGACAGAGACAGAGACAGAGACAGAGAGAGAGAGAGAGAGAGAGAGAGAGAGAGAGAGAGAGAGAGAGAGAGAGAGAGAGAGAGAGAGAGAGAGAGAGAGAGAGAGAGAGAGAGAGAGAGAGACGAGCTGGCCATATAAAGTCAAGACCAACCCGTAACGTTCTGTCTTCCCCTCAGGTAGCCCTGCTAATAAGATCGTTCTAACTCCGGCGGTATACCCTCTTGACGTCACAGATAAGCCACCAGAATTGGCGGCAGTACATCCCAGATAAAGAGAAAAATGTTGAGAATGCTCTCTAGCCCTAGCCTTATAAAGAGCAGCGTTTGCAAGAAGTTGGGAGTACATACCAAAGCTAACCTATTTCTGCAAAAACAAGCCCCAGGGTAACCAAGAGGAGTGAAACAATGATTTGGGATCAAAATGAACCTTGTTTGACAGGCTGACAGCATCACGAGACAGAGGATTTGCAGACAGCATTTGACAATCTAGCGCAGAGACCATCAATCATAAACACAGACAGACAGAGAAAGTGAGCTCAAAACAAGATGCTATAGATAGAACAGAAAAGGACAGAAATAGTCGCACCATTTTCCCTCCGATTCAAACAGGAAACTAACCAGAGCAGAGTCTCCACCAAGCTGAGCTCTCCTCGCCTCACGGTCGTCCGGCCAATCAGAATAGTCCATTCTCAAAAGGTCAGAGGTGACTGCTCTGGCGTTTTGGGATGTTTTTTTCCCCCGCTTTGAGGAATTTCTCTCCAGCGGTTGAAATCAGACTCCCACAACCCCTGTGAGCTCCCGTCAGCAGAAGACGCTGGCATGGGACCTGCGGCGGGTTTTTACAGTGACAAGTGTTTATGTTACATACATTGGTCATCATGGACGTGCAAGGCAACTCCTGAAACCACGCCCCCCCCTCTCTCCCCCCCCCTCTCTCCCCCCCCCCCTCCTCCCCCCATGCGATTTCTTAGCACCGCTGTCAGATGAGTGTGAGATTAGACGTGTCTGGCATGCGGTCGTGTAAACGCGCGAGCTCCGCCGGTCGCCGCGCCACGCGGGGGAGGATCCATCATCCCGACACAACCAGAGGAAAACAAGGTTGACTTGGAAACTCTTGGAAGAGCCGAATGTAAATCTCGGCGACGTAAACGATCCAGCTTGGAGACAGGGGGACCCTTAAGTTGTTTTTCGTCTGCCTGGCTTCTTTACCTCAGCACAAGGCGCTGTGGAAGTTTGACATTGAAGGGATTGGGTTTGGGGATTGTTCCATTATGTAGTCGTTTACGGACAAAGGTCTGTTCAAATGCCATGCACTTAAAAGTAATGTAGTCTACACACACGCACACACAAAATGGCAGAGGTGATTTCAGTTCTGTGAACACTGTGTGTTCTTCCTTTCAGAACAACTCCTGGACTCTGTGAAGAGGGAGCATAACTCACCAGAGTGGGAATGTAAACGCACACACACACACACTCGACACAGTTACACGCACTTGAACATGCTCACAAAAGCTCTCATCTCACTCATAAAACACACAAAAAAAGAAACATTTCCAGCGATGGGAACTCTCGTCTTTCTCACAGACAAATGGGGTTGTGGTCAGACTGGAAAGGCCAGCTGAGCCCGCATCCCCTGTCATCACAGAACTACTCACCCCATGGTGGAGGAATATCTTCACTCTCTCTCTCTCCCGACGGCTCGCCGCCTCTCTTCAAACACTCGCAAACCGCACACTGACAAGAGACCGGGGTGGATGTTTCTTCTCTTCTTTTCCCACTTTCTCTCCCTCCCCCTTTTCCTGTGCTTCCCCCCCCCCTCTCTCTCTCTCTCTCTCTCTCTCTCTCTCTCTCTCTCTCTCTCTCTCTCTCTCTCTCTCTCTCTCTCTCTCTCTCTCTCTCTCTCTCTCTCTCTCTCTCTCTCTCTCTCTCTCTCTCTCTCTCTCTCTCTCTCTCTCTCTCTCTCTCTCTCTCTCTCTCTCTCTCTCTCTCTCTCGAAACGTCTCCCCTCTCTGGAGGGAGAGTGCTTTATATCCTTTTTTGGGACTGAGGGAGAGGAGGGAGAGAGTGAGGGAACGGGGGATTGATTCATAATTGCTCCCCTCTCTGCCATCTCGGGGGGCCTGGCCCACCCCGCACCCTCTTCATATTTCGCCCCCCCCTCTCCCCCTCACTTGGTCCAGGCCCCCGGAGAACAACACAGCTGCACAGGGGAACCTCCTCTCCAGGGTGACCAGGCTGGTTGATATCGTTTTTCCCACAACCATCCTCCGTTAATCAGGAGTGTTTTTTTCGACATGGACCCTCCCAGGTCTGAACCTCGTGGTCTGCTGGTTAACCAGGCCCCAGGGTCCAGTCCCAGCCTGGGTCTGATGTCACCTCCACATCTACCACTGTGCTCTCACTAACAAGGCTCCGGGGTGATCTGGTGTTGATGGCACCGGGGTGTTTACTGGGTGCTTTGAGGTAAATCCTTGTCTACATTGGGTGTGTGTGTATGTGTGGTACTTCAGGCCATGGGTGCCAAGGTGTTTGTTTGTGCCTGTGTGTGCATGCGTGTGTGTGTCAACGTCGGTGCTGCTCACCTGTTGTGGTAAGTGGACAGCGAGCCTGGCTTTGTTCTCCATGGATGAAAGCGGACTACGGTGGACGGGTCAATTGTGCAAAGCCTTGCTTCAAAGGTCATCGGGGGTTCAAAGATGTAACGCTTCCTTTCAGAGCTTCCTCGCGTCCCTTCGCAGGCCTGCCGCGAGAGTACAGACATCTGTTTTCCTTTAGTTCGCCATGGAAACGCCAGCTCTAAATGCAGTAAATATCCGAATGGCTCTTAAAAAACACAAAATAGCGACAACAACAAAAAGGGCTGTTATTGTGCCTCCTTTCGTTTCCTACCAACTGACATTGAACTGTCACCTCATGTCTTGGTTGGACGGCTGAACTGAGCAATGCTAATGCTAATACTAAGCTAAACTCATTTCACTGAGGGCCAGAAGGACAGTATTTCCTGTGAGGGATTTGGTTTGTTGAGGAGCACACTGCCAGAACAAACAGTAGAAACTAGAAACAGCAGGTCTGCTATTTCCATTTCACCAACCATGTGACTGCCTACATCGACGTGTGAGGTGTTCCTGCTATCAGAGCATCTGTTTATTTACTGCCACAATACCAGCAGTGGTAGCAATACTGTTATTGTTCTGATGGAAGCTCTTGATTGTGAGGAGAGGGGTGACCATATGGTACTGTGTGTGACACTTGCCCGTTCGGAAAATCTGCCCGTTCGGAAAAAGGAGGAACTGTAATCACACACACACACACACACGCCATGCTGACCTAAACAAAATGTAGGCTACTAAACAAAGGAACGGTAATCAATTAATAATCATAATAATTATACCTTTTATTTATAATGCTTTTTTCTTATACACAAAGTGCTACAAGATTGAATAAACAGATAAAACAACAGGATATATGTTGAAAGGCAACCTTGAATAAAAGGAACTTCTTAAAGCAATTCAAGACAGCGGCGTTTTTAATTGTAAAAGGAAGAGCATTCCATAGCTCAGGGCCTCTGAAAGAGAACATGTTTTCATCACTTGGGAGGGGAGGGGTGCTGCTGAAGTGAAAATGAATCGGCAGAGCGAAAAGAACGAGAAGGAGCGTAGGACGCAACAAGGCTGCAAAGATACTCTGGTGCAATACCATGAGCTGCTATATACGATAACGCGAGGGCTTTCAAATCAATACGAGCATGGCCGGGATGCTAGTGCAACTGCGGGAGCACAGGGGGATGTGTGGACATGGTGAGGTGTGTATAAGAACAATTATTGGTAGAGAGGAAGGACACACACGTGCACAGCACCAAACTCCTTGCTATTTTGGTCAACACAGCTGTATCTGTAGCTGTAATTTCCAGGCCTGGGGCAGGCAACTGTCAGCACTAGGAGCCAGAATGGGCTCCACACAGCTGTTGTTTACTGTTGCCCCTGTGGGACAGCTGTGTTATCGGGCTATATTTAATACATTAGCCTAGCTTAGCTTTACAGTTAAATGTCAATGTCAATCGATACAGGCACAGACACCGGACGCAATGTATGATCAAATATATTTGCATCTGTTAGGAGGATACATACTATAATGGAACATGATGGTTTCAAGTTTGGAGTTTAGCCCTAGCTTGCGAATAGTATTCAGCAAACAGGCCTAAAGAAAATCCCAATAGACTAAAAACATTTTCACTTCTCAAATAATACAAAATATAAATTCAGTTGAAGATGTAATAAAAGGTTGCCGGGGGAAGGTTTGTGTGACCTGACAGGAACAATGCCAAGACTGGACCCCCCCTGCTCGCCCCAGTGATCATAACAGTCTCTTAAAGAGCAGCTGATTGAGAACACCGTGTTATTATAGAGGGGTTAGCAGTATGTTAATATTGTTTGTTAGCTAGGTGAAGCGTGCTTACAGATCCCACAGGTGTGTGTGTGAGAGAGAGTTGAGATAGTGTTTATTCAGTCTGCATGTGGTGTGTGTGTGTGTGTGTGTGTGTGTGTGTGTTGTCATGTCCAGCCCGTGGGTACGTATGGGTTCACATCCGGTGCTTTCTTCTCCATTCTGCCTCCTGGGCGTTTTGATGTGAGAAGAGAAAGCGGGCCGCAGAGGAAAAAGAGACCTCAACACTGAATTCATTGGAGGGTAAAAAAAAAGAAAGGATGGCCCATTCTTCCACAGCTAATCTCAAATCAAATGAGATTATTCCTCCTCTCTTCCACACAGACTAATTTCCCATTCATTGAAAAGATGATGAACAGACAGGGATCTGTTTAGCATTTGAAACGGGAATTTTCTGCTTCAGGTCATCCCCCCCCCCTCCTCTCTCTCTGTCTGTCTCCTCCTCTCCCTTACGTTCAGAGAGCTCTCTCTGAACAGCTCTCTCAGTTGCAGATGTTTACGTGGAAGATTGCCGACATGGAACAGAATAGAGAGAGCGGAACACAATAAAATAGATACAATTGCGGTCACGGAAGACAGCTCAACAAAACAGGTGAAACAGAAGGAATTTGTCATGGTTCTCTTGGAGAGAGAATAAGTGGTAATTTCATCCCTACAGCTGGTGAAAACTGAAGTATTTTCATGGAGTGAGGGACAGAGAAAAAAAAAAAGAGACTTAAAGTAAGGCACTGCCTGTACCCAGCTTCTCTCAGGTAATAAATGCAAGGCTGTCCTGAGGAGACCCCAGGTCCTCATTAGTAGGTATGTGTGTCTGTGTGGTGTAGCTCAACCTGAGTCTGCCTTTTTACCATCACCTCCATGAATATATGCATGAACTGATATGTGTTTCCCCCAAGTGTTGCACTGTCCCCATTTAGCTATGTGTGTGTGTGTGGTCAGAACCTCTCGGGGTCTGAATATTCTGGTGGTGTCTACTCCCACCCTCTCGTTAACACCTGAGGACGTCAGTGGGAGCACGACCCACAAGCTGGACTGACTCAAGCCTCTGGAGGAGGTGCTGGGTCAGCAGGGCAGTGGTGCATCCACTGTGTCAGTGGGGATGATCGTCAGTCGGGGCGGCGTTAACTGGAGAAAAAAACAACTCACTTCTTGAGAATCGTCCCCGTTTCAATCAAGAATATGTGAATATAATCATCATAAAATCTTAAAGGAAAAGTGTCCTTGATATACAGAGATCGATTCTGCCATCTACTGGCTAAAGAAAATCATTAAAATACACTGTACTAATTGCCTAAAGCTGCAACACCTAACATTATACATTCTAATATGAGAAACAGGGCTTCCAATTCTAGTTGGATTGACAGTGGTTTCACAAAAGAAGCCAAGGAGGAAAGCCTGTCTCACCAAAGGAAATTGACAGGAAGAGGATTGCTGGAAAGTAACGGGCACTCCGAAAAATGTATATGGCACTGAGCTGTCAGTGTTGCTAAACCATGTAGGGGACAAAAGCTTTTGTTTGTTGATGAAATCTTACCTATTTTACCTTTAAGGTTTGTCCACTTGCAGTTTTGATAAGTATCTTAAGCAAAATTCAGTGTACACATCTACAGTGCAGTCCAAAATGCCTTGAATTTAACTGAATGCTTTAGATCAGGGGTTCCTAAATCCTTGTCTTCTGTCCTCCCTGCCCTGCATGTTTTAGATGGTTCCTTGTTCCAACACACCTGATTCCAATGAACGGGTTGTTATCTAGTTATGCAGAAACCTGCTAACGACCATTCATTTGAATCAGGTGTGTTGGAACAAGGAAACATCTAAAACATGCAGGGCAGGGAGGCCCGAGGACCAGGATTGGGAACCCCTGCTTTACATAACGTCTTAATTTTCCATTCTATAACCACTTGACACAATAAGATTATGACTGAACATTCCACACTTCCAGCAGTGTTTGTAACGACACTGTTCCTTTTCTTTGGAAGGACATGAGCGCTAGCTGTCGTATGGATTTAGGGTGATCTGGGAGGAATGCAGAAATTAAGCCATCTCTTAAATCCCATGACACTTGCCTCTGGGTTGGAAAATATTTCTCTGTCATCCTCTCACATATCTTGTACACAAATAAGGAAAACATATTTCATCTCTCTACCTCAGGCTTTCATGTTATTTAAAAACTGGATCAAATGGAAACCATGACATTTGACAAGGAAAGGTCAAATAAATCCATTGTACGAAGGTGACGACAGCAATGGTGCTTAGCGTGCATTACACACTTTCCAGTTCCAACGCCAAAAAAGGTCAGTCTATGCAAAAGGGGGAAGTTAAGAATCGTCAAAAGACAAATTGAACTTTGTGACTTTTATTCATGAAAACAATCTTGAATCCAGATGCGTGGCGTGACAGTTGGGTCATGTGACCAGTGCTCTCTTCTTCAGGGCTTTGCGGGCAGCTCCAGACATCCTCTTGGGTTTGGGAGGTCGCTGGTTAGCGCTGCCTTTCTTGGCCTTGGCTTTACTGAACAAACGACAAAAGGGCACGTTCAGACACGAGCGTCGGCAAGCCAAACATCAGCAACACCCACAGCGACATACATCCGTCTCGCCAATTCTTTGATAACTTCCATCCCAGCCCACTGTGAGGCCACACGCACAAACGCCTCCACATGACCACAACACACACACACACACACACGTCTCCACTCACAAACACGTCTCCACGACACAAACCAAACATGACTCGGCATACTTATGGTGGCTCCTCTGTGCGTCTGCCAGTGGGCACGCCCTGCGTTTGTGCGCCGGGCTGCCACAGTTGAAGCAGCCCTCCTGCTTCCCTCCCTGGCTCTGCCCACAAGGGTGGTCCGGGAGCGCGCAGCGAGCACAGGATGTGCAGTGCCTCCACGCTGTGTGTGGAGAGAGAGAGAGAGGGAGAGAGAGAGGGAGAGAGAGAGAGAGAGAGAGAGAGAGAGAGAGAGAGAGAGAAGAGGGAGAGAGCGAGAGAGAGAGGGAGAGAGATAGAGAAAGAGGGAGAGAGAGAGAGGGAGAGGGAGAGGGAGAGAGAGAGGGAGAGAGAGAGAGGGAGAGACAGAGACAGAGAGAAAAAGGGAGAAAAAGAAAGAAAAATATAAAAAGAGAGAAAATGAGAGAGAGAGAAGGTGAGACAGATTCAGCCACAGTCGTTCGACAGGTCTCCACACGAAGAAGGAACCCCAGCGTGGCTTTGAAACACCTTCACATTCCACTCACAGGGCTTGAAGCACTTCTGACACTCGGAGCAGTGCCTCCACTCCCGGCCGTCCTGAGAGCGGGAGAAGGACAGTTAGAACGCTGGAGCTCGCCCGTGCGCTCTCCTCAGAGGACCCCCCTCCCCCCGGGGCAGGTTGACAGAGAGAGGGGGCAGCGTGTCTGGGTACGTACCTTGGAGGGGCAGACGTCACACTGGGAGCAGTGCCTGTTCTGGGAGCTCACGTACCTCTGGCACATGGCGCAGAACCTGCAGGGGACAACACACAGTAGGACACACGCACAGCTACAGTCCCTGTCACGCACACGTCAACGAATCCGCATGAGCGCCACCTATGAGCTGATGAACAGCAGCGCATGACTGATGCAGTGTGTGTGTCTCGTGTGTGTGTGTGTGAGCACCTGTATCCCTCCTCCTTGGGCAGGACGATGTCTCGGGGCCCCAGGTTGGTGAACAGCCGGACAGGGGACTGTTTCCGGCCCGTCTTCCCGTGTTTGTAAAGGGGGTGGTTGTCGTAGTCCACCTGGAGGACAGACAACAGGCCAACTCCCACGAAAGCTCGCGAATCGCTGCGCGCACTCACACACGCGTGCTTGGATGTGGGGTGGCTGTGTGTGCGTGTATGCATGACCGAGGTCTCATACCTGGTAGTCCAGCATGACAAAGGAGGGGAAGCATTCTAAGATGCGGGGCTCAAAGAAGTAAGGAAAGATCCAGATCATCGGCATCTCCTTGTCGCTGCCCCCTGGAGGTGGGAGAGAGGCGTTACACGTCCAGAACGCCCACCAACACAACAACAGCATCAACAGGAACGAAGCAGTCTGGTTGGTAGTCTGGGTCACTGCTTCCCAACACCACGTCACGTTGAGAGCAACACTCGTCGATCGCCTGCTCACCCGGGGTCGGCAGGCTCTGCCAGGTCTTGGAGATGCAGGAGAAGCTGTTGGCCAGAGGCTTCACCAGGCCTCCAAACGGGGGGTCGGCCACCATCACAACCCTCTCCCCGTCCGCGCCCTCGCTGAGGAACGCCTGCAGCACCGCCCTGGCCGCCTGCGAGGAGCACGGAACATTCATGACTCGCTCCTCGGGAACGAATGTGAATTCACCTCGATTGTGCCGGGATTACTTTCATGAAAGGAAGTGATGGGGATGGACATAGCGCCACGTGGACCCCGTTTTTCACGAGATGATCACGATCCGTTTTAAAAGGGTAAACGTTCACGTCAAAAAATTCACAGAAGTGTTCAGTGGGAGAAGATGTCAAATGGTTTCGATGAGTCCGGCCGCAGGGTCGATTCTTACCTCTCCGCCAAAGAAGTGGTGGTTGAACATGTTGTAGTGGCAGAATTCATCCTGACCGTAGAACTGGGCGTATCTAGAACAGAAATAAATGGTTCAACGTCTGACAGAATTGTATTTCTATGTCACACCTGGTTCAATGTCAGTGCGACAACAGAAAGGAAGGCGTTTGCTCCACAACCCCTAGAGCAGTCACTGGACACAGGTGTGCGGTTCTGAGGCATATGCAACAAAAATCACTACTTTAGTTTAGAGAGTCAATATAATTGACACACCATGCCTAGCAAGACAAACACCCGAGGCCACCTTGGCATCAATAAAAAAATGGGTGTGTTCAACACACACACACACACACACACACACACACACACACACACACACACACACACACACACACACACACACACACACACACACACACACACACACACACACACACACACACACACACACACACACACACACACACCCTCTCAAATGCACACAGCAGGCTGCAGCTTGTCAAGCGAATACACACCCTTCCTCAAGAACTGATCGCATTCTTCGCCAACACAGCACGACTCCAGATCATAGCACGGTGAGTACTGCTTTCACACATGCTATCCATACCAAAGCACGACCGCTTTATCGAAGGGGGAAACGCAGAGTCTTTAGACTGTATAAAATTGACTATTGCGCAACGATTGCACAATAATACACAGTGCCTCGTCAGTATGTGGGGACGGTTCGACTGAAACTTCCCCTTCAGGCTGGATGTTCTGTCGTTTTCAGCTGTTTTCACTAACTTTGACACAACCCTCATTCACTTTCCTACCATAGCTAAACTAAAACTTGTGCGTTTGGACTCCGGACAGGCATGTTTTGACAGAGGAACCTGAGCCACTACATACCATTTTACCTACAACCTGAGTAACCAGAACTTTGCTGCAGTTGTTCTACTGAAACGGGGTGAAAAGGGACACGAAAAGAAAATCGGAGGGGGGGGGGGAAAAAGGATTCAGTGCGAATCCAGGTTGTTTTTTCTTCTTTGGTGAAAGATGGCAGATCGACAGTCAATCCTAGATGTGTCGACGGTGCCCTCCGGTGATCTTCTAGCCGTCGCCCCCTGTGGCGATCAGGGGGTACTGCAGGAGGGCGTCCTCGACCCATCTCCCACGTGCTTTCAGGGCGAGGGGGTGGTGCAGCCATTCCCCCGCTCCCCCAAACTGCTACGCAAGCTGGCTGAATCTGGGAAGCTTTCAGAGGTAACCTGACCCACGCCCTTAATGAATAAGGACGTCGTCTTTCGCATTGTACATACTAGAACCTAGGTACTGTGTACTGTACTTTAAAGGCAAACAATTCATTTCCCTTTGTGGACAATAAAGAACATATTTATATCTATACTCGTACAGTTAATTCCCAGTATCATGACCGAAACCGTTTATGTTCGAGAGCACCAGAACCTAAGCCCCAGTGTTCTCCTGGTTCCGAAGAGCAGTAAAGTCTTGTCACCTGCAGAAGCAACTTTCCAGGCGCCTGGAGGAACTGCAAGAGGAGAAGTCCAAAGCCAAGGGCCACATCCAGTCTCTGAAGAAGCGCAGAGCCGATCTCTCCGTAAGTACGCCACCGCCCCCCTGTGGTCACTGCACAACACTACACTACAAGAACGACACCACCATCGGCATGGGTGCTTCGTTCGATTTCCACAAGGCGACAGTACCCGAAAGTACGTCTTTTTCGTCTCGGCTGTTTGTGCCCTCGAGCCATGGGGTGTGGATGCACTAACACCTCGTCTCTTTGTCATGAAGTGGAACACGGAGATGAAGAGGGGGAAGGTCATGGAAAGGTTCGAGGGCATGAGGACCGCCCTGAAGAGAGAGGAGCAGGCCGTGCTGGACTCCCTGGAGCTGGATAGAAGGGAGACCTGCGCCAGACTAGACAAGGTTCTCAAAGGCTGGGACCAGCACCTGGCTCTGGTCCAGAAGAGCATCAACACTACCCAAAAAGCACTGGGGCAGGGTGGGGGGGGAAAGGAGACTCAGGTGAGGGGGGTCTGGGTTCATGTGTGGTCCCACGCATGGAACGCTGGCTCTGGTGCTGTCGAGTAACTGGCTTTCTCGGGTTTTTCCTTTCAGGATCATCTGGAGAAGGTCAGGTGATTTGTCCCGCCGTACCTCCTCTTCGCTCGGGGAGAGTCCGTGAGCTCTGCGTCCCGTGACCCATCCAATCACGTCGTCCGCAGGACACCGGCGCAAGCGCGGGTTCTCCGTGTGTGCTTTCAGACGAATAAACATTTCTCTTCTTCTTTTTATTCCTGCATGTGTCTCCAGCTGTCATAAGAAGGCGGACGCTTCGGAGGCAGAGATCAGGCTGAATGAAGACAGGTTTGAGAGGCTCATGAGAGCCCTGCGCTCCATCTCCAACGGCCTGAAAGCTCAGTTCCAGAGGAAGACGCTGCTGCTTGGTAATCACTGTCTGCTGTTTATTATCTAGTAAAGCAGGCCAGGAGTGGGTGGTATGGTCTTTCATGAAGCTCTCCTATTGGTTTAGATTCCTGCCCTGTGGTGATTGACAGGCAGACCAAACACAGCTTTATCTCCGTGGCAAAAGACGGGCGGGACTTGCGTTTCTGGAGCTCCGCCCAGTCTGGTCCGGAGCACCCGCTCCAGTTTGACAAGGTGTGCTGCGCTCTGGGTTCTTCCGCCGTGGCGAAGGGGCGGGGCTACTGGGAGGTGGATGTCCGCTACTGCTCGGTCTGGGCGGTGGGCGTGGCCTACGGGTGCCTGGAAAGGAAGGGGAGGGACAAGGGGGCCAAACTGGGGCGCAACCGGAACTCGTGGTGCGTGGAGTTTCGCGACGGGCATCTGTCGGCCTGGCACAACGACCACCACATGGCGTGCCACACGGTCGGGCGGGCCACGCCGCCGAGGAAAGTGGGCGTGTGGGTGAACTACGAGAGAGGGCAGCTGGCGTTCTACGACGCGGACACCATGAAGGTCCTGCAGGAGTTTTCGGCGGCGCTGAACGCCGTGTTCGACAGGGCCCACCACCAGTTCACGGAGCCCCTGTACCCCGCCGTGCGCTTCCTCAGACCGCCCGAGGGCCAGGTGGGCACCAACCACATGCAGCTCAGGGACCTCAGCGCCCTGTGAGATCCGCGGCCATGATCGCACCCCCGCCATGTGACGCCTCGGACGGCGTTTGACATGCTTTCTAGGCTGCAGTCGTCCGTTTGTTCCATAAAAGGCAGTGAGAGGTTGTTCAGGAAAAAAAGAAGAAAAAAAACCTCACCTGAAATCGATGTCCAGTAGTAGACTCTTCATGGGCTTACTCTTCCCTTCTAGATTTCTCAGTTTTATAAGTTCATGGAGTCTGGAACACAACATTACACCGTAAACTGTAATGTTAACGTTACACATCAGTGACAGTACATTTTGGAATGATTTTGTAACGTGTACCATGTTTTGCTGCCACTCTTTGCATATTATGTCAACAATAAAAAAAACTTCAAAAACAACCAAAATCTTTCTGAGCACACCAAAATAACAGGAAGTCCATTAACCCCTCCCTCACCTGGGCGTGCCCACACAGAGCACCTTCCGGAAGCCCCGGCCAGCCAGGGTGTCCAACAGGAAGTGGCTGCTGCGGTCGGTGAACAGGTACTGGGCGTTACTCTTCTTGTTCTCCAGCGGACGCAGCAGCGTGCTGGGTCTCTGCAGCTGGGCGTCTGTGATGTCATCAGCAGGCGCCTTGTGGCCGATGTGGGCGCCTCGTTCCTCAGGCACCAGCAGGAGGTCACACTCCTGGCACAGCCTTCTCTGGTCCTCGCGCAATGATTTGAACACCTTGAACCTAAGGGGGAAAATAAAAACGATTCTTAGTTTGATTCAAAATTAAGTCAATTGTGGCCAATTATGTCAAATGTTGCTTCAGTAACAGCTAATCAGTTGAACAACTTAAAATGGACTGTACCTGGAACAGTACTGTCTATGGGTGAAAAGCGGCTTCTTAGACTGGTTCTCTGACTCTCTTGCCAAAAGCCTGGTCTCCGATACCTACAACCCCAACAACTGGTTATTACACATTTCACGTAATCCGTTTTACAAGTAGCTTCAGTCAAAGCTAATTTGAGAAATGGGTAAATATCAAGTCATGCTGTTGCTATGCCTACCTTTTCATCTTCCCACTGAAAGAAGTTGCAGTCTTTTCGGTCCCTGCAAGCTGAACAAGCATAAAACCTTCTGCCTTTCTCCTCTCCTTTGCTGGCTTTTTCAAACAACAACGTTGGACCTGGAAGAATACAAATAAACTGTCATCATCTTGCACTATTTTAGAATCACGAGGCTGACAAAACTTACTTACTACATTTATACTTCGTAGCTAGCTGCTAGCTAGCTTCTCTGTGCGCATTTAGTCACGTTACCATGAGGACAAGACGGTGCCTTTGTATCCCCTTCTGGAAGAACTACTTCTATTCCAAACCCGTCATCATTTTTCCCGTTTAATTGCACATTCATCTTGAAAATCTCCTCAATATCTTAACTGTTCAGAACATCAGACGCATGCTGGACATGAGGACTTGCTTCTGTCATTTGCCAGTCGCTGAAAATTGACGTCACAAAATGTTCTCCCTGTGGATATCTTGTTACAATGTTGCAAATATAAGGAGGTGCAAAACATTGTTGATTGTTTTAGGGTTAGGGTTAGGGTTGACATATCATTTTGATCTTTTACCAAAAAATTAGCACACACACAGTTCCTCAAGTACGGTACAATTTTATAAATGTTGACAATGTTGCAGACTTCCATTAGGCGGCACTCTATGTCAGGAAGCCTAAAAAAGTTATGATGTAAAGCCTGAACCTTTGGACAGACATGTCCAATTATTCTAGCCTATAATAATAACAACTGTGATACCTTAAACAAAATAAAACCTAACATTTGATGGACCCACATTTTATTTGTGTACAGACACCACGGTCACACGCAAATCTGTTGCATATAAGCAATTTTTATAACCACTCTGTATCGGTATTTATTCTGAGAGCGATCACTTAATCTGCAAGAAGGCATTACCATCGGCCGTTGGCCTTCCGTTGCCTTATGAAGGACAGTTTTGTCTCCTTATCAAAAAGACAGTCTCGGTATTATTTAAAGAATAGACTATTGTTGCAAGACAAGCGTTCTGCGCACAGTGCAATTCCAACGCGGATTTGTTTACTCAACGTCGCACTGCTTGGCAAATAATTGTAGTCCAAACGAAACAATCGTGTCATTCACGACACATCTTATTTTAGTACATAAAACTACACTACCCAGGAAACCTATCAGCAACTGAGCTGAGCGCAGTGGGGCTGTCAGAGGCTCTATTTATCACCTGGCTCGAGAGATGCTGCTGAACCAGCGGCGCAAGCAGCGTTGACGAACATACGCCCACACCCATTCCGCGCGATTGGTCGGAAAGGCAGCCACGGACCGCAGCATATGACATTGTTTATGTCTCGTCTTGACAATTAAACATAGCAAGAGATTGTCAGAGTGCAATAAGGCATTTTGTAGCAGCATTTTTTCCCCATTCTCATTCCGGACCTGACCAAGGCATTTCCTGCGCTTGGCATCATCAATGTGCAGTCCTCACAGCCTGACAGTGCTGTGCCGCTGAAGGAGGAGATATCCTACTGTACATCTGACCATCGGGACAAGCCACGGATTACAATGAGCACAGGTAACTATTAAACCAGCGCTACGAAGTCAAATTATTGATCTTTTGATAGGCCTATTTATTGTCATCGAGTAGAATGTGGTCTTGTCGAGCTTATCAATTCATTAAGACCAGGAACATAGGCTTTGGCGTATGAGCATATTAGCATAACTTATTGCTCATTTGAATAATGAACTGCTGAAGCAGTCTGAAAATGTTTTTTTTCCATATTTAAAAGGTTCTCTCATTCTGACAGTAGAAACGCCCACTGTGAGTTCGGGGCTAAAAAAGCTCGTTCATTACGTAGCATTGCAGTATCCTCTGCGTTGAACTATTGTGTTGGGCGTTTGTGACAGAGGTTCAAGTTAACACAACGTCAATACAATACAGTGCTATGTTATTACATAGGAATGTCACTATGGTCATAACCCAAGCATAGCAGTCAATAGATGCAGTCCTGATATAAACCTGGATGTATACTACACTGATGCATTGGATACCGTAGCAGGCTATGTACTATAACATACTGTAGCAAAGGCCTACACCAACAGCAACAGCATCAGAGGATATTTAACGGAATGTGGGGACAAAGAGATGTTGAGCCGCATACCTCATCACTAGAGAGACTGGGGCCCTACATGGACAACAGTTTTAATGAGGTGGCCAATCAATACTGCACACAGGGAAGGCTCCCGAGCCCTCTGTTTGCATCTCTAATGAAAAGAAGTCTGGAGTTTGAGTGTGAAATGAGACCAAGATATTTGACAGTCCAGGGCTAACTGCCATGTGAAAACACAATAGACAACTTGAAAGCAAGATATCTGCCTGTCTCTCAGTGTTTTTTTTCGCTCCACATGTGACCTTTTACCTCTGAGGAATGTTAGCAGGAGTTTGGGAAAGGATATTTAAAATGGATGGAAAACGTTTGTGTCTTGTGATCTCAGCTGGCATCCACATGTGCGCGATATGCTATTCTTATTGGCCAGATTTGGCTCAATAGGCTGGTCTTATTGGCCAGATTTGGCTCAATAGGCTGGTCTTATTGGCCAGATTTGGCTCAATAGGCTGGTCTTATTGGCCATGCTCGGCTCAATAGGCTGGTCTTATTGGCCAGATTTGGCCCAATAGGCTGGTCTTATTGGCCATGCTTGGCTCAATAGGCTGGTCTTATTGGCCAGGTTTGGCTCAATAGGCTGGTCTTATTGGCCAGGTTTGGCTCAATAAACTGGTCTTATTGGCTAGGTTATTTAAGATGAACTACTGTTACAGCCAGATCTGGTCTGTTGTACTCTACTGGAGTATTGATCAATTCTGATTGAAGTCTGCCAAACATATAGTTAGTGTCTAGTTTCCTGCGGTCAGCTCTCATTATGGCTTCAACAAGTACAGTATCTGAAAGAAATTCCTCCAAAATGAAGCATAGGCTTGCATGTTGCATACAAGATTTTTATGCACAATTTGACAATGTCTCAACTCGAGTATAGAGTCACTTGCCCTTTCACCTTGAGACAGCAGTTATTCACTCTGTCTGCTTTTTCCAGTTTGAGACAGAACATCTTATCTGTTTGTGGTTAGCAAGCAAAGATTTAAGGTACTTCCTTAGCGGTGGTTTTCCCTCGGGGCCGTTGACAGTTAGCATCAAGCGCTAACTCTCTGCCGTCCATGGAAAGTGATTACCAATGACTTGCATGAATGGCCTGAGAGAAACGCCATAGCTAATTCAATCTCAGATTACTGCTATTGGTTAAAGCAGAGACAGACGGATCAATAGTTTCTTTCCCAGGGTATATTTAGCGTGTCGAGGCCGTCTGTATCGGGCAACACGTTGACCTTAAATACCTTTCATCTTCTTTTCTGGATGGTCAAAATTACCGTCACAGTCGTCGATATCGAAAATCCCCTGTGAAGCATCCATAAACACTTTCAATCCCCCTCAGAACCCCCCCCCCCCTCCCCAGGGAACCAAGGGGCTGTGGACGTCACCGGCGGCCATGTTGGAACCGATATGGAGGTCACGTCCCTCGCAGTTCCTCACACCCTCGTGGAAGGGGTGGCAGGCACCCAGGTGACACCGCTGTGTGTGGTGGGCCGTGCCAGGGCGGAGGAGCATCAGCCAGAGGGCAGAGGCAAAGTCAATGGAGGGCAGACAGGCGGGCTCTCCCTCAAACCTCCCGCTGGTCTTCTTCTGGGCAGTCTGCCGTGTTCCCACCAAGTCCCGCCGAGGCAACGGCGACGGTCGAATAATCGTCAAATAATCGAGAGCTTGTGAGTTAGCGACGGCATTGGCTGGTGAAGACGTGTCAGAAACCAGGGAGGACAGTCACTGAGTAACAAATGGTGTAGCCATAATGGTCTGTGAAGGGCTGTTCATGGGAACTGTAACTGTTAGCCTCCACCCAAACCCTCGAGCAGTGGATGTCTGAGAAGAACTGTCAGACGCTTGTCAGAAGTCACATTGTACACTGCATGACAGTTAGTGTCATGAGCTTCGGGGGATTTCTGGGTGTCTTACTATTTGTTGCTAGTCAGCAATGGTATAATGTGTCCACGTGCCGCGTTTCTGACTGTGCTCGATCAGTGTGTGTGTGTGTGTGTGTGTGCTGGGGGGGAGACAGAAAAAGGGACGTCTATATGCGTACTTGTAACTGCCTGTGTGTGTCACATGTGTGTGTGTGAACGTGTGGCTGTGTGTGTATGTGTGTCACATGCGTGGGTGTGTATGTATATGTGTGCGAATGTGAGGGTGTATGCTTGTGTGTGTGTGTGGCCGTGGTAGAGTGGGCGGTGCTGGTCAGGAGGCCACACTGCTTTTGGCGTGTAGATAAATACTAGTCTGATGTCATCGGTGTTAGGCTGCAGTGTGGTAAGACACACACACACACACACAGGTAATTAAGTCCAAAATGTGGCATTGGCCTGTGACATGTCCCTGGTTTTATATGGGTCTTTGATAGAGGAGAGGGAGGGGCAGAGCAGGAGTGGAGACCTCATGACCTCACAGGTCAGACCTCACCTGGATGGGCGGGGATGCTCATCACTGCTCATCACTACCCTAGTGAATAATACCATTCTTAAAGCTTTCAGTTGAAGAAGTACATGTAAAAGTCCCTTTTCCAAATGAACCAACTTGAGACATAGTTGTGGCCATGCTGGTCGAGCAACATTATTCAACAAACACACCATTCATGAAGGTGCCATGAGAGAGAAGCGCTCTCTTTTGGCTCCACACAAACATCAGATCGAGGCTGGGGATTGGAAGTCGCAGCTTGCGTTACAGCTGAGCTTTGACTTGTGCGGTCCTCCGGCGCGTCACACGCATGTGTGACATGCAGAGTGGGGGGGGGGACGCTAATTGAGGCGTCCACGGGGGGAACGTGCTGAGCGGACACTTCAGGCCGAGGACGCCCGAGAAGGCCTCCCGTGTGTTCGGACTGCCATCTACTGTTCCGCTCTGCTGACTTCCTGGAGAGGAGCACAGTGGAATCCAAACATCCTTCAGTCCTGTCATGCTGTTCCTAGTATGGACCAGGCTGGTTAGATGTGAGGGTGTGCGGGTTTGTGCTGTGTGTTTTGTATAGCAGAATAGCTAGCTGGGGATTGAAATAGTCAGAGGGAGTAGGATCTTTCCAGACCCCCTACTGACTAGCACACACACACAGACACAGACACACACACAGTACACACAGTACACACACACATACAGTACAGGCACACACACAAACGCAGACACACACACACACACACACAGCTCCTGAGATGTCTGTCTTCAGGTGCTGTTGAGATACTTCAGCCAGCAGCAGCTCTATCTGTCACAGGCAGCATTACAGCCAGGCTTGCTGTTCACACACTGCCTATTTAAACCACCGCAGCCTCTGCCTGTGGACACAGATGCACTTCACGCCTCGCCTCTGAAAGCGTGTCCTCCTGCGTGTCTCAGTCTGCAGCGTATGGCTGGGTTTCCGTTGAGCTGAGCTAAAAGTCTCTTTTTTCCATGTGTTTTTCATGTGAGTCAAATCCTGCCCAAAGAGGCTGCTTATCTCTGCCTCCATGTGCACAACAGAGGCTTGTTCATCCAGGTCTCCCCGGAGGAAGCTCTCCATTGCTGACCTGCTAGAGCTACTTATACCCATGACTGTGTGTGTGTGTGTGTGTGTGTGTGTGAGAGAGAGAGAGAGAGAGAGAGAGAGAGAGAGAGAGCTAGCTTGTGCCTGCTTTCATGTTTCATGACTGATGTCTGTCTGGTGTGTGTGTGTGTGTGTAGAGCGCCAGTAAGCATGCTAAAATAAATATTTGTTTTTTTTCTTCCAGAGGTATTGCTGATATTGATATGCAGAATTTCCTAATGTTATTATGGTGTGCACATGATGTACTGCACCTCTACTGACCAAATCGTCTGACTAAATTATAGCTTGGTGTCTGTCAATTGATCAGTTTTTCATTCTTTAGTCTGGCAAGTAATGAAACATTTATTCATCCCCTTTACTCTGAATTGTAAGTGTCCTTATCTGATAAGCTGAACAAACCTCATGAACAAATTTGCCTCCACGTTTGTGTGGTTCGGCAGTGTGTGTGCATGTGGTGTGTGTCATGGGGAGGTCATCTGCACCAGACACAGAGACAGCGGGAGGGTCTGACACCAAGCGTCCCCTCCACCCCGGCACTCCTCACAGGCCAGCCGCAGATCCTTCCCTCGTATCTCGCCTGACCTCTGGAACTGAAGCCTTTGTAGCGAGCAAGTCTAATGTCGGGTCTTGTTGTGGTTGTGTAAGTACTGATTTTGGCTGCGTGCTGCTGTGTTGTAATCCTTCTCCTCTGAGATTTTTCGAGAGAGCGCGTTAAGAATCCTGAGGAGGATTGCTCTCCGAATGAGATCCTCCAATCCTGAGGGTATTGCTGCTTGATTTTGAAAGAGCAGTTTCAACTCGAAGCATATGCTGCCTACAAATACCTCTCCCTTTCCCGTTACCTCAGGTGTCCTGTTAACCAGACAGAGACAGTCACATGAACCACAACCGCATCAAAGCCTCAGAATCACCCTTCCTATCAAACCCACAGCCTTGTGTCTCCCTGACAACAAAGCCACTGTCCAACTTCCCAGTATAGCCATGACACCTAGTATTGCTTATGTCACCTTGTTGCTAGCTTGGCCTATCACTTGTGAAGGGTTGCAATAATTTACCCTTTACAGATGAATGACTTGGCAAAATTACAATAAATTAGAATTTTCTGCACTGTTTATCTTGGTGTCAGCAGTGTTGCTGAAACATAAAATATATGGAGGGTGTAGAAGCAAAGCACACGATCAAAGCTGCCCATCCCACTGTTTAACTGCCCCCACTGCAGTTACTTGTGCTGGGAAATTCAGTCGTTATACAAAAGAACCAAACCCTTCAAAATAGTAATTACAGCTCCTCAAATTGAATTCAAGGAACCAAACGCATGATGACTTTGAAGGCCAGTTGCCCGCCGTCAAATAGGCAATAAACATTGAGCAGTTAGGGTGCTGTTTTCAGGGCTTTTAAAGGGAAAACAAAGCGATGACTTTATATTGCCATGGTACGTTCCAAACGACTAACTTCTCGAACCTTTTGGTAAAAACCACCCTGTCCGTGCGATGGCTCGAGCTCTCCGGACTAACAAGGGTCTCTTCACGAGTCAACATATGAGTTCTAAGACTGGGGTTAGCGTCTGCTCAGGGGCTGAGGGTTTTTTACTGCCGGACATGTCCGACACGCCGGCTCAGCCCCAGGCAACGGGTGTGGAATGTGACAGGGATGTGACACCTGGAGCCTCTCCTCCTCTCTGTCAGGGAACACTGGGTGACACGGAGGACTCGGGAGGCTAGCAGCCCGGTGCTAAATAGCAGGGGGTCATTTAGAACTGTCACCGGGTGTTTGATGGGAGTCCAGGTGGAGGCCCTGCTGCCGGACTGATGTGAAGACTTTTAATCACTGTCAGCCACTTCTAGATTTAAGATGTGATGTCCTAGGACATAACCGGATCTTTCCAAATTCCAAGCACGACCACGTGTCCGTGTGGTATTGTGAGAGGGCTGGGGTAGTGTTTTAAGGAGTAATGGACCATGTCAGCCTCCATGTCCTGTGAGCTGCATGGTGTTCTATAGGAGAGTGGATGGTCACCTGAGAGAGCTGGCTAAGCACTTAAGATGGGGCCCAGGTCAGGTTACAGCACGGGGAAAGAGTGAAGATCAATGGGTTCCAGTGAATAATTCATCAATGCTTGGTGTGTGTGTGTGCTTGTGTGCTTTGGGAAGGTTGGTTACCGCCAACGGGAGCTTTTTGGTTGCCAATGGGGAGCTCTGGTTTTTGGGCTCATGCTGTCTGGCGATTCACACTCACAATGCATCAGAGAGAGAGAAAGAGAGAGAGAGAGAGAGAGAGAGAGAGAGAGAGAGAGAGAGAGAGAGAGAGAGAGAGAGAGCGAGAGAGAGAGAGAGAGAGAAAGAGAGAAGAGAGAGAGAGAGAGAGAGAGAGAGAGAGAGAGAGAGAGAGAGAGAGAGAGAGAGAGAGAGAGAGAGAGTAGTAGCCAGAGAGCTTAATGCCATAATATTTTGACTGCAGAATTGTACAGCGCTTGCCGTTGAGTCTTTGTGGAGGAGGGAGAAAAGAAAAAAAAGCTTGCAGCAAATGATCTGGCCTCTTTCTCTCTACACCTCATTTGTCATAGCCAACACCGTCCCACCGTGATCTTAGAAACGCTGTGTCAGCGCGCTCAGAAACAACCCAAAGTGAACTCGCTCCTGCAGAACCGTTTTATTCCCCTATGAATGAACAAATTAAAGGATTAGCAAATCCAAATTACAGTCGGGCGGTCGTATCAAGGAGGTAGAAATGGGAACGCAAATGTGGGTCGCGGAGTTGGCGCTTTGCAATGTCGCGCGCAGTAATTCTCTCAAATACTGTGAACTTTGTGAAGATACAGATTAAGTGTGGTTTTGCGTTGAGATGGCTATGCACTGTAATGTTGGCAGTTGACTGTTAATCCTGAAGATCAGGCGTTGTGTGTCGGGTTTTCCTGACTCAAGCTTCACAATCTGGTTTTGAGATACACTGTGTTTGTGTCAAGCGTGCTTATGCCGGTTTGTCTTTTGTTGACGTTGCTATGGTAAAGTTAGGCAATGCCTGTTTTTATACGTTGTCTTGTGCACACACACGCATCCATGAACTACACACACGCACACGTATGCACACAGGGTTCCCTATCATCTTTTGACTGGTTAAGTGGGTCAAGATGGTGGATGGCACCGAGTCTGGTGTTTTTACAGGGGTAAGACGCGTCGTTAGAGGCTCCAACTCCTCTAAGCCTTGGCAGCAGGAACTGTCACCAGCGATAAGATTGAACGTGATTATTCTAGAGGTCATCCTGCTTTGTCGATAAGCCCCCCCAAATCACCCCCAAACGCGGAAAAAGACACGTTTGTGAAATGTAATGGCCCTGGTAACATATTGGTGTTGTAGCTCCTTGCTGGAAATGGCAACAGAAAAATTGAACGAATGAAAGGCAAGCATAGAGGAGAGAGACAGAGAGAGAGAGACAGGAAGAGAGGGATATATACAGAAGGAGAGAGTAAGAGAGAGAGAGAAATACCCTTAGTCACTGTGTGCAGAGCAGCTGTACTCAGCAGCTCTCACTTCTCTGGCACGCTCCATCCCTCCATCTTTGTCTCCCAGGGTTACCACCCCCCCTCCCCCTCCCCTTGTAGCCATTGGTTACATCCTCATTCGTCCTCCCTCCCGCACCCTATGTGTAGAACTACATCCTTTTAACACACACACACACACACACACACACATTGAAAACACCCACGATTGCATACAGGGTGTGCATATGTTCATAGAGAACAGTCCTCTCTCCTATCTTCTCAGAGCTTTTCTGCTTGTTTCCCGTCCTCCTGTGGAGAACAGTATGAAACACTGACCTTGTGTTATGTGTGGGCTTGGCCCTGGCCCCTTGTGGGAATGGACTTTATGATGGTGGTGTGTGTTTTACCATCCTGCTGGCTCTACACACTGCTTCAGGATGGGAGCCTGAAGCGCTTTTTATTGGGCTGAGGCTGTTTTCTCCCACCGGGCTCCCCAAAGCACCAAAGAGCCAGTAAGAATTTAATTTGCTTGATATTTTTGGCGGGAAACACGTTATAGCTCCCCGCAGAAAAGAAGAAAAAAAAATGGGGGGAATTAGCATTTTTTGTGTCGACAGCTGTGTGTATGTGTGATTGTGTGTGTTTGTATACTAAACTCAGTGCCCTCTTAGTCAGGAGAATCCCAATCTCCAAGATTCACAGGAAAAGAACAGAGCTTTAGATCATGTGGTCCATTTGCCACCTCGTGCTCAGCCCATCCAATGAGATAATAGATATACGCAGTGAGTCTGTCATGACCCTCTGCATTATTGACAACTCTAACCAATCATTTAGTTGGATTTTTCTCATTATACCCTGTTACCCATGCCCTTCTGAACAACCCACTGCCACCAGTCTTATTTCTATGTAGCAGCAAGCTCGCGGTTTCTCTGTGAGTGACCTGTTGTGTTTCTGAGGTTGTCACGCTGTGCTTGAAATGCAGAGTGATGCCAATGGAAAGTCTCAAATAATTTTGTGCCAAATCCCAATACACCCCCTTACCCCTTCCCCTTGGTTTACCCCTAGCCTTTGGCCCTAGACTTGGCGGTGCAGCACTGTGAAGTCCTAGGACTTCTAGTTAAGTTGTAAGTCAGAAAGCACTGTACTCGTATCCATCTCCTCTAATGCCCACCTCTGGCCATCACAACGTGAGCTGCTCCTCTCCACTGAGCCTTTCTCACTCACTCACTCACTCACTCACTCTCTCTCTCTCTCTCTCTCTCTCTCTCTCTCTCTCTCTCTCTCTCTCTCTCTCTCTCTCTCTCTCACTCACTCACTCTCTCTCTACACTCACCTACACACAGGCTCGCACACACACACACACACACACACAAATACTCCACTTACCGTCCTCTGCGCGAGCTAAAAGCCATCCTGAATGCCAGGCTCCCACTTATCTCAAGGTGCCCCCACCCTCCCCTGCTGGCCTTTGGCAGAGCTTTGAACAGGGAGGTTGTGAGGGGGGGGCGGAGTGGAAGGGGGGCCGGGGTGCATTAGACACACCCACCCACAGACCCACACACGGTCTTCATATCCCAACCCCACCTCCAATATCCATTCCCCCTAAATCCTGATATTCCCATAAATGATGTAGGTATGCACCCCCACCCGGAGCCTTTGAAGTGGGATTTTTTATGATAACTGGTCTCATCTGTAAGCATTCCTCGATTTGCCTGTGCTGGGCAACATGAATTGCCACTGTGGGAAGAAACTGGTTCATGACAATACACATTTGTGTGGTGATCAACCCGTGAGTCACTGAGCTTCTAGTTTTCATGTCATAGAGGACCATGTGTCCTATATAGTAATACCATTTAGTTCGCATACCGTTCATCTTCCTCTTTGTCCCTGTTTCTCAGTGGCCAGGTCCTCACCATTTACTCCTCTCTACCTCTCTCTAGACGTGGCTCAGTTCCTCTCCTCCTCTTCCTCCTCTTCCTCCTCTTCCTCCTCTTCCTCCTCTTCCTCCTCTTCCTGCCTCTTTCTGTGCACACTCAACCCCTCTTCCTTTCGTCTTCACCCCCTCCATCTCTTCCGCAGGTCATAGTCAACATGATGAATCTCTTAGAGTAGATCCCTTTTATAGTAGGGGTCTCTGTCTCTGAGTCTTTCTCTCTCTCTGTCTCTCTCGGCTCCCCTTCTCTCCCTCTCTCTTGTCCATCTCTCTTTCTCTCTCTGTTTACCTGCCTCCACTGGCCTCTTTCTCTTTCTGCCTGCGTCTCTCGCTCTGCCTCTCTCTCTCTCTCTCTCTCTCTCTCTCTCTCTCTCTCTCTCTCTCTCTGTGTCTCTCTCTCTCTCTCTCTCTCTCTCTGTGTCTCTCTCTCTCTCTCTCTCTCTCTCTCTCTCTCTCTCTCGCTCTGCCTCTCTCTCTCTCTCTCTCTCTCTCTCTCTCTCTCTCTCTCTCTCTCTCTCTCTCTCTCTCTCCATGTCTGATAGCAAGCCAGGTAGTCCATGACAGATTAGGCTCACAAAATGCTGCACCATCCACAAATCCGCCTTCAACTTTGGGAGAGATGCATCTTCCTCTGTCCAAACCTCTGATGGAACTTGAATTTATTGCTCTGCAACAAGAGCGTTCCTCTCTTCCTCACTGCGCCATCTCTCATCCGTCTGAGATTTTAAAAGATCTGAGAGTTAACTCTTGTCCTCCTCCATCAGGAAGCACAGGCTAACATGTTGTGTTTCGACACTGTTTAAATCCTCCGCAAATTGTCCTGATTGGGCTCCGAAGTGTTGTCAGATTTGCATAAATCAAATCATATGCAGTGACTGCAGGCTTAACTGCCATTGATTGCAGTCTGACAAATCTCCTGTCTTCAGGTTCAGTGCCAAAATGGCCGCCTTTCACAGGAGCAGCCCAACCTAATCTGGTTTGTTTGAATTTGGGAGTTTTACTGTGTTTGGAAGGGTGTGTGAAGTCAGGAGAGGACTTCAAAGCGGACGATCCTTTCGGGGTCAGGGTGACGCCTCAGTGGCATCCCAAATGACGTAGCTGCCTCATCAATGTCTCATTTGTAATGCAGACCCAGTGTTGTTTCCCCTGACACACAAACTTTCTGCTGCTGCTAGGTCACGCTGGGCGCTTTTCAGGGGGACCTGGGAGTCTAGAATGTTCAAAAGCTCACGCAGTTCCGTGTTGCCCTGGAGTTTACGTAATCTATTTTCACGTTTTAATTATCTTTGTGCCCTTCTCCCAAACAAGCCTTCTTTAGTCACGCTAGAACAGTCTTGCCTGTGAGGTGATTCGAGTTCAACCATGTTATGATCATTAGGGCCTGAATGCTTGGACTGAAGCCTAATGAGCCTGCCTGGACTGGGCTGTGGAAGTGTCCATTGTCTTGGGGAGGCCCTCGCGATGGACAAGGTCCAAAAACCATTGTCACCGCCTCAGGTGACCCCTTAACCATCCATGGAGGACGTGACAGCCGGCTGGATGACGTCCGAAACAGAGGCTGTTGTGTTTTCTCCTCCGTAATGATGCCTTGATGCGGGGCGACGAGGTGGTTCATTGTCGATGCTCAGGCCGCGTACTGTACAGTTCTCCTCTTGGAATTGTGTCTCTTTGGCACAGCCGAGGGCGGTTTCTGTTGAACGACCCCCAAGTTGTGTTATTCTCTCTGCGTGCAGGGCAGGGAGGGCAGGTGACAACCACACAGACAACCACACAGAGACAGAGAAACAGAGAACAAAGGCAGGGAGACACCTTTACACGGAAAAACAAAAGCAGGTTCATTCTAGAATATAAGACAGAACTAGGGGACGTGTGACCAAGGCGGAGAGTGAGGGATATTGACCTTTCCTAAGATGCATTAGTGGCTTAATTAAACACCCCAGAGGTGGGAGAAGTTTGGCGGTTTCAGAATGTCTCCCGAGTCCGTCATCTCATCCTTCATGTTCCTCAGACTTTCATTAGCCGTGTCTTTTTCGGCACGACCTTCAAAATGGAGCACTCGTGATAGAATTTGAGCTATTTCCATACTCAGACACGTGGAGCTGAACGTGGAGCCCGCTCGATTCGACAGGACATCAAAAGGGAATTTTCAAATGAACTTCATCAATATGGTAATCAATATTTGCTGCAAAGGGGGTGTATAGAGCAATAAACCACTTTGATGGTTTCTCAAAAGGTGAATCGGGTCAATGAAATGGGCCTGATCCTGTCTACCCCAGGTTTCACTTTGCTATTGCAACTGTTATTATCC
Organism: Hypomesus nipponensis; assembly: GCF_054491055.1. Lineage (NCBI taxonomy): Eukaryota > Metazoa > Chordata > Actinopteri > Osmeriformes > Osmeridae > Hypomesus > Hypomesus nipponensis. The sequence goes on from NC_140385.1 coordinate 8,404,259, forward strand.
AAGAAGAAGTGAATATACTACTGTTGTTATTATCAGGGTTTGCACATGATTAGATAAGGCTATTAGTGAATATGTCTGTTTTAGTGGCCACCAACCCTTTAAATCCACGTCGGACCCCCCTTTATCTATCCACCTAATGCCTCTTTCCAGATGAAGACTAATAAATAATTGAGACAATTCGACAGGAGAAAAGCATGGCAGTTCTGTATTTCAGTGTATCTCTCAATAAAATAGACGTGTAATCCATAATCTGGATCCATTGTTGGGTTTGTTGTTCCGAAAAGCTTGTTCGGCGTCTTTTCAACTGGAAAACACAAAGTCTGACGCTCAAGAAGGCGCATCCGTCGCTCCGCCGCTTCTGCCAGAGAGCCAAGCGCGGTAAACGCCCTGTGAGATATTTTTGAGAGGAGGGAGGCGGTGTCATCGTTTTAGCTCCCGAAGATTCTATTTATATTAGATTGCTGCTATTGCTGCAGCATAACTCAGGACGGGCTGCTTGTACCCGTGAGAGCTTTCTGGAATCATATGACCTGCCGCTCATTCCAAAGATATCGGAGTGCCCGAAAGAGCGCTCCCGCTTTACCGCAACGTTACTCTCGCTCCGTTCCAAACCCTTCTCCCAGTACCGCGCCGCGCACATTAAAACAAAGTAGTCTTCGGAGGATGTACTACAACACCGCAGCCCGTCTGAAATAACTTGGATATTGATACAAGCGATATATCGCTTTGGTTTCTAAAAGGACATTAGGGTTTTAAAGGATACCGACTTAGCGGAAATGCCAGAGGAAAAAGGTAAGATTTGTTAGTAACCCTGTAGCAGCCCTGTTTATATTCCAATCGCTGCTGGGACGTCTACGTTTGTGTTAATGGACTCTAGGCTACATAGACCGTCAATTCACTGCTCCTTGTAATTGATGTTTACAATCAGCATGATTTAAGTCAATTTTGACCGAGATATCCAGGTCATATGCTCTAAGGTCCACTGTTGAAATACCCCATTACTTAATTAGTAACATTTGTATTTAATGAAGTGCTTGTCAAGGTTATATCATTTTGCTCACTTGACTATCTTTATATTAGAACACAAGCACATTCAAAACGTTGATGAACAACAACACCTCTTTTCAGAGTGTGAATGACAAGGTGCCAAAATGAAAAGCTGCAAGGCTGCATGAGCTCCCTGGCAGGTCTGTGTGTTTAGGCTCCAGCCTGACAGCGACATAGGAGAAGGACTCCCAGCCATCTGGGCATGGGACCAATGACAGGGCGCCAGCAGGCCTGGACCCGAGAAAACAACACACAGTGCTCTGGTCGGACAGAATGATTAAGATGCTGGGACCAATGTGCAGTGTGTGTGTCTGTGTGTGTGTGCGTGTCTGTGTGTGTGTTTTGTCAGTGTGTCTTGGGTGTGTGTGTTGGGGGCTTTGCATGTGCGTGTGATTTTGTGTGTGTGTGTGTGTGTGCCATTGTAGCAGCATGTGTTCTGGGCATTAATAAGAGATGCCTGGACACTCTACAGTCATGGGTGTCCTCTCTGATCATATGCAGCGGCGACTCAACCAACACCTGCACTCTGTTCTCCAATGTCATGTCCTCTACCTCCTTGTTCAATCTCGTATGCTGCAAAGCCATTTTTGGAAGGCAAACTATGTCTTGGGCTATTCATGGATGGCCATAACTGTGTGTGTGTATGTGTGTGTGTGTGTGTAGATGAGTAAAAGGTATGGAGAGTGAGGCATTGTGATGACGCCTAGGCTTAGAGGCTGTTTTGGGGACAGACAGATGACATGTAGCCCCCCCCCCTCACACACACACACACACACACACACACACAGACACACACAGCCAAACACACACACACACATAAACAAACGTGTCACTACAATCACACGGGCAGAGGGATGCACACATGTATACACACGTTCTGTCTTCATACCAAACTCTCTCGCACAGACCTTAGGCGCTGACATTAGTACAAAACACACACACACACAGTGTATGTATGGGATGTAGCTGTCGGCACTCTCCTGCTATGTCCAAACCCCGGAGCATCATCATGCATTCCACTGGGCCAGTCTGTGTGTTTGTCTGTCTGTCTGTCTGTCTGTTTGTCTGTCTGTCTGTCTGTGAATCACCCCTGTCAGAAATCCTTGAGGAAGAGGCATGGCTTCTCTCCTGTGTGACAAAGGCAGTTTTTTAGTGCATGGTTGTAATACCATTCGAGGGTGTGGTATGAATGTAATTCAAAGTACTACTACATGCACATACATTTTGTTAAGACAGCATGTATTGGTTCATTAGCTGTTGTGATGAACTGCTTTTGTTGTAGACATGCATTACTCTTTCTGTCTGACTTGTCCTGTCAGCTGTTTGTATCAGTTTGTTGCTGTCTTTTTTTGACACCGTGTCAGAATCGCATCCCACCCAAGCCTTGCACCATAACGGGTAAGGTTTTTGCACAGTGAGTGGGTCGACAGCCGGAAGTCAATACCATTGAATATGTCGTGTGCACATTGCAGTCCACTTTGAATATCAGTGGGGCCTGTTCCCTCGGGTTCCTACTCTGCGGAGCGAGGTCTGCTCCTGTTCTGCTGCAGATGCTGAGGTGTCATTTCACTCTGATTGAGTCATGTTGTTCCTTACAGGCCCTCTCAGAGGGCACACATAAATAAACACTCTCACAGACACGCACACACACTGAAACAGTGTCAAACGTGTCATTCCAAGCTCTGCTCTGCGATGGAATGCCGTGTCATGGTGTCTGAAAGAGCTGTCCGCTTCCCGCTGTTAGCTAGCCCTCCCATTCTCACACTGCTGTTACATTCATGGACTAGGGACCCTTCAAGTCAGCATATCATGGCTGCACAATTTGTCACTGATTCAAAATCGCGGCGTAATAGTAGGGTATCAATCTGAATAGCAGGGTATCAACCTGATTAGCAGAATCTCGGAGTCAGACGCACAGACAGCTGCCATGAAAAGCCAAGGCCAGTGTGTGGACGCTCTTATCGTCTCTTTATTGGGATAACCCAGGGCAAGCCTAACCGAGGGGGAGAGAGAGAGAGAGAAAGAGAGAGAGAGAGAGAGATAGAGAGAGAGAGAGAGAGAGAGAGGGAGAGAGAGAGGGAGAGAGAGAGGGAGAGAGGGAGAGAGGGAGAGAGGGAGAGAGGGAGGGAGAGGGAGAGGGAGAGGGAGAGGGAGAGGGAGAGGGAGAGGGAGAGAGGGAGAGGGAGAGGGAGAGGGAGAGGGAGAGGGAGAGGGAGAGGGAGAGGGAGAGGGGGAGAGGGAGAGGGAGAGGGAAAGAAAGGAGGGAACACACATCATTTTCCTAAATGGAAAGCGGACTTGAGGGGAAAACAGACAACATTCCGTGAACGCCAGCTGCGTGATCCAGAACACGTGGGACGTTAAAGACAGGGTTGGTCTGTCTCTCCACACGGATGAAACACGCATGACCTCATCATCATCTCAAGCACACCATCTGGAGAGGAGGCAAGCATGACTCGATGTCCTGAAAGATCTCATCTATGTCCAGGTTCCCTAACGTGGGTTTACCTCGTGGTTTTGTGTCACCATATAGTTCCCTGTGAAGGTCAGAGAACAGTGTTCTCTTGTCGTTGACCCTAAGGTCAAAGGTCGGATTCGTGTCAGATGGGATAGCAGGGAGGTCAGGGTAGAGCAGGTGGATCTGGGAAAAGGAGTTCCTCCTTTCCCCTTCCACAACTACACTACAAATCCTCTCAATTCATTTGACAGCGTGCAGACAAGCTGTTAGACAAGCTGTCTATTAAACGCATTGCAATCAAATCAATGATCTTCTCAGTAGCTTTTCTGTAATGACATTAGGATGACAGTTATCGAATGCTATGAAAGAAGAAGCGAGAAGCCACACTGTAATTTCATTGAGGGGACGGGAGATAACAAACGTCCCAAGGTCGCCTAGTCGGCCGGCATGAACTCATGCTGTGGTAATCTGAGTGTTCCCAGGGCCACCCCCTTCGTGCCCGCAGATGGTTCACTCCCGGAATGTGGCAGAGCTTGATGGAATCCCCGGGAGTTGAGGGAATGTTCTATTTTAGTGGGCGGTAGGGGGGGTTGGGGGGGGGGAGGGGGTGGCATGGCTTCTGAAACAAGAATCCAAGATGGCTGCCCATCTGTACCGTGTGTCACATACATACGGGACGACCCTGGTGTGCCTGCTGGCGAGCAAGCGTGTGTTCTGTCGAGTGTGAGAGTGTGTGAGAGTGTGTGAGAGTGTTAGTCTGTGCTACATGGCAGTTAGCAGCGGCCTGTAGTGGTGCATTGCTGGGATAGTTCCCTGGCTGTGACCTTTCGGAGGACGACAGCCACAGTTTGTGTCCGTCAGCGAGCGAGCAGAGAGCGGGCTGATTGATGGTATGGACATCTGCACCCCTGCCTGGCTACACCTCCTAGATTTCAGAGAGAGTGAGAGACAGAGATAGAGAGAGAGAGATAGAGAGAGAGAGAGAGAGAGAGAGGTAGGGGGAGAGAAGGAAGTAGAGAGGTAGAGACAGGGAGAGAGAGTGGGAGAAAGAGACAGAAAGCTCTAGCCTAACCTTTGCCACAGTTTAAAACAAGGTTCACCATCACCCCTCCACGCCTGTAAATAGAACTGGAGACTGATCTTAATCATTACTTGAGGCTACTCATCGCTCCCTGATTCATGTAACACACTGAGTCAACTTAGCCAAGACTCTAGCCTCCTCGCTCAGCCTTGGTCGGTAAGTCGTAACAACTCCGAATGTAAATAGAAGCCATTAGCTCAGGTATCCCCTGGTGATATACAAGACCCCTGGACCCCCAGACCTTTCCCATCTCTACGTGTTGTTCAAACAGGAAGTCAGAGACATAGGATCCCCCTGGACAGGTGCAGATAGGCAGTGCTCGCTGGTTAGACTGAGGGCAGGTCTCCACCCCTCCACCAATCAGCACTCAGCAAAGCCCTGACTGAGCCACATGGCTCCAATCACCGCTGGATCTTTGAAGGGTCTTAAGACCATTGTACGAGGACACATGACTTTCTCAACAGAGATTCTTGGCTTTATTGGGAACATGGCCTGATACTCAAGGCCTGCGCAAGAAAAGTCAATAAAGCTTATCTTCTTATCGACAAGGATTTTTTGTCTTTTTTTTTTTACTAAATCTTGTCAGATATTTTATACTTATGCAGACCATTAATGTAAGAGAACTCCTTATTTATAGGCAGTTGATTTCAGTACTGATACGTGAAGTTGATTTAAACCAGATTTTACAGCTTTTGTAAGCCTCCAAAGAAAATGAACATGTAGGTCCCACATGAAACCTTAACCTCTCAAAAGCAACGTTAAAAACACCACACAGCAACTCTGTCATCTTAAGGAGTTCGACAGAAGTTCAAAAAGTGTTGTTTGTCTTGGAGTTAGTCAGATAGCACACACACACACAGACACGCGCACATCCATACACACGCAAGCACACACAGAAACAAGGCCGCACATGCACACACACACGGGAGCTTCTGTGTTGAAACCGACATGCATTCCAGAAAATGAGAGACCCTCATAAAAATTCCCTGAATGCTTTTCCTCCTCCAGGTGTGGTTGGTCCAGTCATGGAGGAGAACTCAGGTGGCTTATAAACGCTGTTGGAACTGTTTAAATCTCCCCGGGTAATTCACCCAATTCAGACAGGGACAAGGGAAGGTTGTAGCATTCCTGCACAGCTCTTTATCACATTTCACAGTAAAAAGGCTAAACTGTGACTTCTTTGGAAGTGAAACTCAATTTGAGTAGAACAATTAAAGTGTTGTCAGGAGTATAACAAAAAACACTCCGGAATGACCAGGAGACAGAGAGGGAGAGAAGGAGAGATGCACAGGAGGGGGAGAGAAGGAGAGATACGGAGAGAGAGAGGAGACAGGAGAGCTAGAGGAACGGGTTCTGTGGTAAACACCAGGAACCAGTTGACAGGATATTGTTCTAGAGCTCACTGGCGAGACTCACTCTTTTGAACCCCGATTACCGGTTACCATGGTGTCACAGTGGAAACCGGTTTGACGGCACCAGGGCCAAAGCCAGGGAAACAAAGAACTTCTCTTTAGTTGATTAGTTGTCTGTATTGCAGAGATGACGTGGATCGATAAGTGTGCCAGCATGTCGGGTTTGGATGAGATGGAAAAAGAGTGAGGTGTTGAGAGCTATTTGAGACTCAGCACCAGAAGACTGTTTGGATGAAGAGTGCTGGTCAGCCAGACAGTTACTGGCTGTTTCATCACTCCCAGTTTCTGGGATGATCTTTTCTTATCTTGGTCATCGATGCAATATCTGTCCCTCCTAATCCTTACAAATACTTTAACTCATCCTCATCGTGCTATTCATGGTGGATGCCAGGTGTCTCAGGTTATTTGAGGATCATTATGCGATAGGTTTGTTATGTGTTTGTCTCCCTGGACCCTGGTGAGACTAACTTGGCCCTGCAAAGATCCGAAGGCCTTGGCTGGAAGCTAGCATCTGGTTCTGTACTACATTTTACATTTCAACTAACTCTCTCTCCCTCTCTCTCTCCCTCTCTCTCTCCCTCTCCATTCTCCCTCTCCCTCTGTCTCAGTATTCCACCAGCCGGCTGTCCCCAGCCCTCTGGAGCAGAAGAAGCAAGGAGGAGGGGGAGGTGGAGGGGGGTCCATCCCCTGTCAGAACTGTGGCAAGGCCTGCAAGGGAGAGGTGCTACGCGTCCAGAACAAACACTTCCACATCAAGTGCTTCGTCTGCAAAGGTATGGTCGCCCCTGACCTCTAGACCCTGACCGTTCACCCTTTCTCACGTTGCTGACTGCACGGTTAGAGATCAAGGATCCCTTTCCAGCCACAGGACTCTCTACCTCAGTGCAGTCATTGGAATGAAAAGCAAAGGTCGGGTCAAAACAGAGAGAAAGATTGGAGTTTCCTGTTTTGCATCTTTAGTGTGTGTGCGTGCGAGGGTGTGTGTGTGTCTGGTGTGTGTGTGTCTGGTGTGCTGGCCAGCTTTCCTCCCTTGCGGTCTTTCACCAGGGGCTGGCTTTATCAGAGCTGTGTTGTTTTGAACACACGCCTGCGTTGCTAGGAGACAGGCGGGGTCGCCACACAGTCGGACGCTTCCTGGAGTTTATCACGTCTATTCTTACATCAGTGCGTAACTCCGCCCCGCTCCCCGTGGGCATTCCTCCCCCCCCCCCCCCACCCCCCCGGCTTGGGAGGAGGGAGGGAGGAGGAAAAGAAAGAGAAGGAGGGCGGGTCTACCTGTCTCAGTAGATTACCCTCTCCATATCTAAATGTTTATCCCTTTGTCTGAGTGACTTTCTAATTCACGGCAAGCAGCTCAGTCTTAGCCTTAGGGCCAGTTGGCCCAGCGTGTGGAGATTATGCTGAGCTATAAAGTCCCTTATCATGGGTTGACCCTAAATGTGTATTTGATCTAAATGAGTGTAATAATGATCTCTATGATGTGTTATGAAATAGTGAGTGTTCTCGTTTCAACATGGATGTTCTTGGGACCCTTTTAGTTTTCGTGGCCCTCAAGAGTTAATGAGGGACTGTGAGTCTGGGCACTGACACACTGTACACACATACACACCTACACACACACCTTTCAGGAAGCTTGTGCCCCCTTATTCACAGAATTTCACAGCAGGAATGCATAAACCCGATTTTGGGAGAGTTATCGTGCCAGAATGGGTCATGTATCACGAGCAGAGATAGGCTCCCGTACAGACCTTATGCCGCCACATGTGGACTGACTGGATTCTGAAAAACAATGTTGAAGTTAGTCTTTTATAACCACAGTTTAACATTCCCCAAATCCCCTCCAAAACATTAAAGGAGCGTATCATACTCTTTGTCAAACATAGCAAACAAAGTTGGCGATCCACTTTTGAGACTATAACCAATTAGGCTTCAGTGAACAAACGTTAAAGTCTTTGGATTGAACTGGAATCAAACAGGGTGGTGCCCTTTGTCTGCTTAGCGCCAATTACAGCTAGCGTGGGCTCTAGCCAGCAGGCTAATGGTGCCGGTCCTAAAGAGGGAAACCATTAGCATGTTGCTCTTGATTTTTAATTAACGTTAGGGTATTCATTTGCTGTGATCCCCTCAGTGGCTGTGGTAGGCTGATACCATCTTAGCTCAGAGCGCTAACACAAAACAGAACCCCCGGACTGTAATGAGCCCCTTATCGCTACTAAGTTGTTAGCAAAATGCTAGCTATGCCGCAAGGGACGTCCTTTTCTTGTCCTGAGAAAGGCCTTGTTATGTCTATTTTTTCGACACCAATTGAATGAATTATGGAGGCAGACAAGAATGAAAGGCCACGAGAGAGTCAAGCAGGACCACTGAGATCGCCTTCTGGCCAATCTAAGCAGACTCTCTCCCCTGCTCATCTGTTTTCACTCTCATGTTCAATGATAGCATCACAATAGCATTTTCACACCGTAGGGAACAGCCTGCTGCCAGCAAAACTGTGGACACACCCTCTCTCTCTCTCTCTCTCTCTCTCTCTCTCTCTCTCTCTCTCTCTCTCTCTCTCTGTCTCTCTCTCTCTCTCTCTCTCTCTCTCTCTCTCTCTCTCTCTCCATACAAGCTAACGAGCGAATAGCGTTTATATCAAGAAAGCACACACATCTATACAGTACACGCAATTAGACATAAGGGCAGCAACTGTTAGTGGCACCTGCTATCGTTGTTATTATAATGACTGTACCCTAAATGGGTCCTATCCTTGAACTATACGGTAAATATAAACTATTCTCCTTACTGTGAGGTCTGTGGGGTGGGTGGCTGGGTCTGATTGGACAGGATGAGGGAATGGATGGTGAGACAATAGCAGCTGGCTTGAATGTTCTGAGTAGGGTGTTGGCTGTTGGACCGTCTCCCTCTCGGAGCGAGTCGGGCCAGAGCCTTTGTGTTCTGGCTGGGGTGGAAGGGAAGGGGCGGGGGAGTCTTCGTCACCCTGAGAGGGGGTGGGCAGGGGGAGGCCAGGGGCGGGTACTGACCTCACACACACGCAGGCAAACACGTGTGTGTGTGCGCACACAGCCACGACGGACACACAGACGTTCCATAAACCTAATGAAACCATCTTTTTTTGGTTGTATAGTCCTTTTTTTACTGCCAGTGTCGCAGAGGGCTTCACAAACGCCCATAGCACCCTGCACCCGAAGCAACCTAAATTCTCAAGGAAGATAAGAGCAAATCTCCCAGGAAGGTTCAGGGAGAGAAAGTGGTAGAAGCCTTGGGAGGAGCAATTTGGTGAAGGGTCCCCTTTCTCCAGAGACGATCGATGACAGAGAGGCGCGGGCCGTAGGCTGAACAGAGTCGCGTATCAAGAGTAGAGAAGAACATCAAAAAGTTCAGAATGGATGTTGAAAACAAGGGCTTCGCGGATGTCCACCCTCGGACCAGAACAGATCACCACCCTGCACCCTCGCGGACAGAGAGGAAACCCCCCAAAACTCTGAGAGAAAGAAAGGGAAGAATTCTCTGTAGAAACACACCCACACCCACACACACACACCCACAGTCAAAGAGCAGAGAAGTCATAGGGGGCTCTGTAGGAACGAAATGTAACCTATAGCCTCCTGGACAAAGTCCAGAGCGTCCCATGTGATCTGGAGGTGCAGCCCAGCAACACAGAGCAGTGGGTCGTTCCACACACAGGCCCCCGGCGTGAGGGCAGGCCCATGTGAGCTTCCCTGGGCTATCGCCTCCTCAGGAGCCTGCTAGCCATGAACCTCCTCAGAGTGGGAGGCTGCTCCACCTGGAGCTCACAGTTATGCTTCCCCTGTCAACACGGTCGCAAACCGCAAACCTCCCCAATCTCGCCTCTCGGGCGGATCGATCGATGCCAGGAGACGTGGCCATCGTCCAGTCAAGGACACGGGAGGAACCACCCCCTCACACACACACACACACACACACACACAGGCGTTTCACACACCAGTGCACACAACCCCAAAAGCCAATAGGTTGGACACACGCTGCACACGGTCGCAGAGCTCATCTATATTTCACGCTGCAGCATGTTGATGTGCTGGACCAGGGTCAGCTGGGTTGAATGGGCTGGGCTCTCGTCCGCCCTGTAAACCTCCCCTGTAGACTGAGGGCTGCAACTAAGTTAGGGTAAATCACATCTCAATAACATGCTGATTGAATTTCATACACTGCATCCAGCTTGCTTCCTCTGTAGGGCTCTTTGGGTGAAACTACACACACACCGGAATACACATACAGACACAGACACACACACACACACACACACACACACACACACACACACACATGATTGCCCATGCTTGACTAGATTCAGACCGGAACAGTCCAGAAGATGAATGTGACCACATCAGCCTTCATGTCCTACAGGGTCCTTTAGCAACAATGCCTGATTTATTTAGGTATTTAGCCCAACCTCCACTGTTTTCAAAACAGATTAAAGGACCTCATCACTTTTAGTTCGGGGGTATCAACCAATGGAACTTGTACTCAAGTCTGCAGAGTGTCTTAGACTGGACACAATGGGCTGTAGTGTTTCTTTCTCAAGAGGGGATGAATGAATTAGATCAGGAAGGCACTCTTCCCGCTCCAGCACAGCTGCTCCAGGGAAGCTTCTTGAATCAAAGTGATTATGGAGGTCTCCTCGGGGTGCATCTAAGAACCTTCCAGAGATGGAATCTTTGACATCTGCAGACCCTTTATCAGTTTTTCTTCCAAGGATTGTTCCTATTTTTCTTTCTCTATCGGACATTTTGATAAAAACACCGGTGTGTGTTCTGGCATGGTTCTGTTTTTCCTCAGCTTCCTGTTTTGATTCCACCACCAGCTGAAGATCATCTATATTAATGCCTCTGCTACACACCATACTACAATGTCAATTATTCATGAGGCTTGTGTGTGTGTGTGTGTGTGTGTGTGTGTGTGTGTGTGTGTGTGTGTGTGTGTGTCAGTGTATATGTGTGTGTGTTTCTGGCAAGATCTAGAGTTCAGTCTGCTACCATGTTCCTCACTAACATGAATCACAATGAGTAGCACAGTTGAGTCTGTCATCATTATCAAGGGAGATTTCATAAAACAATTATGAAGAATTATGCCCTCAATAGGTGTGAATCCCAAATGGCCCCTAAACTAGCCTTTTCTACAATCCATCTCAATAAAACCAGCCACAAGTCGTTTATCTCGCGTTACAGTAACCACAGCCAAACTGGTTGAAAACCTTCTGAAGTAGATAAATGGGCTCTCTTTAGGAACACATCCCTAACGATCTGACATGCCACAGTCACACAGGTCAAGTGTAGTGTCATACACACACACACACACAGAGTCACTGATGCAGATGTATGACTAGGCCTAGGGAGTAGATGTTCTATAATCCAACCCCAGTCCCACCTTGTTGTAGGAGACAACCAAGCAAGCATGATCACACACGTGAAGTAACGTTTGTGTGAGGGGTGTGTGTGTGTGGCTGTAATGTGGGATTCGTGTTTGTGTGATGTTTGTGTGCGTTGTGTGTGTGCGTGATGTGTGTTCAAACCCCCTTCAATGTCCTGGAGATGGAATGCACTCAGGATGATGACGAGGCAGCCTAAAGTGTGTCCGCGTGTGCGTGTGGATGTGTGCGTGTGCGTGTGTCTGTGTGTGGTCTTCACAGTCAGCGAATTCTGTCAATAAGGATCAGGTCGTGGAAGCGTTCACTGTACCGAGGCCGTGTTGGAACGCGGGCCTCGTCTTCAGAGCACTGAAGTGACCCAGTCAGAGTGTGTGGAGGCAGGTCGTGTGGTCAGCGTGAGGGCAGTGACAGCTCAGTGTGTGTGTGGAAGGTCAGGACAGTGCGACAGCAGATGACTGAGTCCCTGATGTGATGGGAGGAGACATGAGAGGTGCAGCACCTTTTCTAAGGTGCTCCCGAAGGAACGAGGGATGAAGGAGGGACTCGTGGAACACTTGCTTGACCGATCTCTCTCTGTCTCTTCATGTCTCTCTCTCACCCTCTCTCTCTGTTTCTCTCTCTCTTTTCGTGTGTGTCGACTTTTCTCTGTCCTTCTGTTTGTTTTCACTTTCTCTCTGTCTGTCTCTCACTCTCTCTCACTCTCTCTCTGGTGTCATCATTGTAACAGATCCTGAGATCATGCAGCAACACAACTGAACTGTAGCGTTTTCATTCACGTGTCCTGACATGGAACCCTGAGAAGCATCCCACTATCCACACTCTACACAGCAGGGCGTGTCACATGACCACATGACTTGCTTGCTGGACGGAACATAATCAATGTTCAAACCACCACCCGCCTCCCCTGATTGAAAACAAGCCCCCAGATCCGGCCGTGACAGTCTGGTTTCCATGGCGGCGTTGTCGATGGCGCGGGGTCAGTGTTCCCTCCGTGGACAGAATACCGCCCTGTCCTGTCACACACTACGGCTCCACCAATCAGACGGCCTTCTGGCCGTTGGAAAAATGTGTCCACCGTTTCCTGAGAAACATTCCGTGGTTATTGTTTGGGTTTTATTGGTGCGACCCTGGGAGTGGTCGTGGGAAGGTGGTACAGCGGTTGTGTCAACGTTACGTCGAGGGTTGTGTAAAAGGTCGCCGTCATGCGGTCCGTGTGTTTTTACCTCGGCTTGAAACGGGAGTGGAAAATGGAAGGCCGTGTTTTCTAAGGGCTGGGGTTAGACATGCTGAGCTGGCATCTTGTCTTCCCCTCCAAGCTGTGGTCAGGAGATAGGGAGCTGGTCATGTGGAGGACGGGTGGCCAGAGTCACACACTGTCCACCCTGGAGGGTGTCGGTTCAAATCCCAGCCCCATTGTTCCCCGTGCCTGTGACATGTCTAGACATGTTGTGTGCGGGTTGTTTTTCAGCTTGTCTGGCAGGCATGAGCAGCTTGCTTTACACAAACACTTTAATGAGAGTTAACAAACCTTGGACCCTTGTATGTGTGTGTGTGTGTGTTGGAATGATCTCCTCCTCTTTTTGTTTAGTATGTGTGTGTGTGTGTACGTGTAAGTATGTGTGTGTGTAAGTATGTGTATGTGTGGTGGGCGTGTGTTACCTCTAACCTCCACATGTCGTTGTTAACTCAATGTTAAAAGGCCTGAGTGGAGGATGCCTTGGGGGCGTGTGTCTGGTGTGTGTGGTGTGTGTGGTGTGTGGTGAGCGTAGTAACACTGCAGTCCTCTCTACTCGTCTTCTGAGGAAGGAGGGAAGAGAGACAGGAAGAGAGAGAGAGAGAGGAAGAGAGAGGAAGAGAGAGGAAGAGAGAGAGGAAGCCTTATCAGAACCGGAGGGAAACATGTTGTTTTTGGAAAACATTCTATGAGAGTTCTTTTGGCTAGCTCTGGCTGCTTGAGTCATGGGGACAGATGTGTGTTGTGTGTGTGTTGCCACTTGCCATAGGATTAGTGAAACAGAAACAAGAACTTCCACCAAGTTTCAGCCCGTTCAACACAAGGGTGTTTGTGTGAGATCGAGCATGTCAGAGAATGTGACAGCAAAGACGATGTCATACTCAAAACAGTACGATACAATAAGACTTGAAGCACACATGACTGACGCCTACCTAGCAGACATGTGACAGTGTTTCTCTGCCCCCTCCAGTGTGTGGCTCGGACCTGGCCCAGGGCGGCTTCTTCGTGCGGCAGGGAGAGTACATCTGCACGCTGGACTACCAGCGCCTGTACGGCACGCGCTGCTTCAGCTGCGACACCTTCATCGAGGGCGAGGTGGTGTCGGCCCTGGGCAAGACCTACCATCCACGCTGCTTCGTCTGCGCCTCCTGCAAGTGAGGGACACACACACACACTGCTGTACAGTACAGTACACACTCACACACACACACTGCTGTACAGTACACATACACACACTGCTGTACAGTACACACACACACACACACGTCTGTACAGTACACACACACACACACACACACTGCTGTACACACAGGAACGGTACAGTATATGGTGCACAGTATAAGACACGCTCTATGACCAGTATGTACACACGTATATATGTACTCATCACACACGGAGATCCTGCACACAAAGTGGAGGAGACACGTGTGTTTCTGCTAAACTGCTCGGACGCTGTGTGTGCTGTAAGTATGCGTGTGTGTGTGTGTGTGTGTGTGTTCATGCAGGGAGGTGTGTGTGTGTGTGTTCATGCAGGGAGGTGTGTGTGTGTGTTGTCTGTCAGGCCTGGGAAGGTAAGGGGACTCTCAGGCAGGAATGTTAAGTGTGTGGTCAGGAACTTTAGGCCACTTATTTCCAGATTGGTGTTAGGTGTCCCCCGCAACTCAGTGGTGTGTGTGTGTGCGTGTGTGTGTGTGTGTGTGTGTGAATGTGTGTCTGTGGGTGTGTGTGTGTGAATGTGTGTGTGTGTGAATGTGTGTGTGTGTGTGTGGGTGGTGTGTGTGTGTGTGTTTTCCATCCAGTTGATATACCCAGCTGATATCATGATGTGGACACAGTGTCCCTGTTGTAGGGGCTGAGGCTCCAACTACAGCTGTAATACCTAGGAGGAAGAGAGGGAGGAAGAGAGGGAGGAAGAGAGGGAGGAAGAGAGGGAGGAAGAGAGGGAGGAAGAGAGGGAGGGAGAGAGGGAGGAAGAGAGGGACGAAGAGAGGGAGGGAGAGAGGGAGGAAGAGAGGGACGAAGAGAGGGAGGAAGAGAGGGAGGAAGAGAGGGAGGGAGAGAGGGAGGAAGAGAGGGAGGAAGAGAGGGAGGGAGAGAGGGAGATGTAGAGAGAGGGAGGGAGATAGAAGGAGTGAGAGAGAGATGTAGAGAGAGAGAGGGAGATAGAGAGAAATAGAGAGAGGGAGTGAGAGATAGATATGTGTGTGTGTGTGTGTGTGTCTGTGCATAGCCTCATTAGTGGGGGGCTGGTGGGAGTGTGTTAGAGGTCTCGGGTGGCTGCAGCAGGGGCAGTGATGTCCTATATCTATCAAGAATGATTAATCAACCACCACTACACATACACGGTATAGGGGCTCACTCTAGCTCCAAGAACATGGCTCAGATTGGACCAAAGTGCATCCTCATTCTGGAATTATTTCATAGATTTCCTAAAACGGCATATTAAACATTTCTAAAGAGGAGATGACAACATCCTAGGATGTAGGATGTTGCTTCACCATCGTCTGTATGTAGTTTGCAGTCAGTGTTCAGAGTGACAGTCATCTGGACGGTGGCATGCTTATGACAAGGCTATTGTCAACAGCGTAGCAGCAATAGCTAGCTAAAAAACTAAAGAGTTGAAAATATGAAAAGTAACCAAGTAAAAGTATTCATATAATTGATTTACATGTGAGAGAAAAATAAGTGAGAAACAGTGCAGTCAGTAGTCTAATCTGTTTGTTTGTCTGCATGTGTGTTTGTGCGCGAGTCTTGGAGGAAGTGTGTGTGTGTGTGTGTGTGTGTGTAGGTGCGTGTGCGCGCGGTAGCTTGGCTGACACAGTGTAGCGTATCAGTTCATGAATGGGCTGCTGACCAGAGCAGGCCTGATAAACATAGATGACATCACAGCAGCAGCAGCCAAGTGACCCAGCTGTCCCTCTCACACCTACCTCAGCGACAACATCAACATCTCACCTCCACTACTGTCTTTTCAAGAAGAAACAGTCCCAATCAACGATTCTTACGAATCCAATTGGATTCATGTTCATATCATAAAAGAATCGATGTTCATGGCATAAATATGCCGGTAGTTCTTGAGGGATTATTTACAGGGTGTTTTTAAGATACAAATGGAGTGTGCCGTACTTGTGAATCCAATGTGACGTCTTGTTGACCTGGTGACCTCAGACAGCCGTTCCCTGCTGGAGATAGAGTGACGTTCAATGGGAAGGAGTGCATCTGCCAGACATGTACACAGCCACTAGCTGCTAACAGCCCTGCCCCCATACAGGCCGTGCACAGTAAGTAACCCCCCCCCCCTCTCTCTCTCTCTCTCTCTCTCTCTCTCTCTCTCTCTCTCTCTCTCTCTCTCTCTCTCTCTCTCTCTCCCTCTCTCTTTCTGTCTCTTCCTCTCACACTTTCTACTCTCTCTCTCCCTTTCCTTCTCTCTGTCTCCCTCTTTTTCTCTGTATCTCTCTTTGTCTATTCCTCTCTCTCTCTCTCTCTCTCTCTCTCTCTCTTTCTGTCTCTCTCTCTGTCTCTCTTTCTGTCTCTCTTTCTCTTTCTCTCTTACTCTTGCTCTACATACAGTGAGACACACTGACCGTCTGGTTGTGCTTGGTCTTCTACTGGAAACGTGAATGCCCTCTCTCTGCCTCTCTCCCCCCAGACTGCTGTGGCTGTGGGAAGGAGTTTAAGAATGAACAGTCTCTGGTGGCCCTGGACAAGCACTGGCACCTGGGCTGCTTCAAGTGCCAGGTGTGCAACAAGGTGCTCAACGCAGAGTACATCAGCAAGTAAGGCCCCCTCCACCTCCTTCTACTTGCCTACCACCACCACACCACCTGAACCTACCTCGTCTACCTGCCTACCTACCTACCTACCTACCTACCTACCTACCTACCTACCTACCTACCTACCTACCTACCCACCACCACACCACCTGAACCTACCTCGTCTACCTGCCTACCTACCCCCCACCACACCACCTGAACCTACCTCTTCTACCTGCCTGCCTGCCTGCCTGCCTACCTACCTACCTACCTACCTACCTACCTACCTACCTACCCACCACCACCTGAACCTACCTTGTCTACCTACCTACCTACCTACCCACCACCACACCACTTGAACCTACTTCTTCTACCTACCTACCTACCTACCTACCTACCCACCACCACACCACCTGAACCTACCTCGTCTACCTACCTACCTACCTACCCACCACCACACCACTTGAACCTACCTCTTCTACCTGCCTGCCTACCTACCTACCTACCTACCTACCTACCTACCTACCTACCTACCCACCACCACACCACCTGAACCTACCTCGTCTACCTACCTACCTACCTACCCACCACCACACCACTTGAACCTACCTCTTCTACCTGCCTGCCTGCCTACCTACCTACCTACCTACCTACCTACCTACCTACCCACCACCACACCACCTGAACCTACCTCTTCTTCGACCTACCCACCCACCACCTGAACCCAACACTCGTTCTATTTGTTCCCTGTAGGGATGGGATCCCCTACTGTGAGGTGGATTACCACGCCATGTATGGGATCCAGTGTGAGAGCTGCAAGAAGTACATCACCGGGAAGGTTCTGGAGGTACAGTAGGAAGATGCATCCTAACACCTCTGTGAAGCACGCTCACCTCTTCAACAGTCCCTGTCTTTGGATGGAGGGATGGAGGTTAAGGAGGGATGAATGGATGAGGGCACGGATGAACAGGTGTCCCTCGTCCCTACCTCCATCTCTCCCTCCACATTCAAGTCATTCTTGTTGTTATGAATTCATTGTCATTCAATGCAGCAGTTATGAGTAGCGACGCAGTCTAGC
Organism: Hypomesus nipponensis; assembly: GCF_054491055.1. Taxonomy (NCBI): domain Eukaryota; kingdom Metazoa; phylum Chordata; class Actinopteri; order Osmeriformes; family Osmeridae; genus Hypomesus; species Hypomesus nipponensis. The sequence goes on from NC_140385.1 coordinate 8,421,731, forward strand.
TCTTCCTCTCTCTTGGTAAAACGAGGTCTCCTCACACACATTGTGTTTCAGTGAGGGGCTCAATTAGTCAGACAAGCACAGATCTGGAGTCAGCTTACTGTGCCCCCAGCAGCCTCACCCCCCTGTAGTCAGATAGGATTACTGATCTCAGGCCAATATCTTTAGGTGACTGTAAGACAGGCTGATTGTTTCAGACTGGGCTCCTCAGAGACAGGCTAGTGGTGTCCACTGACTGAGGCTAGGGCCCGCATGCTTGTTGATAGACTCTCCACCTCTCCCTCCCCTATCTTTTTCTTTCTCTCTTACGGGGATAATGGCTTTGACCTCCTCTCTCGTGCGCACATGCAGGTTCTCTCTCTCTCTTTCTGTCTCTCTCACGTCATCTCTTTTCTTATCACTCTCATAAGCCATCTCTCTCTCTTTCTGTCTGTTTTCTTGCAAGTCATCTCGTCTTTTTCTCTCCCTCTCTCTTGCACATACACCTTCTTGCTCTCTCTCTCTCTCTCTCTCTCACTTTCTATCTCTCCCCACAGATACACATTATCTCTTCTTCCTCTTCTCCTCCTTCAGGCCTCTTCTCATTGTCAGGCTCTCTCAGGTACCACTCACCCCACCGACCAGACTACTACGTCACAAACCAATCATGACCTAGAAAACACCCCAAAAAGAGATAGACTGCCTTACTTACCTATGTAAGATTTTATCATTATAAAAAAAAAGAGAAGGCTTATTATGGGATGTGTGAAAATCCCTTATTGAGAGTCACAACTCAGGGATTATCAGTTGCTAGTGTGCCTTTGGGTTGGAGGGGGTGGACCATAGCCTGTCTGTGCTGTGCTGGCCACAGCTCATATAGAACAATGTACACAGAGAGAGAGGGAGGTAGGGAAGGAGAGAGAGAGAGAGAGAGAGAGAGAGAGAGAGAGAGAGAGAGAGAGAGAGAGAGAGAGAGAGAGAGAGGAGAGAGGAAAAGAAGAATGGAGGGAGAGCTGGTGGGAACAAGAGAAAGACAGGACCGAGGGGGAGAAAGAGAGAGAAAGAGAGAGAGAGAGAACAACAGAAGGAAGGAGACACCGAGAAGGAGAGGGAAAGAGAGAGAGCGGGAGAACAGGGAGGTAAACCATTGAGACGGGTGAGGTGACTGAAAGTGAAAAGGGTCTTGTTTTACAGCGGTAGAGCAAAGGGTCATGGGATACTCTCTATGGAGGAAGGGGGGGGGGAACGGAGGCAAGGATGAGGGGAACGAGGGAGAGATCGAGGGAGGAGAGGAAAACTCTCAAAGGGGGTCTTGGAAGCCCGCCGCAAACTCCCCCCCCCCCTCCGCCCCCCCGCCCCCCTCTCCACCGTTGAACGGAACACAGTTATGGGAGGAACAACAATGCTGCCCCTTCTTCCCCCCCTCCTCCCTCTCTCCCCTCTTCCCTCCCCACTCATCCCTCCCTTTCTCTCTCACACTCTCCCTTTTCATAAACACGTATCCGGTTCTGCTTCTTAGCGATGCCCAGGAAAGCGAGGAAATATAATCGCTGTGTGTGCGTGTACGTGTGTGTGAGCTCCTTTTATCCCTCGTTCAATTACATCACCACACAGAATATGTAGCACACATATATTAGTGGCCGGGATGAGAACGAGCCCTGCAGAGTTCAGGCCCTGACAGATACACTCAGTCTGACCCCCACTAAACGGATGTGGCCTGGGTGTGTGTGCATGTGTGTGTATGCTGTATGTGTGAGTGCTTGCGTGTCTCTGCGTGTGTGTGTGTGTGTGTGTGACAGAGAGAAAGGTCAGAGCAGTAGTGAGGCTCACGGCAGTTCATCAGTGTTTCATCCTGGTTCTCTGTCCTCATACGGTAACCGAGGGTGACCCATTAACGACCCCCCCGTCCACCCCCCCTCCCGGTATCCACTCCCGGCACCCTGTCTTCCAGGATAAACCACAGTACTCGACTTAGTACACGACTTAGTCCACTTGACTCCTGTCCCCTCACCTTGCCTGCACTGTGACACTGTCTGCGACTCCATGCCCTGTTCTGAAAGGTTATGACATTTTGAGTCCGATCAAACGACGTTGCTCAAAGCCAGAAGTCCACTGCAGGCTGTCAGGTTGAGCGGACCTGTTCTGGAGGAAGGCTGCTCTCCCAGGCTGGGCGACGCATCGGGGTTCAGGAGAGAACAGGCTGTTCACACACAGGGGTGCGGTGCCAAGGAGTTAGCGCTGGGCGGGGGTGCGCTCGGCTCCGAGGGAGGGTGTTGAGGTAGACCGTGACAAACGCCCTGGACGAGTGTGCGGTTCGTACGACCGCGGGGGAGAGGGATCGGAGACGTGTCACATTTTAGGAAGGGAGAGGGAAAAGAGGGAGAAAGAGAGAGAGAGAGAGAGAGAGAGAGAGAGAGAGAGAGAGAGAGAGAGAGAGAGAGAGAGCGAGAGAGAGAGAGAGAGAGAGAGAGAGAGAGAGAGAGAGAGAGAGAGAGAGAGAGATAGAAGAAACGGGGTGAAAGAAAGTGAGCGATGGAGAGAGGGATGGAGGAATACGGAGAGATTGAGAGGGCGAGAGACGGAGGAGAAAGAGAGAGAGAGAGGGCGAGGGCGAGAGACACAGCCGTATCGATCTGTGTACAGTTGGCTGCTTGGAAGGCAGGAACAGAGAGAGCAGACAATGTAAATCCGTCTCTTCCTCCTGTGTCCCTCCGTATCTCCCCCCCTCTCCTTCTCTCGGGGCACCCTGCTCTTTTTGTGTGTGTGTGTGCGTGTGTTCCTCTCAGTCCTGCTGCGTCTCCCTCCCCAGAATCGAATTGTAATCTTCTAAATGGATCAACTCCCCAGCCTGAATTTGTTCCTGAAATTGAGTGATAGGATGAGAGAGTGGGAGAAAGAGAGGGAGGGAGAGAGAGAAACATCAGGCCCACCAATATTTGAGTTGGTGGGAGAAAGGGAGGACTGAACACAGTCTGTCTTCTCCTTACGTGCCCTCTCGCCTCACCAACACCTCCACATCTGCTTGCTGTTCTCTCACCTAGACGTAGTGAACCTCAAACACAGCTGCGCCAAACCTACACCTCCCTCCCCAAACCACAACCCTACACCTTCCTCCCCAAACCACAAACCTGGCAACCTGGAGCCACTTTGTGACTCTTTGTAGGGTGCTGTGGTAACCAGGATGATAATCTCCTGTGCACTCTCTCTCTCCCTCTCTCTCTCTTTCTCTCTCTCTCTCTCTCTCTCTCTCTCTCTCTCTCTCTCTCTCTCTCTCTCTCTCTCTCTCTCCCTCTC